>NC_141625.1:1237906-1837906 GCF_047967505.1 Dipteris shenzhenensis
AAAGACTTGAGGCCTCAAGAGAGAGAGCCAAGCCACCGAACTCCAATTCCTGAAGAACAGGGAATGAACAAAGGCACCCATAAGAATAGCAATCCCCTTCCATATGACTCTATCTGCAGTTTCATAGACAATCCTGAATAGACTACTTAGTAGAGAGGCAATGAGGGCAAGTAGATGATGTGCCTAACATGGACCTCCATTAGTTCACTGCAATCCATAGTAAACGGAGCCAAAAGAAAAGAGTCATTTGAGGGAGTTCCAAAGTCTCTTTCGGAAAGATTTTTACAGGTCAATAGAATCATGAAAATTCTCCCAATGAGGAGCTTTGGTGGGCTTCCAACCTCTAAGGCTGAGCTAAAACTTCCTGGCATCACTGACCATGTAGCAAAAGAAGGAGAGTTTCTTCTATCAGTGCCTTGCATCAATCCACTCCCACTCCCCAAGGTCCCTCTACAAACACTTTATAGGGACACCTCTATAAAGCCAAATTTGCTATGAACCTAGGGGAATGTGATCTAGGTTAGGGTCTATACTTGACCTAAGAACCTAATAGGTTGATAGACAATGTCCTCAAGGATATCTGCATCTATACACCTGGACATGCTGCCTCCAAAGTGAACATTAAAGAGGTCCCTTTCTGAACGTCATCATAGTCATACCTGTCCTCATGAAAGCCCCAAACCAAGTAGAGCTATTGTGAGGTAGGTCATGTCCGACAACCCAATCTATGGGTATGGATGCATCAATCTGCTCAATTTTCCTTGCACTCCTATCAGGTGACTTTCCAATTGAAATTTACAAGTGCATCAGACACTCCATAACAATGGTGTGGGATGACATGCTTTTCATTGCCGTCCTGTGTCCTATATTTATCTTTCCATCAGTGATTCTCGATTTGTTGCAAGTTGTGTGAGCATCCGTGTGATGGTTTGTGGGCTTCATGGACGTGCCGTTATATGTGGCAATCAAGCATCAAATGCTTGCTTGAAGGTTATGTGCAAAGGTGGTACCCAAAGTTGGAATGTGCTTTAAGTGCCTTGGTCTAAGCTTTGTGGGAATCCTTGGGAGTGGTAAAAAGGCAGCATGAGGTGGCTAATCAAGGATGACGTGGCTGGAATTAAGAAAAGCATGCATGCATGCTACGTAACTGAGGAAACGATGCTTCTCGTCCACAAGTTGGCAAGTACACGAGATGACAGCAACCAAGAGAAGGAGACGGCGGGATCTTTCAGAAGGAGGGAGTCGAGGGACGGACGGTGACCTGGGTGGGAGTTTTTGCTGGCTGGAGCGTCACTTCTAGGATGCTAGCTCTATCAGCTAGGGAGAAGGCGGCTAGGGAATTGTCCTGAAAGGACCGTCGTGGGCTGATAGTGGCGAGCGGCTGTGTGGAGAGAGATGGCATGAGCTCGGGGAGTCGGGGGGTATGCTTGCTGGGGGGATCGTGACTGCAGGCTGGAAGGACATTGAGCGACAGAGACCATGAGCTCCATGAAACAAGTGAGCAAGAGAGGAGTAGTAATGCTTGTGACATCCCATGAAGGAGAGGCGACGAGCTGAAGTAGGCGGATAATCACGTGAGATGATGGATGAGCCAACTATCAATGGCGAGCTGATGGTACGTGCAAAGCACATAGGCTGGGAGCTTTGAGGCTGGGTCTTCTGGACGGAGGTGTAGCATCGCTACAAGAAAGCTAGAGAGCTTTGGAAGAATCTGAGTGTGTTCCAAGAGCAAGCCTAGAGAAGCTGCAGTGCTCAGATCACATGGAGGCCAGGGATTCGTGAGCTCTCCATGAGCAAGAAAGGAGCCGCAGTACTCGGTATTATTGCATGAAGGAGAGATGGGCTACGTGGGAGGGCGTAGTCATGAGATGGGGCTGGTTGTATTCCATCAAGAGGTCGTAGGCACGAGGGTGATGGAGGCTCTTTAATCTGATGAAGTGAGTGGGAGATCTGAAGTGCAGGTTTTGGTTAAGCTTGTTTACTCGCTCCAAAGTGGAGTCAAGGAGGGTCGTGGTGATTATACTAAGCTGACCTAAAGAGAGCGTGGAAGCTCTACGTAATTCGGTAAAAGGAAGAGCGCCACTGTCGATGATTCCGTGGAGATCCTTGCATGTGATCTTAGGGTACCTTAGTGGCTTGAGAAAGCTTAGTAGCGATCGTGTGGTCTCGAAGGGTTGTGTTGAGCTTCAAGGCCAAGCCCCTGGCAAAAGCTTTTTGAAGAAGGATAGTGCATGCATGTACACAGAAGCCATGAGGGCTGTGAATAGAAAGGCTGTTTGATTCGAGGATGGTTGATGGATGAAAATCCACAAGGTGGCAGGTTTTAAGCATACAAGGCAGTTGGTTACTTGATGACAATGAGGTCTAGGATGTCAGCGAAGATATGAGCATGGTTGTTTATACCTTGAGCTATCAGGAAGTGTTCATGGTAGCTATGCAGTTCTGAAGTTGTCATTTTTTGGAGTTTATGTTTTATGGGTCATCTATGTGTTTTCTGAGCTTGATCTGAGTTTGTAGGAGAACTTGTCCTAAGCTGTATAATCCACTGCGTTCTTTTTGAGGTTATATAGCTTTCAATGGAAATGTGGCCAGAGTGTGAGTTGTATCCGAAGGTGTGTAGAGACAAGGATGTTGAATGAATGCCTTTTACCTTCTGATAGTGTTGTTCACTTGCTTTAAATGTGGATGAGGGTGGCTCCTGTGAAGGCAGATTAGGCTCTATTGCTTTTGTCCATCCATGTTTTGGTTCCTCCACAGAGGACTGTGCACTTCAGTTACCAAGTGTGAAGCTGTGCAATCAGTTGTAGTGTTGAAGAGCTAAGAGAGACGCACAGTTTCCAGAGTTTTGGGAGCTGCCAAATGAAAACGCAACTAGATTCTTGGAAAGGATGGAATCTACAGCACTTATGAAAGATAGGGCAACCCCTGAGATTTTGTTTCAAATCATAAATTATTGCTTGGAGGGAGATGCAAAAGCATGGCTGCAGACTCAAGTTGTTACCTTCAGGACTGCTCATCCTTAGTAGCAAAATCCGGAGTATACAGTGGTGAGAGAAGCCTTTCTTGCACGGTTTGCACAAGCCAGGAGCCCTAATGAAGTTTGGAAAGAGCTGTGCAAAGTGAGACAAGAGGAGGAGTAGGAGGTTTGACCAGTACCTGATTCAATTTGGGAGATTATGGAGTCTCTAGTGTGAAGCTCTTGTGCCGGAGGTGCCTTCTCAAATGATTAAGAGAGACTGCTTCATTTCAAGCCTGAAGCCTTCACTCCGTTTGAAGGTGGAGTTGAGGAATATCGATAGTTTTGAGGATGCTGTCGATGGAGACTGCAGGAAGAGGCAGAAGTCAGAATAACAGGAGAGAAGCTATGACTGGAGGAGAAGTAAGTTCAAATGGAATAGGTAGACAACGGGGATATATCAGCAATGTCCAATGCTGGAATTGTGGGGAGACGGGACATTTTAGCCTTCACTGTGATAAGCCAGCCAGGGCAAGAGGAGATGTCTATCCTGTGCAGCAGAGAACAAACGATAGATCAAGTAATTACAGTATGGAGGTGAAAGATCTAAATCAGCTCTATACCAGTGGTGTGAAATGGGAGGATAAAGGGAAAGGAAAGGCAATTAGCTTGATCAGAATGGAGACCACACCAGAGATTATGTCTATACCCATGCAGTGCAATATGAGCTGTAGGCTGGAATTGGAAGAGGAACTTGAGGAGACAGTCACAGACGAAGAGACAGAGAGTGAGACAGAGGAAGAGAGCATCTCATCAGAGGAAGAGAATCAGTTGTCTTCACTGTTGAAGGAACCGGATGCATATAGAGTTGATGATGTAGGGGAGCTGGAAATCATTACGCTTATTATGAATGGAGGCTTGCCAATTGCTATGGAGGAGGGTGTTACTCAGTTAGATCTGTGTGAGGTGGCAGAGAAGAGCCCAAATGAAGGGGTTGCTACCACAGGTGGCAGAAGGTTGAGAGCCCATTAATGGCAACTAAGAATGAGTCTGTATGTGTAGTGGTAGATGATGATCATGTTCTAGTTCCATGTGATGATGTGCATATGATGGCTGGTCACATTGCAGCAGATATGCAGCCACTTGAAGACAAGGCTTGGAAGTAGTGCATGGTTGAATGCAATCAGTTCGTGGTTGACACTGTGATTGTGCATACCAAAGGGACTGAGATTTCAGATTCAACAAGTGAGGAAGAGAGGTGAAACTAGCAGTGAAGATGAGAGCTCAATCATGTCTGACAGTGACGAGGCTGATGCGGCTATTACTCATAAAATAAAAGACCTGCATTGTGCATGCGGACTTTGATGTGTATGGTGAAATCGAGATTCAATGTTTACAGGATGATGGTGATTCAGATGATGAGCTGGATTGCATTCTTGATGATGCACTGGATGATATGTTAGCATTGATCTCTTCGAAAAAGAATGTAAACACCAGTATGCATATTGAACTGGATGGTAGTGATAGTGTGGTTGATGATCAGCTAGATGCTTTACTTGATGAAACCCTCGTGGATTTTGCATGTGTGGTTGGTAATGACAACAAAATATGTACTTCTCATGATTGTTCAGAGAATGAAGATGTCAGGAGGACAGGATGCATTTCCAAAAGGAGCTGCATTTTGGGTATTATTGCATGAAGGAGAGATGGGCTACGTGGGAGGGCGCAGTCATGAGCTGGGGCTGGTTGTATTCCATCAGGAGGTCGTAGGCACGAGGGTGACGGAGGCTCTTCAATTTGATGAAGTGAGTGGGCGATCTGAAGTGTGGGTTTTGGTTAAGCTTGTTTACTTGCTCCAAAGTGGATTCAAGGAGGGTCGTGGTGATTATACTAAGCTGACCTAAAGAGAGCGTGGAAGCTCTACGTAATTCGGTAAAAGGAAGAGCGCCACTGTCGATGATTCCGTGGAGATCCTTGCATGTGATCTTAGGGTACCTTAGTGGCTTGAGAAAGCTTAGTAGCGATCATGTGGTCTCGAAGGTTTGTGTTGAGCTTCAAGGCCAAGCCCTTGGCAAAAGCTTTTTGAAGAAGGATAGTGCATGCATGTACATAGAAACCATGAGGGCGGTGAATAGAAAGGCCGTTTGATTCAAGGATGGTTGATGGATGAAAATCCACAAGGTGGCAGGTTTTAAGCATACAAGGCAGTTGGTTACTTGATTTTTTTTCCGAAAAAACAGTGCTAATTATATTACTTCGAGAACAAGATACAAAAGGTCAGCTTGTAGCTGACGGGCTGCGTTCACAAATCGGACACAGCCCTAAAAGGTAACACAATAAATCACTCTCTCACGTCGGGATAAGGCGAGTGTGAATGAACAGCCATCGGGGTGGTGAGTAGCACCACCGAAGGCCCTGCGAGGTCTGCTCGAAGAAGAGGCCCTGAGTGTTCCAAGTCCGAAGGAAGCGTCTCCGCTTCTCTTGACCGGACCGGGAATCTCCCTGAATCTGGTCCCACTGGCCTCTGAGGGTATGAATAATCTTGCACCAAATATCAGTCATGACCTAGGCAGTCGATAAGGAGGTGCCACCGAGGATCTGCGCGCAACGCGAGGTCCAAATGTGCCACCCTGCTATGCTGCTGATAATCTCCCAGACTGGCTGCCTCTCCTGAACTTCTGTATCCGCCTCTGCTAGGTGCTGCGGGATACCCTCGAGCAGCCCCCATGTGCCCTGCGTGATAAGGAAAGTGGGGTCCTGCTGGCATGCCTCGAATAAGTGATGTAGACCAGGTGCGGTGCTGCACCAACAGAACGCGCCCCACGTGATCAAGCCTAGCTCTCGTGCTGCGCGAGTGAGAATCCCGAAAGTCCACCTCCACACTTCCTGGGCGCGAGTGCAGCTCCACAGGCAGTGCTTTGGTGACTCCTCAACCACATGGCAGATCTGACAGCGTCCGTCCTGGCCTATCTGTCTCAACCAGCTCCCCACCGGAAGACCTTTGTGGGCGAGAAGCCACAGGAAGTAGGAGATCTTCCGCGGCCGCCAGCTCTCCCACAAGGCCTTCCAGAAGGCCTGCAAAAAGAATCTGGAAATACCCTGTGCATACCAGCTGGGGCTGCTGGGTGGGGGGGCGGCTCTGCATCCTCCCAAGAACTCGCCTGCCCAAAGTCGTGCTGTAGGCGAAGAAGGAGGTCGGCCCCTGTCCTGTCACAACCTCTGGCCAGCTCCACTCTCCTGGGTCCCACTCAAGCTCTGACAAGGCCCGCCCCTCCCAGAGCCAGAGACGCCAAAGCTGCAGCTGATCTTGCTCAATGTTAGGGTTGGTATGCCAGGCCTTCCCCGAAAGGCCTACGATCCGAACCCTCTGCCATGGGAGTAGGGGGTCGATGAGTGCATCCTCTCTCCTGAGTCGTCCATCCCCCATAACCGCGAAGAAAGAAATAGAGGAGTCGACCATACGTCCTGCGACCACCAGTGGGATGCCACGGGGGGTGAGTTGGTTACTTGATGACAATGAGGTCTGGGATGTCAGGGAAGATATGAGCATGGTTGTTTATACCTTGAGCTATCAGGAAGTGTTCATGGTAGCTATGCAGTTCTGAAGTTGTCATTTTCTGGAGTTTATGTTTTATGGGTCATCTATTGAGTCTATAGGAGAACTTGTCCTAAGCTGTATAATCCACTGAGTTCTTTTTGAGGTTATATAGCTTTCAGTGGGAATGTGGCTAGAGTGTGAGTTGTAACCGAAGGTGTGTAGAGACAAGGATGTTGAATGAATGCCTTTTACCTTCTGATAGTGTTGTTCACTTGCTTTACATGTGGATGAGGGTGGCTGTGAAGGCGGATTAGGCTCAGCTGCTTTTGTCCATCCAATGGAGACGGCGTCAGCCAGACAATACCGACCAACAGGATACACGGAGACGGTGATTACGAGGACTGGAGCTAGAGCCAGAGACATGTTAGACTTGGAGTGAGTCTTGTTGGTTGTGAACAAAGTGGAGACAGGTTCTGAACACAAGTGAGCAAGAGTGTACACACAAGAAAGCTCCTATACAAAAGTTCAAATGAAACAACACAAGTACTTGGTATATATAGTACCCAAGTACTACTGGTCAACCATAGGATTGACTTTATGCCTACAACAACATATCTTTGTAATGTCTTATAAATCACCCCTCAAAGATATGGCTGAAAGTACCTTGAAAACATCTAAGGTGTACCCTGCAGTACCTTTTTTTTTTCTTTCCGGGGCAAAAAAAGACTTCTATTAAGTATTAAAGAAAACCGTTAGAGCAAGCTCCATACGGGAATACAGGATACACCATGCAATGCATGGAAAGCTCAAAAGCCAAAAAGAAAGGATTGGGGCTAATAGTGCCATCTCAATCCGGTAGCAACCTCCGAGAAAAAGAGAGAATCCCTCCAAACTCGAAGAAATACAGTCCTCCTAGAAGAGGGTGCCTGTGAAGGGCCCTGCATGCTAGCCCAAATGGCTATCAAAGTGTGAACCGTCTCACTCCAAATACCCATGAACACCTGTGATGGGTGTATCTGGGTGTCATCCAAGGCCTCTGTGCGTCTGGCTCTCCAAATGTGCCAAGAGGAAATGCTAGCCAAAATCTCCCAAGAGGTGTCCACTGAAGCATGTGAAGCTCTAAAAGGAATATGTGGTACATCCTGAAGAGAGCAGCACTCTATCACCTGTTGGTGGATCGAGAGTGCCCAAGAAGAAGGCTCACCCTCATAAAACACCTGGGGCCCAGTAAGGGATAACCAGGCAACTGAGCCCCAAGTCATGAAGAAAGGGGAAAATGCTAAGTATCCAAGCAATTCCTTTCCAAACAATTCTCGCTTGATTGCAGTCCCAAAGGCAATGTCGCACTGACTCCTTTGCAAAATGATAGCGAGGGCAAGTGGGATTAGCCCCAAATCGTGATCTCCACAGGTTCACTGCAATCCTTCCATGAATAGAAAGCCAAAAGAAAAGAGTGATCTTTCTATTCTTGAGGGATTTCCAGGGCCTCCTCCAGAAATTCCTATGCAAATCTGCGGTGATGAAGAAGCTATCCCAATGGGGGGCTCTGGAGGGAATCTAACCTCTACTGCTCAGCTGAAATATCCTGGCATTACTAACCGTGAAACAAAAGAAGGGAATCCCCCTCCCTCGGCACCCATGATCTATCCACTCCCACTCTCCTGGGTCCCACTACAAGCACCTGATAGGTGCACCTCCATATAACCACAGCCTCTAAGATCCCAGGGCCAAGAGCAGAGGGTCGGGGTCTAAGTACCACTGCAAGCCCGCTCCATGGTCCACAAAATCAACAATCCTGACAGGCTAAAAGGCAACCTCTAGAAGAATATCATCCGTGGATCTAGAAAGTATACCTGCATCCCCAACATCAAAGACCAAAGCATCTTCCCCAAGACCTTGAAGAGTGATCACCTGTAGAGAAACTGCTGTCCTTGAAAAAGCTCCCATCCAAGTGGTGGAAGTAATAGGCATCTCAACTGTCCACTCCACCGGGATGGCTACATCTATTTGTTGAATCTTGCGTGCTACCCCTCTGAGGTGACTATATCCTCTGATCCTCAGGTAGCCTGATAAAAGCCTTCCAAGTGCCTACTGTGTAGGCGGGGCCTTTCTCCCATCCAGAGCACTGCATATAATGGGAAGTGCCTAGAGGTCTGCCATGCTCATCAAGAATGCTATTGTTCCAAATGATCGGCTACCTATCAATCTCTTCAAGGTAGAGGGCGGAACCCTTCGAAGAGTGTTCCTGAAGCTCCCCCAAGCTTTGAGGATGGCAGTCATGAGAGGAGATACAGGAGACCTGAGAGAGGCGGAAGTAAAAATCCAGCGAGGGCTGTCCACCCAATCATCTCCTAAGGTAGGTGTGCAAGCCTGAATGCGTCCAAAAAAGAAATCCTTCCAAGGTTCCTGCCCAGGCATGAGTCCCCTCACCACCACCTTACGAAGCAATGCCCTGCACTGCAAGTCCGGGGCAATGATATTAAGGCCCCCTTCCCATGTAGGGAGAATAATGGTCTCCCAGGCCACCCTCGCTGCAACATTTGCTGTGCCATCAAGTCCACTCCATAAAAAATTCCTGATTGGTCTAATGAGCTGAGTGATGCAATCCCTAGACCAGCACCAGCAAGAACACACAAACCAGGTGGTGGCCAAGAGAACCTGGTTCACTACCACAACTGTAGAGGCAAGGTTGAGTTTGTCTGAGCTCCAAAAAAGGAGCTCTTTCCTTATACCTTCTAGTACTGGGGCAAACTATTGTGCTAGAGAGATGCCCAACCCTACCTGGCACCCCAAATATCTGATAGGAACACCCCTTTGGATCCAAGAAAAGCCAATGTCAACTCCCCATCCTGGAGTGTCCTCATCACTGATCCAAAAGCCAAAGGATTTATGCCAATTAATGTGTGCCCCTGCAGCTGAGCAAAAAATATCCAAAGCTGTCCAGAAAGAATCAAGTGACTGCGAAGAGGCCTCAATAAAAATAGCAGTGTCATCAGCCAACTCATAGTCAAGAAGCTCTTGCTCCTGTCTCAAGGGCAATCTCAACCCATAAAGCTCAGCCTGAGATCTAAGGAAGATACTCATAGCTTCTGCCACAAAGAGAAAGAGGAAGGGGGCTAAAGGGCATCCCTGACGAACTGATCTGGAAATATGAAACCTGTCACCCCTTACCCCTCCAATCAAAACCTGGTTGTGGGCTGATTTGTAAAGGGAGGCCACCCCTCTAATCCCTGCATCTGAAAATCCAAACCGTAGAAGGGTGCCCTCAAGAAAACCCCAATCTACTCTATCATAGGCTTTCTCAAAGTCCAGGAGTAGAACTGCCAGCCTCTGCCCGCTCTGCATAGCCCACTCTGTGGCTTCCCAAAAGGAAAATATATTATCAAATATGCTCCTGGCATGCATAAAGCCTGTCTGAGTATCATGGATGAGGTCTGGAAGAAGGGGCTGCAACCGGATGCTGATCGCCTTGGCCAGGATTTTGTACAGAGTGCCGAAAAGAGTGATGGGCTCCAGTGGGATACAAAATTCTTGTTGCCACCTTTCGGGATAAGGTGTATGAGTCCCTCGGTCAGTGAGTCAGGCATCTCACCCGAGTCCCAAATGCCCTACAGGGATGAAGTAATATGATCACCTATCATGTCCCAAAAGGCTATAAAAAAAGGAGTAAGACCATCCGAACTAGGGCGTTTGCCCTTATGAAGGGCGGAGAGAGCACTCTTGAACTCTGTGTTGGTAAAGCGTGCATCAAGTGAGCATATCATCTCTGGTGTGACCAACATAGGTAAACTCTGCCAAATCTCATCTGCGGAAAGAAGGGAGGCATAGAAAGCTGTCGCTAAGTTCATGATGGTATCTGCATGAGACTGCAAAACGCCGTCAGAGTCAATATGCTGCCTGACACTCTCTCTACTATGTCTGGGACCAAGTATAGAGAAAAAGTGTTTATTGACTCTCCCTCCCATCTGTATCCAAAAGGACTCCCGTGCATGAAAGGCATACTCTGCTCTCTGATCAAGCAATGTCTGCAAGTGAGCTCTTGCCGTAGTAAGGCGCTGCTGTACCCAAGCATCTGATGGTCGTTTCTGCTGCTCCTCTACAAGGCTGCCAATTGCCGGCGGATACCAATCTCCCGCCTGAGTACCTCACCTCGTCGAGTACTAGCAACGGAATGATAAAAGTTGTTGATACTGGCAAGTGCTGTGGCCACATAAGGACCGGCCACCCCCCCTTGCATGTGAGAAAACCAGATCTCCAAGACTTGCCTCTGTGAGGTTCTCATCCGTGTATAAGGCATCGGGGATCCTGATACTGTGAGACCGTCCTCTCAGATGGGGCTCTGAGATGGACAAAATTACTCGAAAATGGTCGGAAGTGGAAACACCAGATGCAATGCAAACTGTTCCCCTTCTATCAAGAGCCCAGTCATCCACATAGAATTTGTCAATCTAGGCATGGATAGGCATCTGCACCCTATGGTTTGACCATGAAAACAAAAGTGACTGAGACTGAACATGAAATGCATCATCTGACCAAACATCTCTGCCACTGAATCTGAACAAGAAGGCATCCCAAGCTGCTCTCTCGAGGGAATGAATACCACTTCTCTGCCCCCTTGCTTATCAGAAGGTGCCTCAACCATGTTGAAGTCACCTCAACCCTGCAGTACCTTAAGTACCATGGTTGCACAAATTCATCCAGATGGATATGCAACCTATGGGAGTACATGAAAACAATGTCATTGTGAATCACTTCACAACCCCCCTCGACATTGTGAGAATGTCTCTGATCCTCAAACCATGTCGATGTCGTAAGAAAAGATCTATTAATAGGGCTTTGGTGAAGGTATCTGCCACATTGTCCTCAGATGGAAATACAATCAGAAATACAATCCCGTACATAATGATAATGATTTTCAATGTGTTTCATGCGAGCATGAAAGACAGGATTGTTGGCTATGGCAATGCAACTCTGGCTATCACAGAAGATAGAGTTTGCTTCGCCATCATGTGCATGATGCAAGTCATGCAAAAGCTTCCTTAACCACATTAACTTCGTAGTGGCTGAATTTGCAGCTTTGTGCTTTGCTTCACTGGAGGAAAGAGGGACTCGCTCTTGCTTCTTACTGAGCCATGAGATATAGGCTGAACCCAATGAGAAGCAATAGCCAGTAGTAAACCATCTGTCATCAATGTCCCCTGACCAATCTGAGTCGGTGAAACCACTCAGCTTTAGATCACAATGTGAAGCATTATGCAAGCCAAGAGAGAGAGTGCCATGGACATATTTGAGAACCCTCTTTGCTGTATTCCAATGTGTGATCGTGGGCGTAGGCAATATTAGGCTGTGTGGAGCATAGATATATCAAATTACCAACCAGCTACCTGTATAAAGTGCCATTAAACTTTTCAGCAGTATCATGCTTACTCAGCTCGAGTCCCTTTTCCAATGGAGTAGCCACATGCTTACAGTTCGAATACTTTGTCTGTGACATAGAGATCCCATCATGGGTCTGCCAAAACTCAATGCCAAGACAATAGTGCAATAGGCCTAAATCTGTCATGTCAAAGTTGTGACATAAACCAGACTGCACTACTGCAATTTGCTGCAAATCACAATGAGTGAGTATGGTGTCATCCACATATAGTACCAACATGACCAATTCTGATTTTTGCTACAAAACATACAGATCTGGCTCTGTATGAGTGTTTACGAAGCCCTGGGACAGCAAAAACTGATGTATCTTCTGATACCACGCACGAGGTGCTTGCTTCAGCCCATATAGAGCCTTCCTAAGCTTGCATACCTTGTGCATACCTTGTGCTCTTGTCCGTTCACCTCAAACCTTGGGGCTGATGTACATAGACCTCCTCTTAAAGATCTCCATTGAGGAAAGTGGACTTGAGATCCATCTGGTACACTGACAAACCATAAAACACAGCAAGAGAGATGACAGAACAAATGGTGGTCATCTTGGCCACTGGAGCAAAAGTCTCCTCATAATCTATACCCTCCTCTTGTGCATACCCCTTGGAAACCAAACGGTGTTTGTATTTCTCAACTGTGCCATCTGAATGGTATTTCACCTTATAAATCCATTTCGTGCCAACCACAATTTTCCCAATGGGCGCATCAACCAAGTCCCATGTGGCATTCGTCTCAATGGATTTAATCTCAGCTTCCACATCTTTCTGCCATGCTGGGCTATGCTGAGCATCCTTGAGGCTTTGAGGCTCATTTTCAGCTTCCATCACTGAGGTCATCAAAGCAAAATTGACCTTTTGCTGATTTTTCTTAGTGTTGGCCCTGGTTTTCCCCAAAGTAGGCTGATCCTTAGCATCTTGAATGGTCAACCTTGCCCAACGTGGAATAGATTTCTGTGCTGTACCACTCGGGGCTGCATCAACATCTTTAGTGGCCTCAAGACGTTGAGAATGCCTCCAACCATGAGGCTGTCTATTCTCATTAATTGGCTGCAAATTTGAAACATCTGAGGGAGAGCCATCCTCAACATGTGGCAAGCCATCTGAACTATGAGAATTAGAAGGGGCAGCATCAAGAGACTCCAGCTCATCATTCTTAAACTGGATGATGTCCAAAGGGGTGTCATCGTATGGTGGCAAGTCTGCACTAGTGGGTTGCATGCACTCATTCTCAGCAAAGAGAACATCTCTGCTGATTATTACCTTCCTGGTAAGCGGGATTATAAAGCCTAAATCCCCTGCTTTCAGTGCTACACCCCACGAAAATGCATTTGACACTCTTGTCATCAAGCTTTGTCCGATGTGCATCTGGAACCAAAGCATATGCCACTGAGCCAAAAAATCTGAAACGACTAACCTTTGGCTTAAATCCATACAAAGCCTCAAATGCAGTCACATTAACCAAAGCTTTGGTAGGACATCTATTCTGAATATAAGTGGCTGTCACAACTTCTTCTCCCCAAAAAGCCTTTGAGACTATTTCATGAGAGTATGATTCTTTCTCTCAGGGAGTGGATTCTGCTGTGGTGTGTAAGGGCATGTCAAGTGATGTTTAATCCCATGCTGCTTCAAAAATCCCTCGAATGCATGTGACATGTACTCTCCCCCTCTATCTGAGTTGAGTGTTCCAATTCTAGAATTGGTTTGGTTCTCCGTCATAGATTTGAACTCTTGAAACCAATAGAGCACCTCAGATTCTTCCTTCATGAGAAATAGCCATGTGAACCTGGAGAAGTCATCTATAAAGGTCACAAAGTACCTTGCTCCTCTATGCGTGGGAATAGTCATGGGGCCACATACATCACCGTGCAAATACTCTGGTTGCCTTGACCCAATTCTTGCTTTGTTTACTAAATGGCAAGTGATGCAATTTGCCAAGTGCACAACCCTCACACACTTTATTTGCTTGTTTATGCAATTTTGGCATTCCCTGAGTCATATTATTGTTGTACAAGTAGGACAATGCCCTGTGATGGACATGTCCAAACCTGGCATACCATAAATGAGCCTGGGAACTGTTTGCTACAGCCAATACCTTTTGATCATAAGGCTGAGCATCAAGCTTGTATAAGCCTCTGTCATATGTGCCAGTTGCTACAACCTCATACCCTTTCTTTGGATCCTTGATCCTGCATTGGTTATCTTGAAATTCGACCAACATATGTTGATTATGGGCAATATTTGAAACTGAAATCAGATTTTGCCTCAAATCTGGAACATACCAAACATCTCGGGTATACTTAACTTTCCCATTATCAAGCTGAATAGGAATGTGCCCAACTCCGATGATGTCTTGAGAAGCATCATTGGCACATGTAACCTGTCTGACATGAACAGGTGTGATGCTCTCAAACCACTCCTGGGGGAGGAGTCATGTGCTTAGTAGCACCACTGTCGATATACCATGTATCACTTGCAACAAGGGAAGCATCCCCTGATTGATTTTCAGCATTCAAATCCCCCCTGGCATCCATCTTCTCATTAAATGCAGCAAACACAAAATCTTTATCACCTTGGGCAAGACGAGCTTCACCATGTGCATCTGAAGCACGAGTTTCAGTGGGGGCAACAAAATTACTGCTAGAGCTGTCCCTTTGCCTCTTCTTTTCATTGGCAATCCTTTTTAGACACTCTACGATGTAATAACCTGGCTTCTTGCAATAATTGCGTTTGCCCTTTTTTCTAATTTTTGCTTGAACTGCTTGCATTCCCCTCCGTGGGCTGAGTTGTATGGCTATGTTTTGGCTCAAACTTTTTCTGAAATTTACCCTTTCCACGCATGGCAAGCGCTTGCTCACCCTGACGAGAGGCTTTGGCAAAATTTGAGCATGTCTCCTCTTCCTGCAACAAAAGCCCAACTAACTCATTGAACGAGAGTGGGGCTGCCCTGAGAACAATGGTCAATGATGTGATGAATGTGCCGTATGAGAGTGCTAAGCTATTGAGAGTAATAGAGACAAGCTTCTTGTCTTCTATTTCCTCATCAATACTTGGGAGGTGATCACGTAGATAAGTGATCCTTGCAATATGATCAGTGATGGCTTGGCCTTCCTGCATCTCGAGATCCTAGGCAATGGCCCTTGCCTCATTCTTAACATGATACATGTTTGCCAATCTTTCCCATGCTGCCTTTGCATGTTTGCACGACTTGATAGTCGTCAAATGTGCCTCTTCACATTTGTGGCAATCAAAAACATCGCTTGGGCATTGCGGTCGTTAAACTTCTTCTGCTCCTTCGTCAATGCTATGGGACTAGCAGGAGGGGCTGTAGCAGTCTACTGTGTCTGACCCAAAGAAGCTGTGCTGGATGTAGATGAGCCTGCTGGCCTCACCTCATCCCCACTAACAATATCCCACAAGCCCTTACCAACCAAGATGTTCTTAAGCACGAATGACCACAAGGCATAGTTTGGTCCATCCAGCTTGTCACCCTCCTATAAATTGCCAAAACTGTTTGAAAGAGTCGACATGATGAAAATGGGATACGCACAAGCTGCAAATGTACCTGCAAAAAAAACTGCAAGTCGTAAAAGTGCAACTATCTGCAAATGTGCCCGCAAATCCCAAACTAATACTGGCTGCAAATGCAAAGTACGACTGGCTGCTTTGAAATGCCACTGATTGCACAATGAAATCATTGCAAAAATGGTATCAACCAATCACTGCACTCTGTTGCAATCTAAAGTGCAATCGCAAACTGAAAATGCACAACCCAAATCTGAAATAGTGCACCCACGAGTGCTCAAATGCATCCAATGGAGCTCAAAAGCATCCACAACTATAAAGTAACTACAAATGCACCCAACAATGTAGAGTATCTGCAAATGCACCAAAGAGTGCAAGAGTATGGGCTGCAAAAATAGTCCCAAAGCGAAATACACAGCTCAAAACAGTTACTGAAAGTGCACCTTGGCTCGAAACACCTTCAAAATAGTCCACTGACTGTGTAGGCAAGCTGGAGATGACAAAGGAGCTGAAGTGAGCTGATTGGAGCTAAATGAAGTTGTCGGGAGTACTTCTGAACACAACACATGTGTAGGGAAGAGCCTATAGAAGTATGGAGACGCCTGGAGCTGCTGGAACACACCCGAGAGAGGCTCGAGCTTTCTTGTGTCGAGATCTAAGCAAAAACGCAAACAGTCAAAAACTGCTCAAATCACCTTCTAACAAGTCGTACGGACTCCCGACGCTGTTGCACAACTGCATACGGGCTGTACGGGCAGATCCGTATGGACAAAAAAAATAGGAAAAAAAATTGTCGCCTGAAATGGTGTGGGACATGTATGTTTTTATGCGGACAGCTCAAAATTTTCAAAAAACGTCGAAATCGGACCTCAAAAGGTCAAAAAACAGCCACTAGATTGTTGGAGCTACCTCAAATGTGAAAGCTGGAGAGCTGAATGTGAGAACTAGGAACACGCACTGGAGCACCAAGCTTGTGGGAGTCTGGAAGCAAGCGCAGGAATGGGCTCTAGAGACGGAAGCACTTTGATACCAAATATAGGAACAAAGTGGAGACACGTTGTGAACACAAGTGAGCAAGAGTGCACACACAAGAAAGCTCCAATAGAAATGTTCAAATGAAACAATACAAGTACTTGGTATATATAGTACCCAAGTACTATTGGTCAACAATAGGGTTGACTTTATGCCTACAACACCATATTTTTGCAATCTCTTACAACTTGCCAGTGGACTGAGGCACAAATACAGCCTATTATCCACAAGCCAATGGGCAAGCTAAAAGTTCCAATAAACTGATGAAAAAAGTCTACAGAAGAACAGCTCTGCTGATCACCTTGAGGATTGGGATCGACAGTTGGATGCAGTGCTATGGGCACTCATCCAATGCTATGGGCACTCAAAACAACACACAAAGTTGCAACAGGGTTAACACCTTTCAGATTGGTATATGGTTGTGAAGCAAAGCAGTAGTACCAATGGAATTTCTGGCAAGTAGCCTAAGAGTGGCAATAGATAATAAATTATCTCCAGAAGATTCAATCAATGCAAGATTAGAGCAACTTTTGCAATTGGATGAGGACAGGCTCACAAGTTCCCATACAGCTGATATCATTCAGAAAAGGAGGGTGATTTATTGTTGATGTTTGACAAAAAATTGGGGAAAATGCCAAGTAAATTCAAGCTCAAATATGATGGTCCATTTAAGGTGCTTGAAGTTTTTGAGCAAGGTACATTCAAATTGGCTGACCTACATGGCAACATATTTAACAAACCAGTCAACAGTTTTAGGCTCAAACCTTATGTTGGACCAGACCCCACTCAAGCAAAAATCAACACAATCTCTCTGCAACTATGCTAATACTGGAATCATGATTCTATATTGATTTCAATGGTTCATACTGATAGATCTTTTTATAACAGGCTCCGGCTACAATTCGACACAAGTCCACTAGGCTCACATGAAACGTCATGCTCATCAGATTGGTGGCACTACCCACAGAGGTGATGGTGGCACTTGTTAGCCACCACAGGGCTTAGCTAGGTGGCACTTGTTCACCACACGACTACACATATTGATAGTTGCCAACACTCCATCACAGGTTTTATGCCACCATAGAAACCTCACACATCGAAGCCCCCCTCCTAGGGTTGATGCCCTGCAGATCCCACTCCATGAGCTCTATGTGTCGATGCCGCTATGGTTAGGATTATGGGTTTTCTTTTGTGTTTGTCATGGGTGTTAATGTCCGCTTAGTAGGTCCACCCCTTAAGCTCATTGTATCAGTTTCTTTTAGTCTCATAGACCCTTTGGTCTTTTGAAGACTTTTAAGAAGCTTCCTTTCTTTCTCCCCTATCCCCTCAGATAAGCACCTGGCTATAGGATGATCTATATAAAGAAGTGACCCGTCTGATCTAAGCATATGAAAATCCAAAACGTAGAAGCATACGCTTCAAGAAAGCCCAATCTACTGTCATAAGCTTTCTCGAAATGAAAGAGTAGAATGGCTAACCTCTGGCCACTCACCACAGTCCAATATGAAGGCTCCCAAAATGTAAAGGTATTGTCAAAAATGTTTCGGCCATGCACAAAGCCCATTTACGTATCATGAATAAGGTCTAATAGAATGGGTTGTATCCTCATGGCAGCTTAATATATTTGACTAACTCCAGTAGTTTTCTTTTCAGCCTGATTGTTTGTAGTTGTTGGGATGTTTTATTGAACATAAGAGTCATTCTTGGCTTTGATGGATTTGATCATACATAATAGAAAGTTATTTTCTTTAAAAAAAATAAAATATATAATTTTTAAATTTAGAGTTGTTCCTTTCTGAGATTTGCATGTTTGACAGGGAAACTCTAGTAGTACTACTCTATCTGTTATTGTAAATGATATGGGATCATGGGGATGCTCTTGGGATTGTAAAAATGACAAAATGAGTCCACTCATGGATGAGTCAAACATCATACTGTCATTTTTCCCTCCTACGCCTACCATTCATGGTGAGTAAAATTCACATATCTTTTAAAAAGAGTAGACCAATATTTATAATAAGTATTACAAGAACAATTGCTATATAGTTTGAAAGAAATTTTCATTAATTACATAGTAAAATTAAATGAGAATATAACAAAGGGTATCATCTCCAAATAAATAAAGCTTGCAAAATATTACATCCAATTTTTCAAAACCTAATTCGCAGATGGGGGTCATATTAAAAGATTTTTAGTTTGAGCTTGAAAACCAGATGTTCCTTATTTTGTATGAATTCATTTCTTTTTGGACTATATGTGAATACCATATATGATTTTGATGCATGTTTGTGGAGGCCATTGTCATGTCCAACCTTGTTGTAGAAGAGTGAAACCATAATGAGGCTGCATATATCCCATTTAATAATAATATGCAAGCAATGATCCAATGATGTCGAGGTAACTGGTGAGTCAAAGGTGGATATAATGTAGGTGAGGTAGCATGCACCTTGCCAAGTTTATGCAAGAATCTTGAGTTGGTTGGGCCTCTGGTAGATAGAACGTGCTAATGCAAAGATGTTTGTTTTAGATGTTTACTTGGCTTGCAATCATTCTTTTTTCTCATGTGAATCATCTACCTCTCTCTCTCCTGCTAGTACTCTATGTACTCCTTCTCTTATGCTTAGTTCCTAGATTTTGCTCTCACTCTTGTATACCCTTCTCTTGTTGTCAGTAGTAAAGCATAGTTGTTTTTCTTAATTCATTTGCTCACTCTCTTAGCTTATCCCTACAATTGGTATCAAAGTGATCCCTCGTCAGGAGTGTCTCCTGAGTAGCATAGTTAGGAGGCTTTAAAATCAAGGCATGGTTGTCCAGCAACAATAGCATAGAAGAATTGTCACATTCAACTTAAAAAGGCACTAATCCCTGGCATATGCACATCAAGATGTGATTTATCTAGTAGACATAATAGAGAAAGTGTCTCGTAGCTAATTGACTCAAACAGGGTACTGTAGTTCGATCCTGATGCTGTCTTGCATATAGCCTGATTTTATGCCGCTCTACTCTCAGCAAATCTTGATGCATTGGCTAGAGATAAATGCAGATACGCATTGACAGAGGATTTCCTTCTTATACAATGCAGCAAACTCTCACTTCTTTCAAGGTAGCTTGGGATTTGTTTTCTACTACATCAGGTGCACACATTAAATGGAATAAATCAATGGCTTTTTTTTTTTTCAAAAAAGAGACTTCTATTAAGTAAGAAAGAAACCCGCTAGAGCAAACTCTGTGTGGAAATACACCATGCTAAGCATGTAATAAAAACACCTTAGAGGAATGAGGTAGAAAGAAACCAAGGCTGAGGCTGAAAATGCCATCTCAACCCTGTAGAAGTCTCAGCAAAGAAGGGAGAGTCTCTCCAATCTCTGAGAAAAGTAACTCCAATCTATGAGAAAAGTAACTCTCCTGGAGGAGGCTGCTCGAGATGATCCCTACATGGTTGCCCAAATGGCCATTAGAGTGTGTATCGTATCTGTCCAAGTATTGGCCAAGCTCTGAGAAGGGTGAACCTGAGAACCCTCCAAAGGCTCAGTCCATCTGGCTCTCCAAATGTACCATGCTGCAATGCTAGCTAGGATCTCCCATGGAGAGTCGACCGAGGAGTGAGCAGCCCTGAAAACAGTGGCCGGAACATCCTCTAGAGAGCACGACTCCACAAGGTGTCGTCGGATGTGAAGAGCCCAAGAGGAGTGAAGTCTCTCAAAAAATACCTGGGGCCCTAAAAGAGTAAGCCAAGCCACTGATCCCCAGGTCATATAGAAAGGTAGGTGAACAAAAGCGCTGAAAAGCTCATCCAAAATCATGTCATTCCACATGATAGGCTGCCTTTCAATCTCTTCACGGGTGGATGGGGGAATCCTACGAAGAGTACTCCTGAAGCTAGCCCATGCTTTTAGGATAGCAACCATAAGAGGGAAAGAGGGAGACCTGAGGTCCCTAGAGTGGCACCAACAAGAGCATACAAACCATGCTGTGGCTAGAAGAACTTGGTTAACCACCACCACCCTGGAGGCCAAGTCAAGTTTGGCTGAGCTCCAGAAAAGGAGCTTTCTTCTGATGCTTTCCAACACCGGAGCAAACTGTTGTGAGGGAGAGATGCCCACCCCAACCTGGCAGCCCAAATATCTGACGGAGAAGCCCCTCTGTACCCAAGTGAAGCCAATATCATTACCCCAGTCAGAGGTGTCATCCTCGCAAATCCAAAAACCACTGGATTTATGCCAATTAATGTGTGCACCTGCAGCCGTGCAAAACAAATCCAAGGCTGTTTGGAAGGAAGTGAGTGTCCTGGGGCAGGCATCCAAAAAAACAGCCGTGTCATCTGCCAACTCACTATCCAAGAGCTCTTCTTCTCGGCGGATAGGAAGCCTCAGCCCATAAATATTAGCTTGAGATCTAATGTAGATACTCATAGCTTCTGCCACAAACAGAAAAAGAAACGGGGCAAGAGGACATCCCTGGCGGACGGATCTGGAAATCTAAAACCTATCCCCTCTTACCCCCCCAATGAGCAATTGGCTATGGGCTGATTTGTAGAGAGAGGATACTCCTCTAATCCATGCATCTAAAAAACCAAAGCGAGATAGAGTACCTCTAAAAAATCCCAGTCTACTCTGTCGTAAGCTTTCTCAAAGTCCAAGAGTAGAATGGCCAATCTCTGGCGGCTCTGCATGGCCCATTCTGAGGCCTCCCAAAATGAGAAAATATTATCAAAAATACTTCTGCCATGCACAAACCCTGTCTGCATGTCATGAATCAAATCTGGAAGAAAAACCTGTAGCTGCAAACTGATGGCTTTCGCCAGAATCTTGTAAAAAGTGCCCAAAAGAGTGATGGATCTCCATTGAGACACAAGATTCCTATTACCCCCTTTGGTATGAGATGAATGAGAGTGAGTCTGGCATCTCACTAGAGTCCCACACGCCCTGCAGGACTGATGTAATGTGATCACCAATCTGCTCCCAAAAAGTAATAAAAAAGGAGGGGGTAAGTCCAATCAATGGCTTTTGGATTAGTGATGAGGACACTCTGGATTGGAGAGCTGATATTTGATTCACTTAGATTCAAAGGGGTGTCAATGTCAAATACTTGGGATGCCAAGTCGGTATGGGTATCTCACCATCACAAGAGTTTGATTTTGTGTTGGAGAGTATCAAGAGAAAGCTCCTTTTTTTGAGTTCAGCCAACTTGACCTTGTTTCCAGGGCGGAGAATATGCATCCCCGACCATCCAAACCATATTCGATGGGCACGATACTTTGCATGAGCCCTTAAGCGGGTGATATTGAGTGCATGGGTTGCATACCTATTAGAGACTCACACGTTCGAAAGTGTGGTTTTGACCGTTGTGCATGATGAGTGGTTAAAAAACATGGTATAATGCATCCTCAACATACAAACCATATCTGATGGGCAAGATACTTTGCACGGGCCTTAGGTGGGTGAGATTGAGGCATGTGCAAAGTACCATGTCCATGGAAGACTTGCACATTTGCATAAGGCACCTTGAAGCATGTTTTTAAACCCTTGTGCATGACGGGTGGTGAAAAAACATGGTACAATGTGTCCCCGACCATGCAAACCACATCCGATGGACACGATACTTTACACAAGCCTTAAGGTGGGTGAGATTGAGGTGCATGCAAAGTCCCTGCCCATCGAAGGCTCGCATGTTTGAATAAGCCACCCCAAAGCGTGTTTTTAATTCCTGTGCATGACAGGTGGTGAAAAATATGGTATAATGCATCCCCAACTATCCAAACCATATCCGATGGGCCAGCTTCATGAGTACTCTTATCGTAACTGGATCTGCATATTGTAGAGTTAAGCTTGAAAGAAGAGTTAAGCTAACCTAAAGCATTCTACTACCCTTTTAATATGACTAACTCCGCTTGTGACACCATGACTCTCATTGAACCATATATATAACCCCCCCCCTCCACACACGCACTTTTTTTTTTTGGGTAAAGAAACTTTCCATTAGGAAAGAGAATTGCCTCGCTCAACATCGCCTTCATGTGAGAATACACCACCGTCAGCATCATATTGGCTAACCACAATTTATGCATGTGCACATGTTGACATGTCGCACTGCATGGCCAACCCTTAAACTCCTAATTTCCTCATACGAGGTTTAAGACCCCAACACTACTAGGAAGAAAATCATTTATCAAGGATATCTTGAAGATAAGCTGCTATGGGCGTAAATGATGAATTGCATGATGCTAAGCTTTTTTGAAGTCATTGTTGAATTTGATGTTGTTTGTTTGTTGTGGACTATTTTCCACCATGGTATGAGGACATAGCTCAACTCTTGTCCATAAAGAAATTCTAGTGTGATTGTCACCTAGTAAAAAATACAAAAGGATCATTCAAGCGGCACCCTTTGAGTTGATTGCGGGATAGCTATATAAACTGGGAAGAGATTACATCCTCCATCGGTGTGTACTTCCACATGAAACCACAACAACCCATGAGGAAGCCTACGCTATGTTGGGTGGACGAAGTATGGCTGTTGAAGCTACTACTGGGAAGGTCATGAGAGGCGATTGTTGCTCGTGGCCCAAGCTGGTCTAGGATTGCTATGCACATGGCACAAATGTGGCTCTTGTCAATGAGGGTGCCACAAACTCACTAGGCGTAAGTTTCTCCATCTCAAACATTTCAATCCATTTCCACCTTTCTACTGTTGGGGTGTTGATTTTGTGGGGCCAATCTGCCTAGGAACCAAAAAAGGGAACTAGTACATGATGGCAACCATTGACTAGGATACTTAATGGGTGGAAGCTCGGGTAGCATCTACATGTTCCACACCAATGGTGGCATTCTTTCTTTATGATCAGATTATTCTTCCTTGAAGCTTAGCCATGTGTCTTCAATATGCTTCCACACAGGAGTGTCTGCAGGAGTTCTCCACTTGCCATCGGTTGATCGATAGGAGAGAGGAAAGGACATATTGAAGCTCATTGCTTCAAGAAGCAAGAATAGAAACAAGAGAAGCACCATGTCAATCTCCTTACTAAAAAAAAAGGCTGAACTTCATACATGGTATTTAGACAGTGGTGCTTTTAAGCACATTACTCCTCACAAGGAATGGTTTGATAGCATCAAACCTATTTATGGCACATAGGTTACTTGAGCTAATGATGCTTCATAGGACATCATGGGGTTGGGAGATGTTCCCATTCTTTTGGAAAATGGAAAAAATAATATATCTGTGATGTTTGGTATGTTCCTGACTTGAGGAAAAATCTGATTTCAGTTCCATCTATTGCCCATGATCAGCACATGTTGGTGGCATTTCAAGATAATCAATGCAGGATCAAAGACCCCAAGAAAGGGTATGCAGTGGTGGCCACTTGCACTTATGATGGGGGTCTTTATAAGCTTGATGCAAAGCCATGTGTGCAGCATGCAATGGCTATCTCAAATGCCTCTCAGAGTGATCTTTGGCAAGCTTGGTTTGGGCATGCTCATCCCAAGAATCAGTGCAGCACTGCCTTTGGGAGTGCACTCAGGCGAGGACGATTTGGAAGGGTGTTGCTAGGATACTTTGCATTTTTCATAGAGCACCCTTCTTGACCTGGGGATCAGTTGCTTGGTTGTCACTCACTGGTCCACAAGCTTTCTTCGAGGGACATGACAGCCTTCTTTGTGGAGTCATGCTCCCTCCAGGATGTTTTGTTTACTCCATTCAGAGCTCCCCATGCTTCTGTAGACCATCTTGGGAGATTCTGGCTAGTATTACAGCATGGCTTGTTTGGAGAGCTAGATGTACAAAGGCTTTGGAGGACTCCCAGGTTCACCCTTCTTAGACTATGGCCAATATCTGGGCAGCTACTATACACACTTTAATGGCCATTTGGGCGAACATACAGGGAACGTCTAGGACTGCTACTGCTAGGAGGGTTGCTTGTCTGGAGGGGTTCTCCTTTCTTCTTTGACTCTCCTTCACGGATGAGGTGGCACTTTCAGCTGCCACCTGGGATTTTTGTTTGCTCATTGTGAGCTGTTTTTTCTCATGCTTGACATGATGTACTCCCGCACTTGGGCTTTGCTCTGCGTTTTTATTCATACTTAATGAAGTACTCTTGACATGATGTACTCCCGCACTTGGGCTTTGCTCTGCGTTTTTATTCATACTTAATGAAGTACTCTTCTTGCATTCAATCATAATATGGGTGAGGGAATGCCTGAATTACAGCAGCCTGCAACTGAATTATGTGAAGGGTGTGTCCTTGGCAAGTTGCACCGTACGCCTTAAGGATGGTTTAGTGAGGGCCACTCAAATATAGCAGCTTGTGCATAGAGATGTATACAGGCCCATGAATTACTACGAATCAAAGGAGGGCAAAATATTTTGTCAAATTTATTGATGATTACTCTTGATTCACATGGCTCTTTGTCATGAGAGAAAAATCTGAAGTGTTTTATTAGTTTCAAAACTTTCATCAAGGACCAGACCAATTCTAGAATCAAAACACTCATAACTAACAGAGGGGAGAGTGCATGTCTGATGCCCTCAAAGATTATTTGTCTGAACATGGGATTATGCATCATAAGACAATGCCTTACATACCACAACAGAATGGAGTTGAAGAGAGAAAGACTAGAACACTAATGGAGATGATACAGCGCATGCTAAAGCATAAGACATTGTTAAAGGGATTTTGGGGAGAGGCTATAACTATAGCCACCTACATACAGAATAGATGCCCTACAAAAGCATTGGTCAAAGTTACACCTGCTCAGGTATTCTATGGCTATAAGCCAAAGGTCAGTCATTTCAGAGTGTTAAATTCAGTGGCATATGCTTTGGTTTCAAAACAGAATAGATCAAAGCTTGATGATAAGAGTATCAAATACATTTTTGTGGGTTTAGTACTGAAAGTAAGGGCTACAGAATTTATAATCCTACTACAAGGAAGCTTATTATTAGCAATGAGTATGAATACATGATTCCTGATGTCATTGGGATGCCACTATGCCTTTGGATGCCACATATTGAGGAGATTTCTCCCTCAAATGTTTCAGATAAGCGACTAGCTATTGGGGATACATAGCCCATTGTTTATCAACGTCATGGGGTATGGCAAGCAAGTGGTACCCACTTGATGTAAGTGGTACAACAAATAAACCACTTCCGAAATGGGCAAGGTTGACCATTCAAGATGCACAGAATCGGCCTTCTTTGGGAGAACCAAAGCTAGAACAAGGCAAGCAAACAATCAGGTTAATTATGCCTTGATGAGCACGGTGATGGAAGCTGAAATTGAGCCTCAACATTATCAGGATCCATAGGGACATCCCTTATGACAAAAGGCCATGGAATCTGAGATCAGATCCATTGAAAGCTACTCATTAAATGCAGCAAACACAAAATCTCTATTCACCTTGGGCAAGATGAGCTTCACCATGTGCATCTGAAGCACTATTTCAATGGGGGCAATAGAATTACTGCTAGAGCTGTCCCTTTGTCTCTTCTTTTCATTGGCAATCCTTTTTTGACATTCTACGATGTAATGCCCTGACTTCTTGCAATAATTGCATTTGTTCTTTTTTTAATTTTTGCTTGAACTGCTTGCATTCCCCTCCTTGGGCTGAGTTGTATGGCTGTTTTTTGGCTCAAACTTTTTCTGAAATTTGCCTTTTCCACCCACGGCAAGCGCTTGCTCACCCTGACTAGAGGCTTTGGCAAAATTTGAGCATCTCTCCTCTTCCTGCAACAAAAGCCCAACTAACTCATCGAACGAGAGTGAAGCTACCTTGAGAGCAATGGTCAATGAAGTGACGAATGTGCCATATGAGGGCGCTAACTATTGAGAGTAATAGAAACGAGCTTCTTGTCTTCTATTTCCTCATCAATACTTGCGAGCTGATCACGTAGATCAGTGATCTTGGCAATATGATCACTGATGGCTTGGCCTTCTTGCATCTCGAGATCCTTGAGCTGATTTGTCTAGGCAATGGCTCTTGTCTCATTCTTAACATGATATATGTTTGCCAATCTTTCCCATGCTACCTTTGCATCCTTGCACGACTTGATAGTCGTCATAATGTGCCTATTCACATTGTGGTAATCAAAAACATCACTTGGGCACTGCGGCAATCAAACTTCTTCTGCTCCTCTGTCGATGCTATGGGACTAGCAGGAGGAACAGTAGCAGTCTGCTGTCTGCCTGTAGTTTGACCCAAAGAAGCTGTGTTGGATGTAGATGAGCCTGCTAGCCTCACCTCATCCCCACTAGCAATATCCCACAAGTCCTTACCAACCAAGATGTTCTTAAGCATGAATGACCACAAGGCATAGTTTGGTCCATCCAGCTTGTCACCCTTTGACAAATTGCCAAAACTGTCCGAAAGAGTCGACATGATGCAAAATGAGACACCCACAAGCTGCAAATGTACCTACATGTACCTACAAAAAGAACTACAAGTCCCAAAAGTGCAACTAGCTGCAAATGTGCCTGTAAATCCCAAACTAGTACTGGCTGCTACAAATGCAAAGTACGACTGACAGCTCTGAAATGCCACTGATTGCACAATGCAATCACTGCAGAAATGGCATCAACCAATCACTATAGTCTACTGCAATTTGAAGTGCAATCTCAAACTGGAAATGCACAACCCAAATCTCAAAGAGTGCACCCATGAGTGCTCAAATGCATCTAACAGAGCTCAAAAGCATCCACAAATGTAAAGTAACTATAAATGCATCCAACAATGCAGAGTATTTGCAAATGCACCTGAGAGTGCAAGAGTATGGGCTGCAAAAACAGTCTCGAAGCGAAATACACAGCTCAAAACTCTTACTGAAAGTGCACCTTGGCCCGAAACACCTGCAAAACAGTCCACTGACTGTGTGGGCAAGCTGGAGAGATGACAATGTAGCTGAAGTGAGCTATTTGGAGCTAAATGAAGCTATCAAGAATACTTTTGAACACAATACATATGTAGAGAAGGGCCTGGAGCTGCTGGAACACACCCGAGAGAGGCTGGAGTTGAAAAGAGGCCAGATCTGAGCAAAAATGTTGAAAAACAACTGAAAACTGCTCGAATCGCTTTCTAAGTCGTACAGACTCGAAATCAGGTTCTGACAAGTCGTACGGATCGCAGCATTGTCGCGCAATTGTACGAACAGATCCGTATGGACGAATAAAAATAGATTTTTAAAAAAAAATTTCTCATAAAATGGTGCGGGACAGATTTGTTTGTATGCGGGCAGCTCCAAAATTTCAAAAAATGTCAAAATCGAATCTCAAAAGGTCAAAAAACAGCCGCTAGACTGTTGGAGCTACCTCAAACGAAAGCTGGAGAGCTAAATGTGAGAACGAGGAACGTGCACTGGAGCACCAAGCTTGCGAGTGTCTGAAAGCAAGTGCGGGAATGGACTCTAGAGATAGAACTGCTCTGATACCAAATGTAAGAACAAAGTGGAGACAAGTTGTGAACACAAGTGAGCAAGAGTACACACACAAGAAAGCTCCAATAGAAATGTTCAAATGAAACAATACAAGTACTTGGTATATATAGTACCCAAGTACTATTGGTCAACCATAGGGTTGACTTTATGCCTACAACACCATATCTTTGTAATCTCTTACAGTTGGGGTGACCTCACACAATAATCCAACCCCACATCTAGCCTTTGTTCCGGCCTAGAGACAAGCCCCTAACAATAGTTTCCACGAGTTTTAGAAATGGGAAAACAAAAACGGGCGGGAAATAATGTTTCGGAGTTCCGCTCACCAGAAGAATCGGTGGAAATGGAGTTTTGATTTTTAAGTTTAATGAAATATATTATATATACATAATTATTATTAATACATATGTCATACAACAAGGCTCGAGAGGACAACAAGGAGGAAAGGAGAGGGCAAGGGCTGAGGAGAGCAAGGAGAAGAGGGTATGGGCTGAGGATAGCAAGGAGGAGAGGAGAGCAAGAAGGAGAGGTTGGAGAGGAGAGCAAGGATGAGAGGAGAGGGCAAGGGTTGAGGAGAGCAAGGAGGAGACGCTGGAGAGGAGAGCAAGGAGAAGGGGCAGCAGGCTGAGAGGGGGATTGTAGGATGAGAGGAGAGCAAGAGGAGAGGCTAGAGATGGAGAGCAAAAACTACCAATGGGGTTCTGTGGTTGAGGCGGGTGTGTGTGTGGTGTGTGTGTGCTAGTACTTTTGCTTCTATAGCTGAGCATGGTGTCTACAAGCTCTTACATTGCTGCTCTATAGCTGGGCTCCAGAGGCACTGCAAAAAAAAAAAAAAAGGGCTTGCTCGAAATGCCATTTCTAATTTCGGAAACGGCGCCGAAATGGCTAACTATTTCGGGTGCCCAGAAACTCCGTTTTTGGGCACTATGCCCCTAACCTGTGCGGTACTCTGGCAAAATGGCGATGACATACCCTTGCCCTGGCATCGGCCCAACACCCTCCTAACCTAATAATCTACTACACTGGGCATGCTCCTAAACCTGATGTCAAATCTCCTCAAGCCGAGCTCCTCCAGTTTGTGTCAATCCATATGCGTAGACCATCTCTGCCACTATTCTTCGCTTGCTGCTGATGCCGCAAGGATTGCAATCTCGTGCCAAGGCATCTTCACGAACGAGCTCAACACCCCCCTCTAGAAGCCTCAGGGCCAATCTGGTATGCAAATTGATGAATCTACACATGTCCCGTACAACGAGGAAGTAGTCTGCTCACAAAGATCTTTCTTGTCACAGCTGCTCCTCGCAACCCCTTTCCGGCAATTTGCTGGCCCAAAAGTGTCCAGCAGCTCATGTACAAATCGCTGCATTGTGAAACAAGACACCCCCTCTGGATCTGCCGAATCTCTACTCCCGCGCTGGTAGTCTGCATAGGTCCACTCGAGTCAACGAGAACTTACTCCTGTGGTCGCAGAGCCTGCCCGGAAGCCTACCTCGTACGAACTCCATATGCCTCTACCCACGTGTAGAGGTAGAACAGTGCCTCTGCGTATTCCCATCAACTAGCAAGCCATCAAACGTTTGGTATAGAATAGCTCGCCGCGGCGTATCTGCAACTAACTTCCAGTCATCACCATTTTGTCCATTGGTGATAAAAGATGGAACAGAGCATTTGTAAACACCATGATCCACTTTCCTGCCGCAAACCACATGTCTTGGACCAAACCTATGCTACCCAACAAGGGCTTGCTGCACTCCTACCGTAAGATCAAGTAATTTTACAGAAAGATCCACCAGAGATGTAGCAATCCGCTTCTCTGTATGCTCTATGGTGAGCACAACTACTGAGATGCAGCAACCCGCTGCTCTGTATGCTTTTTGGTGAGCACCACGACTACTGCTCCTATTCTGTCCTTGCACTCCTCAGGCTGCATGTTCCTCAGCAAGCTTCAGTCACCATCCTTAGTGCAACTTCCTTAGATGGCACACTCCAGCAGCATGTGCTATCTTACTGGCTGTTGGTGTGCATCAAGTATTGCTCCTAAGTGGGTGAGGGCTGTCTCTAATCTGAGAGGAACTCAGAGGTAGGGGGTGACGGGGGAAGCACGGTGGGAGAGGAGAGGGGGATGGGGGAGGAGGCGGGAAAGGGATTGCTGGGCTCTCGGTTGTCTTTTGAGAGTTTAAAGGGATCACCGAAGATATATAAAGCGAGGCACCATTGTACTTTTAAATTTTCACTCGAATCTGAGTACTTTGCCGCATACCTATCTCCACCTTGCATCTCTAGTTTCGCTCACATGTGAACTCTTGGTCGTGTGCACCTTTTGATGTCTTTCCTACCATCGCTACAGCTTCACGGAGATTTTTGTTTTTTTCCCGATTTGTTGCCGAGTAAGGCCTACGATTTTGAATGTGTTGAGGAGGAAACGAGCTGCTATGGTGAAGAAACGTGGGTGATTTTATTACGGTAGGCAGCCTAGAAGGAACTTTTCCTTTTCTAAGCTCTCGTTAAGCCATGTGTCGTGATTATAGGCGTTGATCTTTATGAAGATCCAAGGGTTTGAAACATGCTTTCTAGAAAAGCAAACTTTTGTGAGCTCTCCTTAAGCCACTTGTACAATTTTAGGCCCTTGATTTTAGATTTTTTTAAGGGACTAAAACAATCCTTCCAAATTTGACTCAAAAGCATACTTTTTAATTTATTCTTCCCACAAATCGCTGTAATATTTTCCTCCACCACTTGGCTGGGCGATGCATTCACCAAACAGAATCACCTCTCTTTGAAACCCAAGCTTGAGGAAAAAGGATTTTATATAATGCAGGCACAGTAATCTGAGATAGCCTCAAAGGACGAGAAGAGGACCCTGGAGAAGTCAAAGTCCAATCTTCTAACCGGCGGTCCTAGAGTTCCAAAGGAGGAATCAGAACAAAAGGCGAAAGCATAGAAGTAATTTGTCACCACAAAGGACAATAATGAGAGCCCAATCCATATGTAGTGGCTACTAGAGAAAAGGGGAGCACAGTACCAGCATCATCTATAACATCAGCAACCGAGGTGATTGCTTTAAACGAGACAAAGTAGGAACATCGAGGTTCCTATAAAGCCAAGGGAGGCTGAAAGACTTTCGACCAGTGAATGCTTTCAGCTCTCAAAGAATTCCCAAGCAAAGATTGCTGTCCATTCCATTCTAGATGAGAAAGAACATGCTTCGAGTCAACAAGCAAGCGGGAGACAAAAGGGCAACCGGGAAAAGTGCCATCAGTGTAGCCAAAAAAGAAATCCCAGTGATCGAGTTGCCAATGACCAAACGCAGAAATACTGATATGGGTGACCAGAGTCCTAATCGTAAGGGCCCAAGGCTGATCACCTGGTAGAAATTGCAGCAACATTTTCCCCCTATGGGCAAGAATATGCACATGAATATCCGTGATGTTCAATCCACCATGCATATTGGGAGAACAAATGTGATGCATCGAAAGTAGCCTGAGACTTGTTTTGCCATGTTTGGATCGCCAGAAGATTTTCATAAAGACAAACATGAAAGATGTAAGATATGCCTTAGTGAACATGATCAATGGCAAGTAAATTTGAATATATGCCACAAGTATGGATTGCACTATTCGAAGACGAACGTGCAAAGACCCGCAAAGGCCCAGTTGCCAGTTTCCAATACTCAAGCTTTTTTCGAAGCTTATAGCCAAAACCCAATCAGTTTGTTGTCGGCGAGTGAGTTCACCCCAAAGGGTAACCAAGATGACGAACAAACTCAGTGGGTGGAATGATATTCTTGGGCCATAATAGACTATGCCAGTCTTTGGAATGCAAAGGCAGCAGCTTAGACTTCTAAAAATTAACATGAAGACTAGCTGCCAAACCATAAACAGAGAGGGCTTGCATCAAGGCACCAAGATCATTGGGCGTATTCTTTGGGGTAAAGAAAGAATCATCAGCATAAGCTTGAGCAACCATGCATGCACACACATGTGTGTGCGCATGCATACATGCATGCATGTCTCTCTCTCTCTCTCTCTCTCTCTCTCTCTCTCTCTCTCTCTCCCCACTTTGGGGACAGCCTCTTGTAATATAACAATACATGGATTTCACTTTAAAAAAAGTGTTGTGTGTGTATGCATGCATGCATGCATCTCTCTCTCTCTCTCTCTCTCTCTCTCTTTGTGTGTGTGTGTGTATGTGTATTTATTTATTTTAAAGGAAAAAATCTGGCTGCACGATGCCTGTGTTATATCCTTTTATCAAAGCTTAATCAGAACAACATAGTCTAATAAATTATCCTTGCGTCTATTGAATAAAAAAGGTGATCTTTGGAAAGAATCTTTGGAAAGGCACCTAGGTTGAACATTATCCCAACAAAAATATTCTCTAAGGAACCCTTTGCTAGAGCTAGGTTGCACTATGGATATAGGTAATTTGAGTATGTGTAATTCTAGCTCATGATCCAAAAGAGGAACAATGATCACAGGCCGACAAGTATAACATTAAGGCTTGATAGACAAAAGGTCTCCTAGGTGATTCACAAAGTTTCAAATAATTTGTACATTGGAAAGGATCTCACCCTCTCCAACGAAACATATTGACAAATGCCATACATTGAAATGATAATGACATTTTTTTCGTTCTAATGAAACTCTTAAAGTGAAGTTGAGCGACTGACTAATTGTCTTAGTTGACGTAATGTCATTTTAAAAGTTCATTTCGCACCACAGTTTGTAATAGCTTGAGGAACGTATCAACATAAGATTGTACTTTTTTGTTTTTTGTTGACTTATGGAATGATGAAGCCATTCCTAAGGTTTTCCTGGAAGCATTAAAGACAAAGGAAAAACTTAGAGTTGTGTTGCTTATGTAAAATGCTTTTTTAATCTTTTTCTACTTATGCAGGAAGTACTACACGGAAGATCATTATAGCGAGTTGTTTAGCTGCAACTATCATAGCAGGATGTGTGATTCTTGTTTTGTTGCCGTGTTTGATCGTGAGGCTTAATGAACAAAACTATACACGACACACTGTGTTAGCGAAGTCCGCAGGCACATCCTACACAAATGAGGAGCACAAAGTCCAAAGCTCTAGGGTGAAATGGCTATACCATCCTTTTGGGATAAACTCTCCAAAATTAGAAAAATAATAATAAACCAGTATAGGATTACTTTAGGTGTACTATGTTGCATGAATTGAAAGAGAATTTTATGTGATGCAAAGATTCTATGGTCTCACTTTTCAATAATGGCAAAGACAAAAGACATAAGAGTTAAGAGGGATCAAATTATAATACAAACAAGGTGCACTCTATAAATTTTTGCAACATGACATGAATTCATCAACATGTTTACTCCATCCAGGTTTACAATCCATTTTGGATCCCTTCAAGAAGTGGAGATGTAGCTACAAAATGTCTATCCACACCCAATCCAATCGCCTTAAACCTTCGTCGTTTTGAACTTAAAAAAATGTGAGCTTACAAAGTTTTACTTCTATTGGTGCTAAAGTTATGTTACGGACAAACTTTACATGATAAAAGACCTTGTTTTATCATTTTGTGGTCATTTTCTTTCAACATGCATCTAAGTCATAGTTAGATTTAAAATGCCATGAATGATTTACATAACAAAAGATTTTGTTCGACATGACCTATGACCTATGACCTTGGCAGCTTGAAATGTAGTATTCATAAGAATATCATTTGTAGATCTAGTAACCTGCCCCTAGTGTGAACATCAAAGGCCGAGGCATCCCCATATGACCCTCATAGTCCCACAACCTAGATCCTATCCCATATCCATGTCCACTTATCATGTGATGTGGATTTTTCATTAATACCAAAAAGGGCTATTGCCACATGTGAAGGGGATGGCACCCCACCCTACATATTATACACATCGTTCAACACTTTTTAATCTTATGATGCAATAGGAAAACTAAAAGAATTGTGCTTACCAATTTTTTAAAAGTATATACTAATAATAACTTTTTGTATGCAGGTTAGCATCATCAGAAGAGGAATCATCAAAAGCTATGTTGAGAATTCAGTAATCCTTGTAGAATAATCACTACAAAAAAAAACCTTCTTCTTTTCTAAACTATTTATTTGTTCGGAATATACATAGAGTACATCTTTTTCTTTCTTTATGTTTGTCGTGTCTCAAGATGCTCTCCTTGTTGAGAATATATGTAGAGCACATCTTGTTCTTCCGTTAATTTTGTTGTGTCTCAAGATACTTTACTTTGTATTTTTACATTTATTCCCACTTTTTCATTTTGATTCTTAAAATGCTCATCGTATTTTTATAAGTAATGTGCTCATAATTTATTGAAATTTCACAAAGACTAACAATTCATGTACATGCGAATAGACTTTACAATACCTTATCGAAAAGCAGTAAAAAAATACCAATAATAATGTAGCAATTAATATGTATGCAAAGGGATGTGGTGATAATATTGTGCAATAAGAGGGACAGAAGGCCCATGGTTGAGGTGGCATGATTTGCCTTATGCCAACCCCTCCATGTGGATGGCCCCATGTGTGCATTGAATAGGTTGGTTGTGCATAGTCCAAGGGCTAATATTATAGAATTGCGAAGTAGGATGAGGTTACAAGCATCTATGTGGTAGCACTCCACTTGTTGTCATAGGTGTGTTTTGTATATTTCTATATTAGAAAAGGATCCATGCAGAAAAGGCACCTAATCCTAGCATAGGATATTGAGCTTCGACTTATGTGGACTTGGAGGCTAAGGGTTTTCACACCCAATTGAAGGTATATAGCCATTACCCTGAGATGGAAGATGCCCTCCCCCACCTTGTGCATGGGAGGCCTCTTTATTGATGTTGACATTAGCCATAAAAGAAAGTTATGCGTGAAAAGAAGGACACTTCCTCTCCCATTGGCCTCTCTTCTATCCTTGTTAATTGATGCCCCCTTTCTCTCCACCATGAGCTCTCCATCTTCCCCTCATATCCTCTTTCTCCCCCTTTGTCTTGCACCATGCTTTGCACCACACCTCAATCTACCATCCCAAAAAAAAAGAGCAAGTAAAGAGAAACAATGAGATCTTGTGTTCATTGGAAAGTTGAAAGGGTGGGAAGAACATTTCAAAGAGGATCATTGAGTCTTGTGTTTTAACATCTCCCTAGATCACTAGCTTGACAAAAAGTTATTGTCACACAAGTGATATAAGAATTGAAAATGGCTTGGTTCTTGTTTAGGAGATTCAAGAACCATAGGGTATGAAAACTTACAACAAGTAGCACCTCAAACCCTTTCATGTTTGTTCTTCACCTAGGTTTCTTTATGGTATGCATCCCAAACCTAGGGGCGAATATGCAATCTATCCAAGGATACCAATAATAATGTAGTAATGAAAAAGTGAGTATGGTGATGTGGTGAGAAATTGTACAATAAGAGGGCATAGAGCCCATCGTTGAGGTGGTAAGGTTTCCCTTGTGCCAACCCTCCATGTGGATGGCCCCATATGTGCATTGTGAATAGGTTGGTTGTGCAAAGTCCAACGAAAAATATTATGGAATTGGGAAAGTATGATGAGGTGGCAAGCATCCTTGTTCTAGCCCTCTACTTGTCCTCATAAGTTTCATTGTGTATTTTTATATTGGGAAAGGGTCTATGAATATGAGCTTTGAATCTTAACATAGGATATTGGGCTTTGATTAATATGGAAATGGAGGCTAAGGGTTGCTACACCCAATTGAAGGTATTTAGATGTTATGCTCACATACAAGATGCCTTCTCCCACCTTGTGCATGTGGGAGGCCTCTTTATTGATGTTGACATTGACTATGAAAGCAAGCAGAAGGCACTTCCTCTTCTATTAGCCTCTCTTGTATTTTTTCCTAGTTAATTGATTCCATCGTTTCTCTAACCGTGAGCTCTTCTGCTTCCCTCATAGCCTCCATCTCTCTCGTTATTCCCCTCGCCAACATGCTTCATCCCATTTTCATTGTGCATTACGCTCAACTCACATCTCCCAGCTTTTTCTTTCTCCTATTTATCCCTCCCCGCATGTATATACTTCAAATGTCATCTATGTTGGTCAATGGTGCAATGGAGGATCCGTACACACACACACACACACACACACACACACACACATGAAATTATGTATGTATATGTATATGTACTTCTCCTGGTGTCGCTATTGGGCTCTTTGGTCTCTGTATCATGCTCGTACGATTCGTATGTATGAGCACTCTTTAGGAGATTTCTTTCCATATTTTTGTTCTTTGTATCAATGTACTGTTGCAACATGTTTCTCCTATTATTTCCAATACTCAAGCTTTGGAATTGGAGGAACCCTTTACTGAGAGGGAACTGTCAGATGCAATCAAATCCTGTGGCAGATGGAAATCTCCAGGATGGGATGGTTTACTAGTCGAGTTTTTTCTAGAATATTGGCCTATTTTGAAGCATACATTGCTACATATGGTGAATTCTGCATGGCAAAATCAGAAAATGCTAGACACATGGAAGAGAGGTCTTGTTAAACTCCTTCCAAAAAAGCAAATTTGTGAGTCTTTGGCAGACTGGAGACCTATCACTCTTATGCCAGTCATTTACAAAGTCACTACCAAAATGATTGTTGATCGGCTAAAGGGGTTTTTACATGATGGGTTGCATCCTACCCAATATAGCTTTGTCCCACGTAGGCATATCACAGATAACATTGCTAATGCTTATGTTGGAATTTTAAACCAACTTTGAACATTGACACCTTAGTGGGACAATAGCTGAACTTGTTCTTTTCAACTTATCAACTTGTAGTCTACACCCATTCTCACATACAATTGCCCCTTCTCCACCTCTCCCCAAAATCTATTGCATCCACTGATTAGTGTCCTTCATGCTATTCTCAATTTGAGAAATCCTTGCAATGAGAGTTTCAAGGAATTCTCCCATGTCCTGTGTTATTACTCCACCACCATCTGAATGGATTTCTCCCCATAAGGAGGCCATATATCATGTGTTCATGGCACATGCATCCTTAGTATGCTTGCACATGTCTTGAATGGACTTTAAAAGATGGTATTATCTTGAATATGATAAGCTCCTACTTGCATGCTTGGTTGCACGGGCTGAAGCTACCCCCCTTCTAAGTCGTTTCATTATAACAACAACGTGACATTCACGGCTAGACTTAAAATGCCTTGAAGACAACTTGGGGGCCTGATTTGCTCCAAGGGTTAAAGTCTCCACCCTTGCAACAACTTGTTTAGTTGCACGAAGGCTATGTGGCTCACAAAAAGATGACAACACAACGTCAGAAATTATGGAGGCCTCAACCCTTGCAGCTCGGTTCATTGCACGAAGGCTTTGTCGCCCATGAAAGCACAACTCCCAAATATTTGGAACAGTGGTAGAAGTCATTTCAACAGCTCCATGTCCAAAACAGAATACAAAAGCCTTTTCAAGTATGTATTGACTCAATTGTATAATTGGATCAGACCAAAGGCTTTGAAATTTGTTGTAGTCCAGAGATGAGAGAGAGAGAGAGAGAGTGAGATAGAGAGAGAGAGAGAGAGAGAGAGAGAGAGAGAGAGAGAGAGAGAGAGAATGCACTCACTTCACATACACATAGATGGGCACTCTGATGTATGTGTTGAATGAGTTGTGTGATTGCATATCAAAATGAAGGCATGTCAATCCTATGCTTAGATGCTCAGAAAAAGGACTCCTTCCTAGCAAACCTAGAACAACTAGAGATGTGAAATTTCTGCTGCATGGAGCACTTGCCCAAATTTTAGTCTCATTGAAAGACTCTAGGAACCTACCTAAGGAAAATTGTAAAATTGCAATAATATCTAGGCAAATGCATGTATGTCAATGCAAATGCATAAGCATATATGTCAATGTATGACACCTAGAATCCAAAGTAGCTAATGTCAGTGACGATGCATAACATCAAGGTCCATCACTCCAAAACACCTAATGTCAACAACGATCCATAACATCAAGGTCCATCACTCCAAAGCACCTAATCTCAGCGACGATGCATAACATCAAGTTCTAACAGTCCATCACTACTCTCTCTCTCTCTCTCTCTCTCTCTACTTGAAATGTTACCATAGAACACTTTTCAAGACGAAAAGATTCCCAAATAGAAGCTTGTCTTAAACCATGAAAATGTAGCGGCCCCCCTAGTTCTTGCCATAAAGCAAAATAAAGAATCCCATAAATCAACACTATATTAGAGAAATATAATATAGTCACTTCAAAAGTAAAATTTGATATTTTTTATTGAAACATTAGCTCCATTGAGGACCCAAGTTTTAGTTATGTTGGGGGAGACTAGACCATGCACAATACTTTCCCAATTCCTAGAACCCAAGCAACAAGCTTCCGTATGTTGCTATGGCAAAAGGCCTTAATAGATGTGAACATGGTCCCATGGCCAAAACATTTGTTGATTTGCAATTGAAAGAAAGATGTTTGTTGTTTCATATACATCAAAACCACAAACAAAAGCCAATTTATAGATGTTGCGTTAGGAAGATTCATTAGAGTAAACTAAATTGCAGTATTGATATATGCAATAGGATTGTTATAGAGCTTTGACATCCATCATATAAATGTGGTGTTCAAAAACAAAATTAAACTTGCAACAACTGTCAATTTTTATTTGGTATATTAGATGTATCAAATTAATGCCAAATGCATATGTTTCTATGTTGATAAATTGCACTATTGACATATGCAATAGGATTATGGTAGAGCTTTGACATCCATCATATAAATGTGGTGTTCAAAAATACCGTTCCATCACAATAGAGCTCATGAAACTCTCCATCACAATAGAGCTCATGAAACTCAGAGACATGGTCTTGATAAAAACCTTTTTTTAAATTGCTTTCTTGTGCTAAATATAATCAAAACCATTGACACATAGCCAAATTTGCAACTAAAATTTGCATCACATCGTTTAACACAATCATTAACAATTCCATACTAGTATTCATACTCACAAAGTAGCTCATCTCCAAAGGAGATATCCTTTATGGTTTGCACAGTAATGTAGCCATGGGCACTCAAATCTCCTTGTGACTTTTGAGCCCAAGGTGGTAGCTTAGGGATGCATACAAATATAACATTTGTTCTTTCTTTATAATACATTGAGCTATATATATATCCAGTAATGTTTCCATACAATACATCTCCCACAATACATTTCACATCTGTCAATGGCTCAATGAATGGATCTTCAAACATTCCATAAGTCTTCATCCTTGGGAAAAACTTGAGGAGAGATCTCCAAGTATCATGATCATACTTTGGACCATTATATACCATCAAATCTTGTTTCTTCTTGATGCTCGTATGTACAAAAAGACCATATCCTGCCCCAGGTATTGTTGATTTCTTTAATTCATAATGGATGCCATTCATTTCGAACACGTGCTCTATGGGTATGGGCAATTCATGTTTCCATAAACCATTGGATGCAGGATCAAAATTTTGTAATAAGATAGCTCTTCAACTTTTTAGGACAATCTGCAACACCTATCATATGTTTAAAATCAAAGAATCATTCTTTTAGTGGAGGAATACAAACTCACATCACAAAGCACAAAGAATTTTTGCACAAGGTACTAACTCAATGTCTATTAATTATTTCACAAAACAAATTGAAACATAATGTTTTGCAAATCGAATCTAACTAAATAGTGTCCAAATATAAATCAAAATGTAGGTACAAATGTTTTAGCTGAGCATTTGTGTCTACAACTCTAATTAACAAGATCAGACAGATTCACTAAGGGTTGTCTATGCAATAAAATTGAATCAAGTTGGCTAAGAATGCCCTTGCAGCATTAGCAATGATTTCCCTTTCCTTGCATCCAAGAACCATGGCAAAGCATTTTGCCTCACTATCTTTCAACAGCCCCATTTTGGCAAATTTTCATAGCATGCATTCTTCCTCTTCATCAATGTAACATGTTAAGCATGCACCATACTTCTTGTAGTAGGACAAGTCCCTCTCACACTAGTTTTGGTTATAGGTGAAGAAATACCTTTCTCTGTGTCTTTTTCTGAACTACAAGTAGACATATGAGATTCGACATTCATCCTTTCAAGCACTTCTTTGTTTTCTTTCTTTGAATTCAAGGATCACTAGTTGAAAATAATAGAACATATCATGCCCTTCGACAATCGGAATCTGTTAGAAGAGATGGCACTACACACATCTATTGCATCATCTAGCATCTGTAGGTACGGCAATAACTCATGAAGCAAAGTAATATTAAAAGATCCTTGGAACAAAATTAATACATCATATGGAGAATATAGCAAGATAACATATGGAAAACATGAACACCATATAAAGGGACAATTTCAAGCACCTGTTGCTTCCTCTTCTGTTTCCCAAAACTTTGAAGCGTGTTTTTGTAAATGCTCACGTTGCTCTTCATTGAAGGGTTGAAGCACTTTTTGTCCTGGTTTGGTATCAATTTCTTTATCCCCTCCACCTTCAATTGTATCATCTTCTTTTGGTACCCCCTCTATTGCCAATATTGGTTTTTGCAAGCTAGCCCATTGTCGAATTTCATGATTACTGTAAGCATATGTGCAACAAATACTTTCCACCTTTGCCAACTCCTCATAAGTCTCAACAACTAAAATAACACGCCTCTTACAAGAAAGAGACTCTATTGCAGCAAGCCCCTCAGAGAACAAGTCCAATACATACTCATCTTCTCGACAAAAACCCATGATCATGTCTTTCATGATACTTGAACGTTTTCTTCTCAAGGACAATTCAATGTCAAATTCATCATCATCATCCTCATCACCTGATTCTTTTGCACCACTTGATTTTTCATGATTTTCATCTGCAACATATCTTGATGGCACATTGTGCATTGGTATAGCACTCAATATCATTGAAATGCTTTTTCTTGCTGGTATTACCAGTACACAGGCAATTAAGCCATCCATAGATCTAGTGACAAATATATCTACAGTTTCAAAATTAAGGCAAGCAAAGTGTATTTTATATTGTCCGCATGTCTTATTTAATGCTTCTTCAAACATGATACATGATCCATGGTCAAGAACACCACAAGAAGGAATTGCACTGGGGGAGAAGCGATTGTCATCAAGCTTTTCAACAAACACTCAAAGCGATCCTCATTCCAATTTCTACTTCTGCTTGGTCCATACATTACATCCAAAAAAGCAACCCCTATTGCCATTGGCTCTTGGTACACATTATGTATAAATTCCATTCCCTCCATGTTTGAACCGACTGTGTAGAACCTCCAAGGCCGGGTGGAATTCGGTCCATGACTTGAACCTTCACTTTGTCCCATAATCCACCTCAGATACCCCTTTGCAGCATGAGGCAATGGTGGAGTTTCCTTGCCTTGTTGAAGCTTCAGTTTTAACCATGAATCAGAGCAACCACAAATCCGATGATACAATTCTGGAGTAATTTTAAAATGTAATCTGCACTCATCCCAATTTTTTAACATTAAAGAAGGCCGTTCTGCCGATATAAACATATAAAGTTCTTCTTATAGTGTAGCATCTCTCTTGATCTGCATAGCTCGTCCTTCAATATCAAGAATCATGGCATCAATCTTTGTTTTAGTTATGACTACTCTATCTTCCTTAATGTCATTTTGAATTTGACCAATTTGATCATCACTCAATCCACGCAAGCATCTAAACATTGAGACTGTGGGTTTGCCTATGGCATTTTCCATCTTGTGAATATTTGCCTGCAATGTAATCCTGAAGGATGGAGATCCAACCATCATAAATGGAATCGCTTGTAATTATCATATGTACATCCTTCATGGCAAAGCTATTGCCCAATGTTACCTTGCTAGTGTCAATGAAAGCCTACAAAATATATGAATCCATTAGAATGCAATAATTAAGAAAACATTCTTGTAAAAAATGATTCATAATTAAAATATGTACTTACATCCCAATTCTCACGATCTGGATATCCTTTTGCAAGCCCTTGTTGTGCTTTCTTGGGTTTGTTAATGAGAATCCATTGTCCCCTCACCTGCTTAAGTATATCAATGGTATGGAGATTGTCTCAAGATATTTTGAGACTCCAGGTTTGCCATCTTTGATATCTCCACACAAAAGCGTGCGGGACAATTCACTACAATCCTCGCTTGATGTGTGCGGTAGTAGTTCTTTCTTTGGGCCGTGCTGTTATCATCGTTAGATGTGAATATTTTAGCAGCATATATTGAATGTTGTCCAAATAGTATCCAGTAGTGGCACTTGGTTGAATCCTTTTTATCTACCCTTTCTAGCGGCTACTTTGTTTTAGGATTGAAAGGCATTAAATCCGCTACAGCAGCAGGAGGCCTAGAGTTATACCCGAAGTCTGCAGCAAGCCTGATGGTTTCTTTTGCCCTTTTTTTCCTATGACTTTCCACTTGGCTCCAATTCACTATCACTGCTTCTTTCCACAACTGCTAGCATACCCTCTAGAGGTGTTCCTTCCTCTGGTACATCAATTATAGTGAGCTTTCCTTTCTTTGCCCCTTCTCCACTACCACTTGGTGCTATAACCATAGTCAACTTTCCTTTCTTTGTTCCTTCCCCACTATCTTCCCCACTCTTGTGCTTCTTTAATGTTGCTGAAAGTTTGTGATATGATTCAATGATTGTTGTCACTGTGTCAATTTCATTTCCATCAATTGATTCAACACTTATCTAGCCTCTTGAGTGCATGTTGTCATCTACATCAAACTTCATACGAGATGCTTCATAATGGCTAGGATTCAAGAGAAATTTCTTATTTTGATTTATAACGATTAACAATCCAATGTCTCCCTCTTTTCCACCCACATCTTCTGTGATTCGATGTACCGATCCAACACAAGTGTATGCACTTTTGTTAGGTAACAAAACAAATAAGTGAACTCGTGTCAACTGTGATCCCTCAATACTGTATATGTCAAAGTACCATGGTATGCTTTTTTCTCCAAATCCACTTACAACTTTCTCAACCTTCTTCACATTTGTGTCTTTCCTGTAAAAAATCCAAGCATTATACAAACTATCATCTTTATAATCTTTAATGTTAGACAAAACACATTATCAATAAACATATCTGAAATAGAATCAAGAATTAACAGCAAACATAGTGGTAGATTTGAGAAAGCACCCGGGTCTAGGGAGATTTGGCCACACTTATGGGCTTCTTTTAAAGCACCGGAAGGGGAGGTTTGGATGTGTGGCAAAATCTTATGGGCTTATTTCAAAGCACCAAAGTTTGGGGAGATTAGCCTTGTGGACAAATCTTGTGGGCTTCTTTCAAAGCACTAGGTCTGAGAGATTTGACCGTGCAGCCAAATCTTGCTAGCTTCTTTCAAATCGGTCAAATCTTTCTAGCTTCTTTTAAATCACCTAGGTCTAAGGAGATTTGGCCGTGTGGCCAAATCTTGCTAGCTTCTTTCTAATCACGAGGGTCTATGGAGATTTGGCCATGTGGCCAAATCTTTTCAAAGCAACAGGGTTTGGGGAGATTTGGCCGTGCAGCCAAATCTTTTCAGAGCACTAAGGTTTGGGGAGATTTGGCTGTGCGGCCAAATCTTGCTAAATTCTTTCTAATTAGGAGGGTCTAGGGAGATTTGGCCATGCTAGCAAGATTTGGCCACACAGCCAAAACTCCCCAAACCTTGCTGCTTTGAAAAGATTTGGCCGCATGGCTTATGTGGCCAAATCTTTTCAAAGCAGCAATGTTTGGGGAGTTTTGGCTGTGCGGCCAAATCTTGCTAGCTTGTTTCGAATCATAGTGTCTAGGGAGATTTGGCCATGTGGCCAAATCTTTTTAAAGTAGCAAGGTTTAGGGAGATTTAGTTGTGGTGCCAAATCTTCCAAATCTTCCTAGCTTCTTTCAAATCACCAAGGTCTAGGGAGATTTGGCCATGTGGCCAAATATTTTTAAAGCAACAAGGTTTAGGGAGATTTAGCTATGGTGCCAAATCTTCCTAGCTTCTTTCAAATCACCAAGATCTAGGGAGATTTGGCCGTGCGGCCAAATCTTGTATGTTTTGAAAGAAGCTAGGAAGATTTGGCCGCTGTGGTGCCAAATCTTCCTAACTTCTTTCAAATCACCAAGGTCTAGGGAGATTTGGCCGTGCGGCCAAATCTTGTATGTTTTGAAAGAAGCTAGGAAGATTTGGCCATGCGGCCAAATCTCCCCATTTCAAAATTTAAATCTTAAGATTCAAATTTCAAATTTGAAAATTCAAAATTCAAAATCTTAGATTCAAAATTTAAAATTCAAAATTCAAAATTGAAATTCTGAATCTTAGATACAAAATTCAAATTTCAAATTTCAAGATCTGAAAGTCAAATCATATACTAAAGACCTTACTTTCAAATCACACTTCAAGATTTGTACTTTTACAAGACTCTTGCTCGTGGTGTTTCGAAATGGAAAAGATGGAGAACATGCAAGAATCAGGTACACTTTCGATTTCTTTTGTATTCTTACTTGGATGATTGAGTAGCCATTGTTGTTTGTGAGCTTGTGCTCTTTGGATGCAGAGGAGTTTTGGGGCCGGAGTTCTGGGCCATGGAGCATCATAGGTAGGGAGGAGCAAGGTAGGCTGGAAGAGGCTACGAGGATTTGATTCGCAGGAAGGTAGGAGCAAGATAGGACAGAAGAGCTACGGGATGCAAGAGTAGAATAGGGCAGAGGAGATTCTGAGCAGAAGAAGAAAGGGGTGGAGGATTTGATTCGCCAGAAGGAGTGGAGGAGTTGATTCGAGGAGGGACGTTGAGGGAGGCATGGAAGAGAGGAGAGGGCGCACGGAAGAGGCCGGAAGACATAAGAGGAGAGGGCGCTACACGGAACTGGAAGGCGTGGAAGAGAGGAGAGGGTGCACGGAAGAGGCCGGAAGATGCAAGAGGAGACGGCGCAAGAGGCCAGAAGATGCCTTCAGAGGAGAGACCTTGAGCATGGAACTGGAAGGGAGGAGGGATCTCGAGCGATGGAAGAACACAGCGTGTGTTGAGGGAGGAGAGGGCGCACAATACTGGAAGGAGGGAGCCGATGGGAGCATGGAAGAGAGGGGAGGATGCGCACGGAATTGGAAGGGAGGATGGAAGAAGACAACGTGTGTTGAGGGAGGAGAGGATGCACAGAACCGGAAGGAGGGAGCACGTGGGAGCATGGAAGAGGAAGGAGGGAGGAAAAGGGAAGGTTGCAGCGAAGGCAATGTCCACAAAAAGCATGTTCCCTCCAATCCCCCAAAAAAGGGTGTACAGCCAAAAAAAGAAAAAGAAAAAAGAAAAGACCTCTTTCTAATCCAACTATTGAGTGTGGAACCTATGGAATGTTTAATTGATAATCGAAGTTTAAAATCTACATAGTTAAGTGCACATTGTTAGGATAAATCTGGGATGGGGAACCTCCCGGGACCTCTCATTTTGACATAGTTTTGAACTTTTTTGCTTGCAATTAGCTAACCAAGGGTGGAGGAGTGTTTTCCAAGAACTACCCCATCTAAGACATTGTCCTAAGGCTCTCAAACCACCCTAGTTACACATTTGAGATCTAGGAAGGGAGAGAACAAGGTGAGCCTAGCACTTGATCCCCCATGAAGATAAATTCAATTCCTTCTCATAGTTTTACTTTTTATGCTTGGTTTAAAAGGTTTGTTTAGCTTTGCCTTTTAAAGTTTTGGTCTTTTAATAGTTTAAGATTTTTAGGTTTGCTTTTAGAGTAAAAGTATGATTTTAAAGTGTAATAGCGTGAATAATGAAAAGCATGTATGATGTTTTTGAAAGTAGGATTCCAGATACTAATTTCAAAATTTGAAACTTGAAACTTGAAACCTGAAATTTGCATTTTCAAATTTCAAATTTGAATTTTAAATTTTAAAATTTGAAATTTGAAATTTGAACTTTAAATTTTAAATTTTAAAATCTAAATTTTCAATTTTTAAATTTAACGTTCGAATGTTTGAAGTTTTGGCCATGTGGCCAAATCTTTCTACTGATTTGAAAGAAGCTAGCAACATTTGGCAGCACGGCAAAATTTTCCCAAACCTTGGTGCTTTGAAAGATTTGGCCACATGGCCAAATCTCCTAGAACCTAGTGATTTGAAAGAAGCATGCAAGATTTGGTTGCATGGCCAAAACTCCCCATAGCCTAGTGCTTTGAAAGAAGCCTACAAGATTTGGCCACATGACCAAATCTCCCCAAGTTTGAAAGAACGCCACAACCAAATCTTCTCAGTGCTTTGAAAAAAGTCACCAAGTCTCGAAGGATTTGGCCGTGCATCCAAATCTTGCTAGCTTCTTTGAAAGCACCCAGGTCTCAGTAGATTTGGCCGTGTGGCCAAATCTTATGGCTTCTTTCAAAGCACTAGTGTCTTAGGAGATTTGGCCATGTGGCCAACTCTTGTTGGCTCCTTTCAAAGCACCATGGTATGGGGAGATTTGACCATGTGGCCAAATCTTGTGGGCTTCTTTGAAAGCACTAGGGTATGTGGAGATATGGCTTCTTTCAAACCACCAAGGTCTAAGTAGATTTGGTTGTGTGGATTAATCTTGATGGTTTCTTGAAAGCACCAGCGTCTCGAGAGATTTGGTTGTGTGGACAAATCTTGCTATCTCCCTTTCAAAGCACCATGGTCTGTGAAGTTTTGGCCATGTAGCCAGATTTTGCTTGCTAAAATTCAAAGCACCAAGGTTTAGGAAGATTTGGTCGTGTAGTGAAATATTGTAAAGCATTTTCATCCTAAGTCACACTGTCAGATATCAATATTGAACTATAACAAATGTTATGTATGCAGGTGCCACATTGAAAGTGGGGGTTAAAGTCAACTTGCTTGTCAGTGGAAAGATTGTTGCCATTGGGACAATATTCTCTACATCACATGATGACATGTGCTAAGGTGTGCCCTTGGGAGAAAATAATGTATCAGTGGCGATCGATATTTGTATGGATGAAAGTGCACTTCTGCCATTTCCTATAATGGATGCATTCTTAGTCTATGAGGCTTTGCGTAGTGTCAATGGAGCTATTGTACCAATGAATGATATAACATCAGATACCATTGATGTTGAACCTCTATGTGAATATGATGAGTTTTCCATTCGAGAATCATGGAAGGACAAGAAAGTTTTAATATGGGATGAGAAGAAAACTAAGAGCATTGCTGAGGGTGTTGTTTTGTATGTCTACCCATTTGAACCTACAAATTTTGAGATGCTTGGTGAAGGTAATCTAGGTGTGCGAATTGAAAAGTATCATAGTGAAACACTATATTAGAGAATTTAGGAAAATCCCAATTCCCACGAAATAAAATATAGTCACTTCAAAAGTAAAATTTGATATTTTTTATTGAAACATTAGCTCCATTGAGGACCCAAGTTTCAGTTATGTTGGGGGAGACTAGACCATGCACAATACTTTCCCAATTCCTAGAACCCAAGTAACAAGCTTCCGTATGTTGCTATGGCAAAAGGCCTTAATAGATGTGAACATGGTCCCATGGCCAAAACATTTGTTGATTTGCTAGTGAAAGAAAGATGTTTGTTGTTTTATATACATCAAAACCACAAACAAAAGCCAATTTATAGATGTTGCGTTAGGAAGACTCATTGGAGTAAATTAAATTGCAGTATTGATATATGCAATAGGATTGTTATAGAGCTTTGACATCCATCATATAAATGTGGTGTTCAAAAACAAAATTAAACTTGCAACAACTGTCAATTTTTATTTGGTATATTAGATGTATCAAATTAATGCCAAATGCATATGTTTCTATGTTGATAAATTGCACTATTGACATATGCAATAGGATTATGGTAGAGCTTTGACATCCATCATATAAATGTGGTGTTCAAAAACACCGTTCCATCACAATAGAGCTCGTGAAACTCTCCATCACAATAGAGCTCATGAAACTCAGAGACATGGTCTTGATAAAAAACTTTTTTTAAATTGCTTTCTTGTGCTAAATATAATCAAAACCATTGACACATAGCCAAATTTGCAACTAAAATTTGCATCACATCGTTTAACACAATCATTAACAACTCCATACTAGTATTCATACTCACAAAGTAGCTCATCTCCAAAGGAGATATCCTTTATGGTTTGCACAGCAATGTAGCCATGGGCACTCAAATCTCCTTGTGACTTTTGAGCCCAAGGTGGTAGCTTAGGGATGTATATAAATATAACATTTGTTCTTTCTTTATAATACATTGAGCTATATATATATCCAGCAATGTTTCCATACAATACATCTCCCACAATACATTTCACATCTGTCAAACATTCCATAAGTCTTCATCCTTGGGAAAAACTTGAGGAGAGATCTCCAAGTATCATAATCATACTTTGGACCATTATATACCATCAAATCTTGTTTCTTCTTGATGCTCGTATGTACAAAAAGACCATATCCTGCCCCAGGTATTGTTCATTTCTTTACTTCATAATGGATGCCATTCATTTCAAACACATGCTCAATGTGTATGGGCAATTCATGTTTCCATAAACCATTGGATGCAAGACCAAATTTTGTAATAAGATAGCTCTTCAAATTTTTAGGACAATCTGCAACACCTATCATATGTTTAAAATCAAAGAGTCATTCTTTTAGTGGAGGAATACAAACTCACATCATAAAGCACAAAGCATTTTTTTCACAAGGTGCTAACTCAATGTCTATTAATTCTTTCACAAAACAAATTGAAACATAATGTTTTGCAAATCGAATCTAACCAAATAGTGTCCAAATATAAATCAAAATGTAGGTACAAATGTTTTAGCTGAGCATTTGTGTCTGTAACTCTAATTAACAAGATCACCCAGATTCACTAAGGGTTGTCTATGCAATAAAATTGAATCAAGTTGGCAAAGAATGCCCTTGCGGCATTAGCAGTGATTCCCCTTTCCTTGCATCCAAGAACCATAGCAAAGCGTTTTGCCTCACTATCTTTCAACAGCCCCATTTTGGCAAATTTTCATAGCATGCATTCTTCCTCTTCATTCAATGTAACATGTTGAGCATGCACCATACTTCTTGTAGTAGGTCAAGTCCCTCTCATTCTAGTTTTGGTTATAGGTGAAGCAATACCTTTCTCTGTGTCTTTTTTTAAACTACGAGTAGACATATGAGATTCAACATTCATCCTTTCGAGCACTTCTTTGTTTTTTTCTTTGAAATCAAGGATCACTGGTTGAAAATAATAGAACATATCATGCCCTTCGACAATCGGAGCTTGACCAAATCTGTTAGAAGAGATGGCACTGTGCACATCTATTGCATCATCTAGCATCTATAGGTACAGCAATAACTCATGAAGCAAAATAGAATCACCACAATCTATATCAAATTTTGTAGGGAAAATGCAATTTTCTGCTAGATTCACACAACCCGTGTAAGGTGAAACATTAATGAACACTGTTCTTGCTGGTTTGCATTCCTCTTTGAAACAACACCACACTCTCATTAATGGTTTAAACTCTGCTTCCACATTCATCCTATCTGGTCGAATGATTCTACTCTTTGTATGCTTGTGGCATGCCATCGCACCCCAAACCATGAAGAAATGTAACTTTCTGTTAACATGATGCTCCAAAGTGTCCAGCATGTGTTGCACCATGCCCTTTTCTCCTCCAGTGGACCAAATGCCAACATGGTAATGATCGAGGAACCATTGTAGAAACTCTAAACACCCAAGACGGAGAACAAGCCAATGCTTCCCATTGTGCAAGCTCATATGTTTGTTTGACTTCGAAAAACAACGCTCGAGCAATAACCCTTTCAAATCTATCATCACTGCTAGTCTTAATTTTGTTATCACCTCTTTTGACATTATTTCTGAGAGTGACATTATGTCTTCTCCTTTACCTTCTAAGATTTCTTCCTGCACCTTGGCTTCATACAATGACATTGCATCTTCTCCTTTACCTTCTAAGCTTGCATCCACATTTGTCAAAGGAACATTAACTCCAGACATTACATCCTCAACATTTTCAATCAACCATGTTGAGCTTGGAACTTGCATGCTAATGTTCAAATTAGGCACATAATGAATCATTGGATCAGGTGTCACATATACAGGCAATGCTTCTAGCGATGTGAAATTGAGATGGCCAAGATCTATTGATAAATAAGGAAATGAAATTCATAAGTAGAAACAAATTGAAGATTGAGTTGGAAAACCGAATTGTCAAACTTTAGGTTGTGTGCTCTCAATGAAATTTGTTTGAGTGAAAGCATTCATGTTTTTCTTTTTCAAAACAAAATTGGATTACTAAAAAAAGAAAGCATTCATGTTCATATGCATAGTATACCCCCTAAAGTTGTTGAATCTATACCCTTTCAAGTTATTTTAATCCCCAAAACTACATATCCTTACAATGCCAAAAACCTTTGCATAATAGATAGAGTGGAGTCCAACATTATCTAGCATTGCCCAAGTGTTCCCACTAAGAAAAGATTTGGCCAAGCAGCCAAAACATATTTGAGCATTCATATGAAGTGAATAAGGATAGAAACAACAATTTACACTAATTCATTCATCATGAAACATATTCAAGAATACATATGTTCATGTTTGAATTATGGCAATAAGATAGAAGAAATTTCCAAGTAATATTAAAAGATCCTTGGAATGAAATTAATACATCATATGGAGAATATAGCAAGATAACATATGGAAAACATGAACACCATATAAAAGGACAATTTCAAGGACCTGTTGCTTCCTCTTCTGTTTCCCAAAACTTTGAAGCGTGTGTTTGGTATCAATTTCTTTATCCCCTCCACCTTCAGTTGTATCATCTTCTTTTGGTACCCCCTCTATTGCCAATATTGGTTTTTGCAAGCCAGCCCATTGTCGAATTTCATGATTACTGTAAGCATATGTGCAACAAATACTTTCCACCTTTGCCAACTCCTCATAAGTCTCAACAACTGAAACAACACGCCTCTTACAAGAAAGAGACTCTATTGCAGCAAGCCCCTCAGAGAACAAGTCCAATACATACTCATCTTCTTGACAGAAACCCATGATCATGTCTTTCATGATACTTGAACGTTTTCTTCTCAAGAACAATTCAATGTCAAATTCATCATCATCATCCTCATCATCATCATCCTCATCACCTGATTCTTTTGCACCACTTGATTTTTCATAATTTTCATCTACAACATATCTTGATGGCACATTGTGCATTGGTATAGCACTCAATATCGTTGAAATGCTTTTTCTTGCTTACCAGTACACAGGCAATTAAGCCATCCATAGATCTAGTGACAATTATATCTGTAGTTTCAAAATTAAGGCAACCAAAGTGTATTTTATATTGTCCGCATGTCTTATTTAATGCTTCTTCAAACATGATACATGATCCATGGTCAAGAACACCACAAGAAGGAATTGCACTGGATTGTCATCAAGCTTTTCAACAAACACTCAAAGCGATCCTCATTCCAATTTCTACTTCTGCTTGTTCCATACATTACATCCAAAAAAGCAACCCCTATTGCCATTGGCTCTTGGTACACATTATGTATAAATTCCATTCCCTCCATGTTTGAACCGACTGTGTAGAACCTCCAAGGCCGGGTGGAATTCGGTCCATGACTTGAACCTTCACTTTGTCCCATAATCCACCTCAGATACCCCTTTGCAGCATGAGGCAATGGTGGAGTTTCCTTGCCCTATTGAAGCTTCAGTTTTAACCATGAATCAGAGCAACCATGAATCTGATGATACAATTTTGGAGTAATTTTAAAATGTTATCTGCACTCATCCCAATTTTTTGACTTAAAGAAGGCCGTTCTGCCAATATAAACACATAAAGTTCTTCTTGTATGCAGCATCTCTCTTGATCTGCATAGCTCGTCCTTCAATATTAAGAATCATGGCATCAGTCTTTGTTTTAGTTATGACTACTCTACCTTCCTTAATGTCATTTTGAATTTGACCAATTTGATCATCACTCAATCCACGCAAGCATCTAAACATTGAGACTGTGGGTTTGCCTATGGCATTTTCCATCTTGTGAATATTTGCCTGCAATGTAATCCTGAAGGATGGAGATCCAACCATCATAAATGGCATCGCTTGTAATTATCATATGTACATCCTTCATGGCAAAGCTATTGCCCAATGTTGCCTTGCTAGTGTCAATGAAAGCCTACAAAATATATGAATCCATTAGAATGCAATAATTAAGAAAACGTTCTTGTAAAAAATGATTCATACTTAAAATATGTACTTACATCCCAATTCTCACAATCTGGATGTCCTTTTGCAAGCCCTTGTTGTGCTTTCTTGGGTTTGTTAAAGAGAATCCATTGTCCCCTCACCTGCTTAAGTATATCAATGTATGGAGATTGTCTCAAGATATTTTGAGACTCCAGGTTTGCCATCTTTGATATCTCCACGCAAAAGCGTGCGGGACAATTCACTACAATCCTCGCCTGGCGGGTGTAGTAGTAGTTCTTTCTTTGGGCCGTGCTGTTATCATCATTAGATGCGAATATTTCAGCAGCATATATTGAATGTTGTCCAGATAGTATCCAATAGTGGCACTTGGTTAAATCCTTTTTATCTACCCTTTCTAGGGGCTGCTTTGTTTCAGGATTGAAGGCATTAAATCCGCTACAGCAGTAGGAGGCCTAGAGTTATAACCAAAGTCTGTAGCAAGCTTCTCCACATGCTCTTTGTTCAACCCTCTATATACATAGCTTGGAGGAGCTTTTTGACATCTTGCAACTGGAATTGGAAATGTTGCATGCAATCTGAATGGGTAGTATTTTTCATATTCCACCAAGCCTGACGGTTTCTTTTGCCCTTTTTTTCCTATGACCTTTCCACTTGGCTCCAATTCACTACCACTGCTTCTTTCCACAACTGCTAGCATACCCTCTGGAGGTGTTCCTTCCTCTGGTACATCAATTATAGTGAGCTTTCCTTTCTTTGCCCCTTCTCCACTACCACTTGGTGCTGTAACCATAGTCAACTTTCCTTTCTTTGTTCCTTCCCCACTATCTTCCCCACTCTTGCGCTTCTTTAATGTTGCTGAAACTTTGCGATATGATTCAAAGATTGTTGTCACTGTGTCAATTTCATTTCCATCAATTGATTCAACACTTATCTAGCCTCTTGAGTGCATGTTGTCATCTACATCAAACTTCATACAAGATGCTTCATAATGGCTAGGATTCAAGAGAAATTTCTTATTTTGATTTATAACAATTAACAATCCAATATCTCCCTCTTTTCCAACCACATCTTCTGTGATTTGATGTACCGATCCAACATAAGTGTATGCACTTTTGTTAGGTAACAAAACAAATAAGTGAACTCGTGTCAACTGTGATCCCTCAATACTGTATATGTCAAAGTACCATGGTATGCTTTTTTCTCCAAATCCACTTACAACTTTCTCAACCTTCTTCACATTTGTGTCTTTCCTGTAAAAAATCCAAGCAATATACAAACTATCATCTTTATAATCTTTAATGTTAGACAAACACATTATCAATAAACATATCTGAAATAGAATCGGGAATTAACAGCAAACATAGTGGTAGATTTGAGAAAGCACTAGGGTCTAGGGAGATTTGGCCGTGCGGCCAAATCTTATGGGCTTCTTTTAAAGCACTAGAAGGGGAGGTTTGGATGTGTGGCAAAATCTTATGGGCTTCTTTCAAAGAACCAAAGTTTGGGGAGATTAGCCTTATGGGCAGATCTTGTGGACTTCTTTCAAAGCACTAGGTCTGGAGAGATTTGGCCGTGCAACCAAATCTTGCTAGCTTCTTTCAAATCGGTCAAATCTTTCTAGCTTCTTTTAAATCACTTGGGTCTAAGGAGATTTGGCCATGTGCCCAAATCTTGCTAGCTTCTTTCAAATCGGTCAAATCTTTCTAGCTTCTTTTAAATCACCTGGGTCTAAGGAGATTTGGCCGTGTGGCCAAATCTTGCTAGCTTCTTTCTAATCACGAGGGTCTACGGAGATTTGGCCATGTGGCCAAATCTTTTCAAAGCAGCAGGGTTTGGGGAGATGTGGTCGTGCAACTAAATCTTTTCAAAGAACTAAGGTTTGGGGAGATTTGCTTGTGTGGCCAAATCTTGCTAAATTGTTTCTAAGTAGGAGGGTCTAGGGAGATTTGGCCATGCAGCCAAATCTTTTCAAAGCAGCAAGGTTTGGAGAGTTTTGGCTGTGCGGCCAAATCTTGCTAGCTTGTTTCTAATCACGAGTGTCTAGGGAGATTTGGCTGTGTGGCCAAATCTTTTTAAAGCAGCAAGGTTTAGGGAGATTTAGCTGTGGTGCCAAATCTTCCTAGCTTCTTTCAAATCACCAAGGTCTAGGGAGATTTGGCCGTGTGGCCAAATCTTTTTAAAGCAGCAAGGTTTAGGGAGATTTAGCTATGGTGCCAAATCTTCTTAGCTTCTTTCAAATCACCAAGGTCTAGGGAGATTTGGCCGTGTGGCCAAATCTTTCTAAAGCAGCAAGGTTTAAATTGAAATTTTGAATCTTAGGTACAAAATTCAAATTTCAAATTTCAAGATTTGAAAGTCAAATCATATACTAAAGACCCTACTTTCAAATCACACTTCGAGATTCGTACTTTTACAACTCTTGCTTTCAAATCATGGTGTTTCGAAATGGAAAAGATGGAGAACATGCAAGAATCAGGTACACTTTCTATTTCTTTCCTTTTCTTACTTGGATGATTGAGTAGCCATTGTTGTTCGTGAGCTTGTGCTCTTTGGATTTCAAGCAGGCATTTCAAGCAGGTAGTAGGAAAGGATGGAGTTTTTGTTCGCAGGAGGAGGAAAGGGTGAAAGACGCTAGAGTAGGAAAGAGCAAGATAGGATGGAAGAGGCTGAACAGGGACGAAGGAGCAGACGGAGATGTATCATGGCATGCAGCCTTTGCTCTATGGTTCCAAATCCAGGTCACGGACCAGTAAATGGCATTGGCATTTGCTTCAACCTATTGCTCAAGAGTGCGTAAATTTGTGTCGTAGCTGTAGTCGATCGCTCCCACAGAAGGAGGCTGGTGTAGAGCGTCTCTTAAAGGATCAAATAGATCCAGAACATCCGTGAAAAGCCAAGGCATTGTGCTTTTGTTTGGATGGTCGTAGTTCCAGAAACTCAGAGAAAAAGTTTCATTTTGACATAGTTTTGAACCTTTTTGCTTGCAATTAGCTAACCAAGGGTGGAGGAGTGTTTTCCAAGAACTACCCAATCTAAGACATTGTCCTAAGGCTCTCAAACCACCCTAGTTACACATTTGAGATCTAGGAAGGGAGAGAACAAGGTGAGCCTAGCACTTGATCCCCCATGAAGATGAATTCAATTCCTTCTCAAAGTTTTACTTTTTATGCTTGGTTTAAAACGTTTGTTTAGCTTTGCCTTTTAAAGTTTTGGTTTTTTAATAGTTTAAGATTTTTAGGTTTGCTTTTAAAGTAAAAGTATGATTTTAAAGTGTAATAGCATGAATCATCTAAAGCATGTAAGATGTTTTTGAAAGTAGAATCTCTAGATACTAATTTCAAATTTTGAAACTTGAAACTTGAAATTTGAATTTTAAATTTTAAAATTTGAATTTTGAATTTTGAACTTTAAATTTTAAATTTTAAAATCTGAATTTTCAATTTTTAAATTTAACGTTTGAATGTTTAAAGATTTGGCCATGTGGCCAAATCTTCCAATTGATTTGAAAGAAGCTAGCAACATTTAGCAGCATGGCAAAATTTTCCCAAACCCTGGTGCTTTAAAAGATTTGGCCACACGGCCAAATCTCCCAAAACCTGCTGATTTGAAAGAAGCATGCAAGATTTGGTTACACGGCCAAAAATCCCCATACCCTAGTGCTTTGAAAGAAGCCTACAAGATTTGGCCACATGACCAAATCTCCCGAAGTTTGAAAGAATGCCACAACCAAATCTTCTCAATGCTTTGAAAGAAGTCACCAAGTCTCAAAGGATTTGGCCGTGCATCCAAATCTTGCTAGCTTCTTTGAAAGCACCAAGGTCTGAGTAGATTTAGTTGTGTGGCCAAATCTTATTGCTTCTTTCAAAGCACTAGTGTCTTAGGAGATTTGGCCATGTAGCCAACTCTTGTTGGCTCCTTTCAAAGCACTAGAGTATGGGGAGATTTGACCATGTGGCCAAATCTTGTGGGCTTCTTTGAAAGCACCAGGGTATGTGGAGATTTGGCTTCTTTCAAACCACCAAGGTCTAAGTAGATTTGGCTGTGTGGATAAATCTTGATGGTTTCTTGAAAGCACCAGCGTCTCGAGAGATTTGGTTCTGTGGACAAATCTTGCTATCTCCCTTTCAAAGCACCATGGTCTGGGAAGATTTGGCCATGTAGCCAGATTTTGCTGGATAAAATTCAAAGCACCAAGGTTTAGGAAGATCTGGTCGTGTAGTGAAATCTTGTAAAGCATTTTCATCCTAAGTCACACCATCAGATATCAATATTAAACTATAACAAATGTTATGTATGCAGGTGCCACATTGGAAGTGGGGGTTAAAGTCAACTTGCTTGTTAGTGGAAAGATTGTTGCCATTGGGACAATATTCTCTACATCACATGATGACATGTGCCAGGGTGTGCCCTTGGGAGAAAACAATGTATCAGTGGCGATCGATATTTGTATGGATGAAAGTGCACTTCTTCCATTTCCTACAATGGATGCATTCTTAGTCTATGAGGCTTTGGGAGTGTTGTTCATTGGAAAGCACGATCAATGAGTTGTGTGGAAAATGTCAATGGAGCTATTATACCAATGAATGATATAACATCAGATACCATTGATGTTGAACCTCTATGTGAATATGATGAGTTTTCCATTCGAGAATCATGGAAGAAAAAGAAAGTTTTAATATGGGATGAGCAGAAAACCAAGAGCATTCCTGAGGGTATTGTTTTGTAAGTCTACCCATTTGAACCTATAAATTTTGAGATGCTTGGTGAAGGTAATCTGGGTGTGGGAATTGAAAAGTATCATAGTGATGTATCAGGCATCGATACCATCCACTTAATAAAATGGCCCATTGCACAAATAACCTTTTTAGATGGAACTTCATTAAGAATCGATGACACCATGAATTTTCCAAGTGGTTCTAGGCAAAAGCACATGGAAGATGAGGACCCAAATGGAAAATCCACAAAAAAGAGGCGTTACTACATGATAAAGAGGAAAGCTAAAAAACATGGCATGCCATTAGCATCATCTAGACTCACAAGGGATGCACTCACAAAAGTATCTATGATTGATTGTTGTAAACAACATTGTTGTCAATTTGCCGATCGTCAAATGATATCCAAATTATGCATAGAGTATTGGGGCCAAAGTTTGGAGGCTTGCACCAATTATGTATATGACACTCTTGGGGTTGCTTGTCGAAAAGATGACAATGGGCAGTTCAAATATGTCTTTTCATTGAATGGTATCCAAGTTTGTTGTAGAGCATGGTATGAAATGCATGGTATTCCAAAAACAACATTTTATCGATATAGGGAGCAATTTGAAATTGGTAATACAAAGGTGCATGCATGGTAATAAAGGAATCGTGCGGAGAGGTTGGCACCACACAAAACTAGTTAGAGCCATAATCCAAGATTTTGTGGATAACAATTCTGAGCGTATGCCACACAAAAGTAGAACACTTCAAGATGGATCAAGGGAAACACAGCTGGTGATACCGGATGTATACAAGCAGGTTAATATTCTCTATGAGGTTAACATGTAGTTAAAGCATAGTTTGGGTTGTAAGGAGATGTCAACTTCCACATTCAACCATATATGGAACACGGAATTCAAGCATGTAACTTTGTCAAAAACAAGTGAATTCTCTAAGTGTGGTTTATGTAGTGCAATCAAGGCTCAGCTTGCAGCGACAAAATGCCAAAATGAACGTAATAAGTTGATGGAAGATAGAAGAAAGCACATGTTACAACAAAAAAGTTGTAGAAATGTGTACCACACTTGGTGCAGATTTTCTAAAATGTATTCTAAGACATACTTGTGCATTATCCATGATAAGATGGACCAAAAGAAGATAGCCATCCCTAGATTACGCAATCGTTCAAAGGACACAGACAAATCCTTTCAGCTCCCAGTGGCTTTGACTAGCATGATAACACATGGACATGGTCAAGGATGTTATGGTCACTTTTCTTTATCCTTGTGGCCGTCGGATCCTAACTTCAGAATCAGTTCTTTGGCTTTGTGTTTGAGAAATCTTGAAAGATTTGATAACCATGCACTTGGAGATTTGGTACATTGTGGGATGCCAAGGTTTGATAATGCTCTGCTAAATGCACTAACCTCAAGAGAAGCATTGGATTCTCACTATGTTTCTAATGACAAGCAACAACTTCATCTTGGAGCAGTGGGTGGAACATTCAAAGACCTTGGACTTGGAAGTTCCCATCAAGAAAATCCTTATAAGAAACTACCCGAACACCTATTGTTGCAGTTCGATAATTGTGGTTGTGAAAACAAGGACAGGTACTTGTTTGCATACCTATCATTACTTGTTGCTCGAGGGATTTTCAAGTCAATTCAATTGGGATTCTTGATGGTTGGGCATACACATGAGGATATTGATGCAATGTTCAGCAGGTTTTCAGAGAGGTTAAGAACTAGCCAAACATTGACATTTGCACATCTCATGGATACTTTTAGACAATGTGAGGAGTCTTCTTCAATGCCATTTTTGGTAACGGAAGTCCCTGATTTCAAGAGCTATGTTGATGGATGCCTATGCGATGGGCAAGATGCTTTAGTGGGACACTCAAAGCCTCTCCAATTTTGGTTCTTTATGCAAAATGAATATCATGCAATATAAAGTGCATCCACGATCATTAGATTGGCAACCAAGTGAAGGTGGCATTGAGTTGTGGAAGAGACATCCGGATGGTCATCCAATGCTTCCAAGTGGAGAGCCACCTTGTGTACCCAAGTTCGAGTATGTGAAGATCACTCAGATGTGATAGTTGGTATCAAGGAGTATGTACACTTTTGGGAAAAATGGGCACACTTGCAAGTTCTAGAAGCATCTTTCACAAAGTTTTACAAGCCGGTAGTGAAGTACTGGAAGAACATGATTGATGAGCTTCATAAACCAAACAATAGTGTAGAGGGCATGTATGAGAGATTTTGGCCAAAGACGCAACATATTGATTGTGTGCAAGTAGTTGATAATGAAAACGATGAGTTTCAAGGAATTGAAGAGTTGAATGATCACTACTGTGGACCTCAGAGAAAAAAGCCAAAACAATCATTTGATCCAATGGTTGATGTAGGATAATAAATCTAAAAATTTCAAGAAGGTTTTCATACAATATTGGGCATCTATATGCAAAAGACGCAATGCACAAATTGAGGAGGTGTATGCAGATTGTTGGAACAAGATTTGGATGTGCAATAAAGGTGATCCTCCACATTGAGAATTTGTTGATGCTATGGTATGGTCATGGGTTCCAAAAGGTAACCTCTCAAAGAAGGTTTCCTCAAAGAGCAGCAACCTCCGCATCAAGGTGAAGATACCAACCATTGCACGCAAGCAAGCTTTATCTAGTTTCTCTCATAGTATAGATTCCAACTCTGATGCTGACTCCACAATGGAGTGAAGGTACTTGAAAAGCATGACTTTTTTTTCCTTGCACAACGATAATTTAATTGAATACTGACAAATATTTGGAAGGTATGACATTGATCTTTTTTCTTTATCTTTTTTTTTGCAAATTATTGCTTTGTGGTTGCAAGTTCTGCACACTTGACAAAATATCAAGGACTTGTTGCATTCTTACTTTTTCTCCAACTAAACTAAAATGGTGTTTTTGAACACCACTTTTTTTCGAGAAGAGCTTCGTTGAACTCAAACATATGATGTTCTTTTCTCGACTAATGCAAAACATTGACACTCCAAACTGTGAGTTTCATATACACGGCCAAATCCGGTGAGAAAGTCAATGGAGTGCACTCAATGCATTGTAATTGCAACCCCTCAAAAACTACCATGCATTGGTCAAAACCTCAACATTTGACATTTTATTTATGTTGATGCAAACCATGCATATTTGTGAGATTTGGATGGACCGCCAAATCTGTGGGAAAAGTCAATGAAAAACATTGAATGTTACATAATTACAACCCCTCCAAAATTCCCAAATTATCAAGATTTTCCCAAATTCTCTAATATGGTGTTGTGATGTATCAGGCATCGATACCATCCACTTAATAAAATGGCCCATTGCACAAATAACCTTTTTAGATGGAACTTCATTGAGAATCGATGACATCATGAATTTTCCAAGTGGTTCTAGGCAAAAGCACATGGAAGATGAGGACCCAAATGAAAAATCCACAAAAAAGAGGCGTTACTGCATGATAAAGAGGAAAGCTAAAAAACATGGCATGCCATTAGCATCATCTAGACTCACAAGGGATGCACTCACAAAAGTATCTATGATTGATTGTTGTAAACAAAATTGTTGTCAATTTGCCAATCGTCAAATGATATCCAAATTACGCATAGAGTATTGGGGCCAAAGTTTGGAGGCTCCCACCAATTATGTATATGACACTCTTGGGGTTGCTTGTCGAAAAGATGACAATGGGCAGTTCAAATATGTCTTTTCATTGAATGTTCAAGTTTGTTGTAGAGCATGGTATGAAATGCATGGTATTCCAAAAACAACATTTTATCGATACAGGGAGCAATTTGAAATTGGTATGCGAAGGTGCATGCATGGTAATAAAGGAATCGTGCAGAGAGGTTGGCACCACACAGAACTGGGTAGAGCCATAATCCAAGATTTTATGGATAACAATTCTGAGCGTATGCCACACAAAAGTAGAACACTTCAGGATGGATTAAGCGAAACACAGCTGGTGATACCAGATGTATACAAGCAGGTTGATATTCTCTATGAGGTTAACATGCAGTTAAGGCATAGTTTGGGTTGTAAGGAGATGTCAACTTCCACATTCAACCGTATATGGAATTCAAGCATGTAAATTCGTAAAAAACAAGTGAATTCTCTAAGTGTGGTTTATGTAGTGTAATCAAGGCTCAGCTTACAGCGACAAAATGCCAAAATCGACATAATAAGTTGATGGAAAATAGAAGAAAGCACATGTTACAGCAAAAAAGTTGTAGAAATGTGTACTACACTTGGTGCAAATTTTCTGAAATGTATCCTCAAACATACTTGTGCATTATCCATGATAAGATGGACCAAAAGAAGACAGCCATCCCTAGATTACGCAATCGTTCAAAGGACACAGACAAATCCTTTTAGCTCCCAGTGGCTTTGACTAGCATGATAACACATGGACATGGTCAAGGATGTTATGGTCACTTTTCTTTATCCTTGTGGCCGTCGGATCCTAACTTCAGAATCAGTTCTTTGGCTTTGTGTTTGAGAAATCTTGAAAGATTTCATAACCATGCACTTGGAGATTTGGTACATGATGGGATGCCAAGGTCTGATAATGCTCTGCTAAATGCACTAACCTCAAGAGAAGCATTGGATTCTCACTATGTTTCTAATGACAAGCAACAACCTCATCTTAGAGCAGTGGGTGGAACATTCAAAGACCTTGGACTTGGAAGTTCCCATCAAGAAAATCCTTATAAGAAACTACCCTATTGTTGCAGTTCGATAATTGTGATTGTGAAAACAAGAATAGGTACTTGTTTGCATACCTATCATTACTTGTTCCTCGAGGGAATTTTCAAGTCAATTCAATTGGGATTCTTGATGGTTGGGCATACACATGAGGATATTGATTCAATGTTCAGCAGGTTTTCAGAGAGGTTAAGAACTAGCCAAACATTAACATTTGCACATCTCAAAAATACTTTTAGACAATGTGAGGAGTCTTCTCCAACACCATTTTTGGTAACGGAAGTCCCTGATTTCAAGAGCTATGGTGATGGATGCCTATGCAATGGGCAAGATGCTTTAGTGGGACACTGAAAGCCTCTCTAATTTTGGTTCTTTATGTGAAATGAAGTTCCTATCATGCAATATAAAGTGCATCCACGATCATTAGATTGGCAACCAAGTGAATGTGAAGATAGTGGGAGAGAGGGAAGGAGTCTCACTTGAGGATTTCTCACAAGCACAATGGGGGAATACACATAAAGGTGAAGGCTGAAAACAGTTTTCCTCTTCTTAGTTGTGAAAGCCAAAAGAACTCAAGTACAAAGAAAATAGAAGAACCCTATATGTGGGTCTCAAACCAAACTCAACTAACTAAGGTGGCATACTAACTGAGCCACAAACTAGAGTAGATAAGGATAGCTGTCATCCAGCTATTATTCGTGGGCGGTGTACCAACTGCATCTCCAGCTAACAAGTCGGTGACATAAATACACAACGGTCACCCTGGCATATCACGAGTGGAGCTCGATATCTCAACACTCCCCCTCGAGCTCAATCCCAATTCCTGCACACCAAGCAGGTCTCTGAACTTGCGCAGCTTCTCTGCGCCCAAAGCTTTCATGAATATGTCAGCTACCTGATCCTCTGTGCTGACATAAACTAGATCAATAAGACCTAGTAAAACCTTCTCCTGCACATAGTGATAATGCACCTCAATGTGCTTTGTTCTAGCATGAAAGACTGGGTTCTTTGCCAAGTGTATGCTGCTCATGTTGTCACAATAAATGACAACTGGCCCATCTGTAGACTGATGCATATCATAGAGTAGCTTATGCAACCAAGCTACCTCACATGCAGCCATTGTTGCACCCCTGTACTCAACCTCTGTGCTCGACAAGGCAACTGTAGGCTGTTTCTTGCTACTCCAAGTGACTGTAGCATCCCAAAAGAGAACACATATCCACTGGTAGATCGTCTATCAGAACTACTACCAGCCCAATCAGCATCAGTGTATCCATGCAACTGTATCTGAACCCCAGCCTCATAAAATAGTCCATACTGCAATGTGGACTTCACATACCTGAGTATGTGTCTAGCCGCATCCAAATGCGGTTTCCTTGGAGCCTGCATAAATTGACTTACCAACCCAACAGCATAGCTCAAATTTGGCGTGGTAATAGTCATGTAAATCAAACTTCCTACTATGCGTCTGTACATAGTAGGGTCTTCCAGAAGCTCACCTGCACCTGCGCTCAGCTTCACATTCTGCTCCAAAGGAACTGAAATAGGCTTACAGCCTGTCATCCCATATTTGGATAGCATGTCCAATCCATACTGCCTCTGCAAGAGATGTATCCCACTTGGTGATCTAATCACCTCAATGCCCAAGAAATAACGCAGCTCTCCCAAATCCTTCATCTCAAACTTCTGCCTCAATAGCATTTTCACATGAAGGATACCTTCATCACTATCACCTGTGATGATCAAATCATCAACATAAATGACAAGCAGCATAATCCCTTTCTCTGTTTTTCTCACATAGAGTGAGAAATCTGCCTTGGAAATCTGAAAGCCAACAGTGACAAGATACTGTCCTATCTTGTCAGACCATGCTCTAGGTGCTTGCTTCAAGCCATACAAGGCTTTCTTTAACCTGCAAACAAACTCAGGATGAATAGCATGAACATAACCTGCTGGCTGCTCCATAAAGACCTCTTCTTGCAAATCACCATCATGCAAGAAGGCATTCTTTACATCCATCTGATGTAAAGACCATCCCTTTGATGCGGCCATAGCAATGGCTACTCTTACGGTTGCCATCCTTGCAACCAGGCTGAAAGTTTCTTCATAATCAATGCCATATGTCTGTGCATACCCCTTGACAACTAATCTTGCCTTGTATCTATTCACAGAACCATCTGCATTGTGCTTAATCTTATAAACCCACTTACAGCCAATTGCATTCTTGTCTTTAGGCAAAGGCACCAATTCCCATGTAGCATTTGCATCCAAGGCATCCATTTCTTCATCCATGGCTTTCTCCCATTTTTCATTTCCCATGGCTTGCTCAAAAGAAGTGGGTTCTGGTTCCTGTATCACTTTGACCATATAGGCATAGTGAATGGCTGTAAATCCATCATATTTCAGCCTATCCACAGGATACCTAACCCTGGTAGGCCTGCGCAAAATAGGCTCACTTCCAGGTGCTCTCAAAACATCCGTGGTCTTCCTTACTCCAGGTGTAACAACAGAAGGAATACCCAACTCATCATCAATGCTCTGTTCTGAGCCACTGGATTCACCATCCACACAAGAGTGACCTGCATTCACATCAAACATGGGCTGATCTACCTTTTCTTTTCCTTTTCGTGATACCTGCATACCACTCTCTGCATTTCTTTGAGGAGATTCTCCTGATCTCAATCTGCCTGTCCATGGCGAAGTATGTGAACCACTGCTAGACGACACTGCAGGTCCACTGATATTTTGTGATTGCTGCTGTGAATTCTGTGCAGCATTACCATTTGGTGCATCTACATCAATCATCACATTTACTGGTTTATACCAGCTGCTCATCTCATAAAAAACAACATCTCTGCTCACTGTAAACTTACGAGTAGAAGGGTTATAGCATCTATACCCTTTCTGCTGCAGAGAATAACCAATAAAGACGCACTTCTCAGCTTTTGGATCCAACTTGGACCTCAACTCTTTTGGCACATGGACATAGGCAATGCAACCAAAAATTTTCACATGAGAAATATCTGGTTTCCTACCAGTATACATCTCCTCTGGCGTCATGCCATGTATTGCTGCAGTGGGAGTCTTGTTCATTATATAAACTGCTGTAGCAACTGCTTCAGCCCAATAATAATCTGGTAGATCTTTTTCATTTAGCATAGCCCGAGATACCTCTCCAATATGCCTGTTTTTCCTTTCTGCAATTCCATTTTGCTGTGGGGTATGACTGCATGAATATTGCTGCTTTATACCATGCTCCTGCAAGAACCTTGCAAACTCATTTGAGAGGTACTCTCCCCCTCCATCTGACCTTAGGCATTTTATTTGCAGGCCTGTTTCTTTTTCAACCATAGCTTTGAAAGCTTTGAAGTGCCCAAACACTTCACTTTTCTTTTTCATAAAATACACCCAAAGTTTTCTGCTGAAGTCATCAATAAATGTGACAAAATAGTGACAGCCACCAATAGATGCAGCTTTAGTAGTCCACACATCAGAGTGGATTAATTCCAATGGCTTTTTACTCTCTTGAACATGCCTAGGAAAAGGTTTCCTTGCCTGTTTCCCAAATTGACAGGCTTCACAAACCTTGTGCATTTCTGCAACCTTGAATTTAGGCAATCCTGCAACAATATTTTGGGCTTGCATTGATTCAAGTCGCTGTATATTAACATGACCAATGCGTTGGCGCCAGATATCAATATCTGCAACTACACCGGTCCCATGTGCAAACATTGCTGCACTCAATTCAGGCGTGTCTGCATCCAACGTAAACATCCTGTCCTTCTTCTTTCCTTTTGCTATCAAGCGACCATTATTTTTCATATCCTCAACAAAGCATCCATGAGGATTAAATCTGACCTGCAAGCCCTGCTCAACCATCTGACCAATAGAAACCAGGTTCTTGGTGATGTTCGGGACATGAAATACATCAGACAAGTATTTCTTTTTCCCATCCTGCATAGACAAAGGAATTTTGCCAATCTGCACAATAGGATGTGCAGTATCATCACCAGTCTCCACAAATCCTGGTTTTTCCATTTTCCTTGAATCCTGCATCCATTCAGCATGACCTGTCATGTGGTTTGATGCACCTGAGTCAACATACCACACATCATTGCTTTCTTCTGCACTTGTCACAGAATTTGTCATATGCTGCACCATAAACAAATGCTCATTTCTATCATCACCCTGTCTACTAGAGGATGCATAATTGCCTTGCTGCAATTTTCCATTCATAATGTCATTCTGCTTTTTGTAGCAGTCTTTAGCCATATGCCCCATTTTACCACAGCAGTAGCATTCAACACTGCTGTTTGCATTTTGGCCTCTCTGCCATCCACCACGACCTCTTTGGCTCCCCCTGCCTCTAGAGTTACCATGTCCTCCTGCATAGGACTGGTTTTCTTGCATTTGCTGCATATTCTGATTTCTACCACGGCCTACAGATCGGCCTCCTCTACCTCTGCCTCTACCTCTGCCAGCATTTGAGTAGAAGACAGTTTCTTTTGAAGTTCCTGCTGAAGAAGATGCACCACCATTTCTCTGCTCTTCAGAAATTAGAAGAGCAATCAACTCCTCAAAATCAGGAAATTTTTCACGGACGGCAATGGATGTCCGGAACTATGCATAATCCTTTCCTAGACCATTCAAGGTCACAGAAACTAAATCGTCATCATCCACTGGCGACCCAATGGAAGCAAGTGCATCCGCAATTTTCTTCACCTTCATGTGGTAGTCATTGATGCTCATATTTTCTCTCTGTACATTGTGCAGCTCCTGCTTGAGCTGCATTTTCCTGGCTTGCGTATTTGTGCTATACATTTTTGCCAAAGTATCCCATGCCTTCTTTGGCGTACTTGCATCCTGAATATGCACAATCATGGAGTCCGAAATACTGATAGACAGCCAGTACATAACTTTCCTGGCTCTCTCATGCCATCCTTTAAATGCCTGCATTTCCTATTGATTGGGAACATTAGGAAGAACAGGTTCTTCTTCATTTCCTGTAATGAACTCCCAATAGCCTTTTCCCATAAGGAAATTCGTCATTCTAAACTTCCATGCCTGAAAGTTGTTCTTGTCAAGCTTTTCAGTGACAATCTATGAAAGAGAATTAGATGCCATTTCAGAACACCGCAAAATATTCTGTCACTGCAAAAAACACAGCTTTTGCCTCACACGGGCAGATCTGCAAAACTGATGAAAGTGGTATTTCACCACACAGTCACTTCCTAGTGACGATTTTGCATCAACAGGCAACAAGCATGAATCTGCAACTCCCAATATCTCTGCACACAGGCATACGATGCAATTTCTGCGGCAACTTTTCACCGACTAGCCGAGCAGTGGTCGCACAGCCAAAATAGGGCCTTTTTCTGAGTGCCTGCGAAGAACTTCCGCCTTCAAAACGGGCCTCGAGATGGCCTCGAATCAGAAAAATAAAGTCACTAAGGGCTTCGCCCTTGCCCGCAGCATATACTGCACTCTCGCCACACCGCGAAGGGCGTCTCAATTTGAGACAATGCACTCTTGCACTTCTGGCTGTGCTACCTGCAGAGATTTGCTCCCAAACTCGAAATAGGAAAGCAACACTGGTCCTCTTACCAGGACACCGTGAACTTGGTTTTCTTTCTTGAGCTCCTTACCACGAACAAGGCTCTAATACCATGTGAAGATAGTGGGAGAGAGGGAAGGAGTCTGACTTGAGGATTTCTCACAAGCACAATGGGGGAATACACACAAAGATGAAGGCTGAAAACAGTTTTTCTCTTCTTAGTTGTGAAAGCCAAAAGAACTCAATTACAAATAAAATAGAAGAACCCTATATGTGGGTCTCAAACCAAACTCAACTAACTAAGGTGGCATACTAACTGAGCCACAAACTAGAGTAGATAAGGATAGCTGTCATCCAGCTATTATTCGTGGGTGGTGTACCAACCGCATCTCCAGCTAACAAGTTGGTGACATAAATACACAACGGTCACCCTGGCATATTGCGAGTGGAGCTCGATATCTCAACAGTGAAGGTGGCATTGAGTTGTGGAAGAGACATTCGGATGGTCATCGAATGCTACCAAGTGGAGAGCTACCTTGTGTACCCATGTTCGGGTATGTGAAGGATCACTCAGATGTGATAGTTGGTATCAAGGAGTATGTACACTTTTGGGAAAAATGGGCACACCTGCAAGGTCCATAAGCATCTGTCACAAAGTTTCACAAGCCGGTAGTGAAGTATTGGAAGAACATGATTGATGAGCTTCATAAACCAAAAAATAGTGTAGAGGGCATGTACGAGAGATTTTGGCGAAAGACGCAACATATTGATTGTGTGTAAGTAGTTGATAATGAAAATGATGAGTTTCAAGGAATTGAAGAGTTGAATGATCACTACTGTGGACCTTAAAGGAAAAAGCCAAAACAATCATTTGATCCAATGATTGATGTACAAAAAGGACACTTTCTTTTGGTCTGACCAGTAGAAAAAATTTACCCAATTTGGCTAGGCATTGCTCAAACTGATGTACAAAAGGATAATAAATCTAAAAATTTCAAGAAGGTTTTCATACAATATTGGGCATCTATATGCAAAAGACGCAATGCACAAATTGAGGAGGTGTATGCAGATTGTTGGAACAAAATTTGGATGTGCAATAAAGGTGATCCTCCACGTTGGGAATCTGTTGATGTTATTGTATGGTCATGGGTTCCAAAAGGTAGCCTCTCAAAGAAGGTTTCCTCAAAGAGTAGCAACCTCCCCATCAAGGTGAAGGTACCAACCATTGCACGCAAGCGAGCTTTATCTAGTTTGTCTCATAGTACAGATTCCAACTCTGATGCTGACTCCACAATGGAGTGAAGGTACTTGAAAAGCATGACTTTTTTTTCCTTGCACAACAATAATTTAATTGAAAATTTGACAAATATTTGGAAGGTATGACATTGATCTTTTTTCTTTATCTTTTTTTTTGCAGACCATTGCTTTGTGGTTGCAAGTTCTGCACACTTGACAAAATATCAAGGACTAGTGTTGCATTCTTACTTTTTCTCCAACTAAACTAAAATGGTGTTTTTGAACACCACCTTTTTTCAAGAAGAGCTTCATTGAACTCAAACATATGATATTTTTTTCCCGGCTAATGCAGAACATTCACACTCCAAACTGTGAGTTTCATATACATGGCCAAATCCAATGAGAAAGTCAATGGAGTGCACTCAATGCATTGTAATTGCAACCCCTCAAAAACTACCATGCATTTGTCGAAACCTCAACATTTGACATTTTATTTATGTTGATGCAAACCATGCACATTTGTGAGATTTGGATGGACAGCCAAATCTATGGGAAAAATAAATGAAAAACATTGAACGTTACATAATTACAACCCCTCAAAAATTCCCAAATTATCAGGATTTTCCCAACTGCTCTAATATGGTGTTAATCACAATTGTCTATGTTACATGAACTACCCTCTCCCCAAACGAATGCCTGTAATTTTGTACACATGCATGTTAGTGAGATAGAAAGAGAGAGAGAGAGAGAGAGAGAGAGAGAGAGAGAGAGAGAGAGAGAGAGAGAGAGAGAGAGAGAGAGAGAGAGAGAGAGAGAGAGAGAGAGAGAGAGAGAGATCTAATCAACCAACTACATAAGGATCTATGAAATTTTAGTTGCATGGAGCGCCTGCCAAAATTTTAGTCTCATTGAAATAGTCTAGGACCCTACCTAAGGGCATATTTTTAAATCATAACAATATCTAGGCAAATGCATGCACACACACACACACACACACACACACACACACACACACACACACACACAGAGGATCACTTCACATGGCTCTTGCATTCACACACAAATATAAACATACATACATTTATAATCCTCAAAGAAATTTCTCTACCTATTTATCCATCCATATGTATATATAATCATATATTTCTATGATATATGCATGTGTAGAGGTATGGTTGTTTAATTCGAAAAATGTCTTTTTTTGTTTACTCAAACAAATTCTCATATCATGAGACAATGTGCCCCAAGGAAGCAAAGAATTCCTTGGAAACGTAGAAAGCAAGGGCAAATGGTAAAAAATAATCACCTAGCTGAGTAAACAAAAGTAGTGGAGAGAAGCTAGCACTGGTCCAACAACAAAATCGAGCACCTGTAAGAAAAAAAAAGTAAAGCTAAGTGAACCATACATGTTTTAAGCATATGTGTGTTGAATCATATGTCTCATGGTCAAAGCATTTTAGTACATTTTTAGAATTTCATGCAACGTAAGGATTGAGAGAGAGAGAGAGAGAGAGGTTGCGTCAAATATAATGTATCTATTATGAAAATTATTGCAAAGGTTTGAAAAAAAGAACAGAAACCACCTCCATCATTGAAGAGTCTAGGAACCTACCCCTAGATGGTATCCAATCAACCAACTACATCAGGATCTATGCCTCAACAAATTAAAAATCGGTTTAACTAAAGCATCATGCTTAGACCCATGCAATACTTAGAATTACCCATGCATCATGCTCAAACCATGAGACAATGTGCCCCAAGGAAGCAAAGAATTCCTTCTTGCCACATGTCTCACATTCACACACAAATGCATGTATGCCAATGCAAATGCATAAGCATATATGTCAATGACACTTAGAATCCAAAGCGCCTAATGCCAGCGACGACGATGCATAACATCAAGGTCTAGCACTCCATCAATATGCTCTCTCTCTCTCTCTCACCGCCTCCTCGCCGCTCTCCCTCGTCGCCCCCTCCCTCGTCGCCCCCTCCCTCATCGCTCCTCCCCCTTGCCGCTCTCCCTCACCGCTCCCCTCGCTCGTCGCTCCCCTCCCTCGCCACTCCCCCTCGATGCTCCTCCCCTTGCCGCTCCCCCTCGATGCTCCTCCCCTCGCCACTCAGATCCCTCCCCTCACCCTCCCTCGTCGCTCAGCCTCCCCCTCACCCTCGTCGCTCCTCTCCTTGCCGGTCCCCTCGCCGCTCTCCCTCGTCGTTCCTCCCCTCGCCGCTCAGCTCCCTCCACTCACCCCTCCCTCGTCGCTCAGCCTCCCCCTCCCTCGTCTCTCCTCCCCTCGCCGCTCAGCTCCCTCCCCTCACCGCCGCTCAACTCCCTCCCCCTCACCGCTGCTCAGCCCCCTCCCTTGTCGCTTAGCCTCCCCCTCCCTCGTCGCTCAGCCCCCTCCCTCGCCGCTCAGCCCCCTCCCCCTCCCTCATTGCTTAGCCCCCCCCCCTACCACCCCCTCGTCGCTCAGCCCCCTCCCCCTCGTCGCTCAGCCTCCCCCTCCCTCGTCACTCGCCCCCTCCCTCGTCGCTCAGCCCCCCCCTCTACTGTAGCTCTACTCTGCCCCCCTCCTGTAGCTCTACTCTACCCCCCCCCTCCCGTAGCTCCACTCTACTCCCCCCCCTCTCGCAGCCTCTGCACCACCCCCCCTCCCGTAGCCTCTGCCCCACACCCTCCCGTAGCCTTCCCGTGGTCTGAGGGCCCTTGTCTGCTGCAAGCCCTGGCTTGCCACTGGCCTTGCGCAGGCCAGAGCACCCCTACAGCAATGCTAAACAAGATCTGCCTCCCCTGGAAATTGTCCACTTAAACAAGTCCTACAATGGCCCACAAACCCAAACTGTCTCCGAAGCCAATTGTGGGAGAGATCACAAAGCGCATCTCCAGGAGTGGATTAGCAATTGACTGCCAACCAGCCTTGAAAACATCGGGTGCAATGGACACCAATGCAGTTCTTTCTCCCGCAGCCATCATCTCTAATCCAATCACTGCCCCCCCCACCATTGTATCACTTAGCCTGCCCCCCACAGGAGAGGGTCATAGTCCCTCACCCCCCATACAGCTTCCTTCTGTCTCCACCACTCTTATGTCCCCCCTTCCCCTCACCCAGCAGCCTTTCTCCACTCCTCTACCATATACAGCTAGCCTATCGCCCACGCCCCCACAACCATACGCCATGTCCCAGTTCGCACCCCCCCGGGTCCCACCTGAGATGATAGATTACATCTTTGCGGAGCTACATCGACTATGGGATCACACCGTAGCACAAGACCAGCTTATTCAGAGCATGCACCAGGAGATCACTCACCTCCGTCAGGAGGTTGTCTCTCTCACTGCTACAGTCACAGCGGCCCTGCACACTACACCAGAGGTAGAGGAGCGGATCGCTACTATCCAGACTGCTATTGCAGAGACTACTGGGTGGACGTTGCGAGACGGGCACCCAAAGCAGCAGTCTCAGCCACCATCGCCGAGCAGGAACAGAGGGCCAGTAAGGCTCTCAACATCCGAGTACGAGGTATCCCCCAGGCAGATTCACTCACCCCCTTAGCGGATGCGACTGCTTTTGTGACCTCTACCCTCGACCTCGTCGAGCATGGGATCGAGCATGCATGGCGCATAGGACGGGACCCCACGTGCCCACAGCCACTCATCATCCGATTCAGGGATACTCAGGCTCGACTTGCAGCACTCAGGCAGCGTGCTACACTACTGGACCACCCTACTATCTTCATGGATGAGGATCTCACACCTATGCAGGTGGAAGAGCGGCGCACCCTGCTTCCAGCGAGATGTAGCCCGTCAGGAGGGGAAGTGGGCTATCGTCCGAGATGGCCGCCTGTTAGTTGGCCCCCGCCGCCGAGCTCCACCAGGTACTCCAGACATGGTAGCAGACTCCCCCCCCAAATAGGGAGACATGGTCTATGAGACTCAGACTCAGCACACAGTACCCTTGGCATGCACCGTATGGAACTATAATGGTACCCTATGGTCTGACCCTGGGAACTTCTCAGAGTCATACACTGGACGCGACATCGTTTTCTATACAGAGACACATGAGAGCCCTAAGCGCCCTCTCCCCTTGGTCAGTGGCTATACCTGGGAGTCAGTATTCCATGAGGAGACTAGATATACTGGGGGGGTCCAAGGGTTAGGCGGAGTTGCAGTACTCCTTCGCTCAGCGCTCATGAGCTTGACATCCATGGTTAGACGGGATGCCCATGCCCATTACCTATGGCTCCGATTCCGACGCCCCTCCACATGCGACCTCTTTATTGCAGTCTGCTATTTTTCTCCTGAGACGTCACATTTTGCACGGATGCTTCGTGAGGATATGGGGGTATCCCCTATCTAGATCTCTACTCAGACATTGTGGAGTTCTCCAGACGCGGAGAGGTCCTCCTAGTTGGGGATTTCAATGCAAGGACAGGTGCACGTCGGACATCACTCCTTGTGATTTCCACTCAGATCCGGTCCTATTACCTGAGATGGACACAGAGGACTCGGGCTTCCCTCGCTCCTCAGCTGACAGTCGCGCTCCCGTTACTGGGTATGGGCAGGCTCTTTTGGACCTTAGACATATACATGATCTGGTCATCTACAATGGACTAGATCGGTGGCCTGCCTCCTCTGGTTTCACATGTTTCCCACATGGCGGAGGAGCCAGTGTCGTCGACTATATTATGGGATCTCCTGATTTAGCCCCATAGATCACTGACTTCCGCACTGCACCCTTACCCCCAGGAGCTGATCACACTTACCTTTTCTTTCATATACTTGCATCCCGAGCCCCTCCCAGCCACACCCCGCACTATACTACCTATCATGATATACACTTCGATCATAACCTCTCACCTGATTACTCAGCCCACCTAGCCTCCCTCCTCAGACACATAGGCACCATACCCTCTCTAGATCACCGAGCCACCCTTATCACCCACTCCCTTCACAATGTAGCCTGCCACATCTTTCCTTCCACTACCTGGTCCACCCGCCCTCCACCAGCTGGCTCTACTCCTTGCAACAGATGGTATGATGACGAGTGCAAAGCATTACGCCACACACTCCGACTCACGACCCAGCGAAACGCTAGGGCCAACCCATGTCTCACCAGGGATTATCGTCGACTAGTTCGTCGCAAGAAGCTAGCCTTCTTGCGCTAGAATGAGGATATGCTATTGAACATTCTGTTTAGTAGCAACTCCAAGGATTTCTGGAGGAAATTCCTAGAACGCCGATCCCCCCCCCCCCACGGACACTTCCCTCTGGCACACCTATGCATGCACACTCTATGATATCCCTAATCAGCCCCCTCCCGACCTCTCAGCCACCCCCTGCCCCAATTCTTGTATCCTCTTCACAACCCAGGGAGTCACCCACGCAGCGCATAAGCTTCATAACGGTCGAGCTAAGGATCATGAGGGCCTATGCACAGAGTTTGTTGCCTATGGCATCAAAACTCTAGCCCCCATCCTGGCAACGCTGTTCAATGAAGTTGTCTGTCATGGGTTCCCCAGAGCTTGGACCCTGAACATTATCACACCCATCCACAAAGCAAGAGATCCCATGGATCCAGGGAATTACAGGACCATCATGGTTGGACATGTTATGTCCAAGATCTATGCATCAGTGTTAGATGGCGAGGTCAGTGCTCGCGCAGAGATACAGGGGCTTAGGGCATCCGGACAACTCGACTTACGATCACATTTTTACACTTAGAGGGATCATTGAGGAGGCCAGACACAGGAGACAGAGAGTATATTGTTGCTTTGTGGATTTCCGCAAGGCATTCGACACCGTTCCCTGCGCCCGACTCATCAGACGTCTGTAGGAGTTAGGCTACGACTCAGTGATTATCTGGGCAGTAGTAGCTCTCTATGAGCGGGTGACGGGGTAGGTCAAGATTGGCACCAGCTGGACCCCAGAGATCACGAGCACTATCAGAGTCAAACAAGGATGTCCCTTGTCACCGACTCTATTTGGCCTCTACATCGACGAGCTCGAGACCACCATCAGGACACTCGGAGGTGCAGGCTGCTCTCTTGTGGAGACTGACATCCAGATTCTCCTATACGCAGACGATGTAGTACTACTATCCTCTTCTGCTACTGGTCTTCAGTGACACTTGGATGGACTTCAGGCCTTCTGTGATACACATGACTTGAAGGTCAACCTTGGGAAAACCAAGGTGATGATCTTCAACACTTCCAGACCCGCTATGCATCGAGAGCAGTTCCTCTTCGCCGGCGACCCTGTTGAGATAGTTGACTCCTACACATACTTGGGCATTGTCTTCTCAGGCCCGATCTTCATGATGCGCCTGGCCATGCAGGCCAGGATCAGCCGGGGATATGCCGCTCTTGCCAGGATGGAGCGGCAGTGCTACCACTCCCACTTCCAGGACCCGCGGACCAAGTCTCTCCTTTTTTATTCTTTGGTCTGCCCAGTAGGCATGTACGGTAGCCCTTGGTGGGGAGTCGACCTTTCAAACACAGAGTGGGCTCGAGTTGAGCGCCTGCAGATACTAATGTTTGCTCGGATGATCCGTAGCAAACCATCGGTACCACACTAGATCATTCTAGCAGAGTTCGGCGCCTCACCCCTACAGCTTGATGCGGCTTTTCAAGCTATCACCTACCTCCACAGAGTCAGGGATTTTGGCTCCTCTGCTGACGGTCGCCTCCGCCTACCTTGGTTAGCCCTATCCTCCTCTATGGCCTTATCCGTTGATGGGGACCAGCGATGCTGGTATAGTCGTCTTTCCAGTTGGTTCACTCAACTGGGCCTCGACTTAGATCGGTTGCCTCCTTTTCAGTACAGCCTCGACGCTCCACCATCTCCTCTCTCCCCCACGGACCAAGAGGTCAACCGGCTCATTCGGGCGGATCTGCTCCAGCTCCACACCTGGCCGACATGGTTTCTTCACTCCGAGCTTCCTGTGAAGCTCAACTTCTACCGCCGACACTGCCTCCAAATCTCACAGGAGGGCTTCATCACACCTCCGGGTTACACACAACTTCATCTACCACATGCGCTCTGGATCTCCCTCGGTCAGTTTAGGGTCTCGTCACACCGATTACGAAATCGAGAGTGGACGCGCAGAGGGTATCCCACGAGAGGACCGCCTTTGTCCACTTTGCGACTTACAGGAGATTGAGTCGGAGGAGCATTTTGCTTTCAGATGTCCTATCTATTATGCCATTCGAGGCCGATACCACTGCCTCTTCCGCAACGGGTTCGGCTCCCTCCCACACATGTTACAATTCCCGGATCAGTGGTGCCTAGCTGCTTTCTTACATGAGATGACCCACCACCGAGATACTTCTCTTCGAGCACGGTGACACGAGCAGCACACATAGCGTGAGGACACCTAGCGGCCTATCACTGACTTCTTTCAGTCACAGGATACCTCTTCTCAGTCTAGCCGACGATGCGGATGTGAGCGAGAGCCAGAGCCATGACAGCTGCGTCAGCGGACAGACTCACACATCCAGGTCCATGACATTTCGTCTCTCGGCCCACTGGGGTTACCGTTGCCCTCATCCACAGGGCCACCTGCCGCCCCCGACGATCGAGCTCGACTAGGCCGCGTGACGTCAGAGGCCAATCATCTATCGCAGGGTTTTTTCTGACTTCCCATTTGACGGCCCCTCTATGATTGGTCTCTGACGATCACCACCTGCACATGTATACTGTATCTCCCCCCTCTGCCCCATTTTTTTTGTGCCCCCCCTTCTTCTTCTTTGTATCATCTGGAGGTAGACACATATTTTTTGTATCAGGACTAGACACATAGTCCTTCATAACCTCTTTTTTGTAGAAACGGTTGGTTGGCCCGTTTTGAGACCACCACCGTTATGCTCATTGTATCAGTTATCTTTAGTCTCATAGACCTTCACGGTCTCCCGAAGACTTTAATAAACTTTCTTTCTTTCTTTCTTTCTCTCTCTCTCTCTCTCTCTCTCTCTCTCTCTCTCTCTCTCTATCTCTCTCTCTCTCTCTCTCTCTCTCTCTCTCTCTCTCTATCTCTCTCTCTCTCTCTCTCTCTCTTTATCTACCTGAAATGTTACCATAGAACACTTTTCAAGACCAAAAGATTCCCAAATCAAAGCTTATCTTAAACCATGAAAATGTAGCAGCCCCCCTAGTTCTTGCCATAAAGCAAAATAAAGCATCCCATAAATCACAATTGTCTAAGTTACACAAACTACACTCCCCCCAAACGAATGCCTGTATTTTCTTACACATGCATGTTAGCGAGACATAAAAAACGAGAGAGAGATCTAATCAACCAACTACATAAGGATCTATGAAATTTTAGCTGCATGGAGCACCAGCCAAAATTTCGATCTCATTGAAAGAGTCTAGGGACCTACCTAAGGGCATATTTTTAAATCACAACAATATCTAGCCAAATGCATGCATGGAAAGAGAGAGAGAGAGAGAGAGAGAGAGAGAGAGAGAGAGAGAGAGAGAGAGAGAGAGAGATTTATCTACCTATTCATCTAGCTATATATCTATCAATGATATCTACTATTTATCTATCTATACTTATGTATAATCAGATAGTATGATTATATATGCATGTGTAGAGGTATAGGGGTATGAGTGTGTGTGTGTGTGTGTGTGTGTGTGTGGATAGGTAGATAGTGTGATAATTCAAAAGTAGATTGTGTAAAGCCTTTAATTTATCCATTGCACCTTTAAGCTTTTGTAAAACCGCATAAGGATCTACACCTACAAAATGGTTCAACTAATGCATCATGCTCAGACCCATGCATGCCAGTTTGAATTGTACCCATGCATCATGCTCAAATGATGAGACAATGTGCCCTAAAAGAAGCAAAGAATTCAACAAGTAGAAAGCAAGTGCAAATGGAAAGAAATAAACATCACCTACCTGCATAAACAAAAAGTAGTGCAAAGGAGGTACTAGTGGTTGAACAATTGAGTCAAGCACTTGCAAGAAAAACAACCAAAGAAAAAAGGAAAAGCTACATCAACCATACATGTTTTAGTTTCAAGCATATGTGTAATGAATCATATGTCTCATGCCCAAACCATTTCATTACATTTTTATATTTCCATGCATCATAAGGATTCAACCTTCGCAATAAATTTCATAATAGATGAAATCTCTCTCTCTCTCTCTCTCTCTCTCTCTCTCTCTCTCTCTCTCTCTCTCTCTCTCTCTCTCTCTCTCTCTCTCTCTCTCTCTCTCTCTCTCTATCTATCTATCTATTTATCTATCGAACCGAAATGTTACCATAGAACACTTTTCAAGATGAAAAGATTCCCAAATCCAAGCTTGTCTTAAACCATGCAAATGTAGCGCCCCCCCTAGACTGAAAGCACAATAAAGCATCCCATAAACCACAATTGTCTATGTTAAATGAACTACTCTCCCCGAGCTCTCCCCCCAAACGAATGCATGTATGTTACATGAACTACCCTCCCCCCCCCCACGAATGCTTGTATGTTCTTACACATTCGTGCATGCATGAGAGAGAGAGAGAGAGAGAGAGAGTGAGAGGATCACTTCACATGGCTCTTGCACTCACACACAAATATAAAACCTATACACATTTATAATCCTCAAAGAGATTTCTCTACCTATTTATCTATCCATATGTATCTATAATCATATATCTCTATGATATATGCATGTGTAGAGGTATGTGTGTTTAATTCAAAAAATGTCTTTTTTTGTTTACTCAAACTAATGCGTGTCTCAAGTATGGGTGTGTATGTGTGCACATACACATTTCAACACATACAAAAGCGCTTAATTCAAAAAAGTTCTCAATAAAAACATAAACAAACCTCTTTATTTTAATACAAGAACTTAAGAAGCTTAGTGTAAAATTAACAGTGTAAGTACTTGCAAAGGAAAATGTGAGTTTGAGAGAATTCGATGTGGAAAAGAAAAAATGGTTATGATGGTGCATGCAAGAGGATTGGGTTAGGACAATAAAGAACTTAAGGGGGGGGGGAATTTTTCTAATTTGAGGAGCTTAAGGGGTGAAAGGTTGATGGGAGTGGAAGATAATGAATAAGAGGGGAAATTAACAAATTTTAAGGGGAAGGAAGGAATTTTTTATTTTAACTCAATTAGAAAAAGGTGGTAAATTAGAAACGATGATAAAGTAACAAAGTTGAATAGATGTAAGAATAAAGGAAATTTTTATAAGAGCATGAAATTTGGTGAAAGAGTTTAATAGAGTAAAGAAGCATTAAGATAAAAAATAGGGAGGAAGGGGGGGGTGGAAATAGTAGGAGAACTAAGGGAAAAATTAGGGCTGATAGAGGGGGGAATTTTAAAAAATAAATGGAAATAACGTAAGTAGAAAAAAGGGGGACGTGAATGAAGGGATAAAGGAAGATGGAGATATAGGGATTTAATAAATGAGGAGAAGTTGGCCTTTGAACAAGGGACATAAGCTAATCAAATAAAGGGAACACTTAATAAAAGGTGACGAAATAGTGAAAGGGAAAAAAAAAATTAACTAAAAGGAGAGAGGGGTGGTGGTTTAAGATTGAGCATGAGGGTAGCAAATATAATAGAGGTGAAAAGGTAGAAACTTTTTATTTAAAAAAAACTACAAATGGGGGGGGGGGGGTTAATATTGAGCATGGGTTTAATAAACTTTAAAGAGAAAATGGGAAATGAGGTGATGGGGGATAAGGATTTAAAAAATCAGTGGAATGAAAAAAAGAAAGGGGGGATGAGGGGGGGGGGGAGTCAAATAAAGAAGGTTATGAATGCTTAGAAGGGAGAAGAGAAAAAGATCGAGTCCATTGAGGGCAGGTCAAACCGTGCGAGCGGCCATCACGCAGGGAATCCAAACCCCAAGAATGTGGGGGCGGACAGTAAGGATCAAAAAGCCGCGAATGAAGGTCGAAGGCAACGCTCAGGTACTAAGCAAGGCGACAGGTAGTATCACTGCGACTAGTACAAAGCAGGGAGCGGAGGGCAGTGTACAACAATCAGCACACGGTGAGGAAGGCATGGTAGTATTCACGGAGAAAGGGGCTTAGCACATGGGAAGAAATAGGATGGGAATGGGAAAAGGTGGTCCCAAGTGGTCCCATGCATATTTCTATCCTATTCCCATCCCACCATGTGCTAACAAAAAAAGAACTAAGGATGGGTTTAGGAGGAAGAGGACACATGGCATCATTTCATGTGTTTAAGAGGTGGGGACCTTGTGGGGACAAGGACACATGTCATCCTTCCATGTTTTTGAATCTCTAAAAAAGGGGAACCCATTCTGGCTGCCAGGGTCTAGAGGCCATGGTCCAGGATGGGAGAAAAAGTGGCTACTCCCATGCTAAATCCATCCTAGACCACTTGGTGTAGGATGGGAGTAATGCTGACAAAAATATTCCCATCCTAAACCCATGCTAGCCCCATCCATGTGCTAAGGCCCAAAGGAATGTACAGTGGGAAAAGGTGTCAGTACACAGTACGGAACTAAAAGGGTAGCGTAGTAGAACATAGGGGAGTAGAGTGCAAGGCTAGAGGAAATTGTAGTGGGTAGAAGTAGTTGGTGGTTTGGATTTTTATAGTTAGGTGAGAAGGGTAGTCCGGGAAGGGAGAGTCGGGGAGATGGGGAGGTGAGCTGAACGAGGTAGTTAGATAGACATGAGCGGCCTGCGAACCAAAATTTGGTTAGCATAACTTATGGTGGGTTTTCCAAGCGACATGTGTGGGGTTTTTTTTTTTGGGGGGGGGTTTTCCACTAAGTTTTGTGAATGCTTTAGGAAAAATAATTCATAGCAAAGTTTACGGAAAAATAGGACCCTTTAAAAAGGAAAATTAGGACACTTTAAAGGAAAAGTAAAAGAAGAATTAAGAAAGAAGTATAGAATATAGAAAATATTTATAAAGAAAAAAGTTTCAGAAAAAAGAAATGTACAAAGTAAAAAATACAGGAGATTTAAGGAAATAAAGGGTAAAACTGGAAAAAAAGGGGATTTTAATTTTTAAAGGTAAAAATGAAAGTAAGAAATAGAGGAAAATATAGGAGAAGATGAAAAAAGGATAGGAAATAATGGACTTTTAGGAGGGATTAATGAACAAAGGCCATAGGAATAAACGTTAGAAAAAGGAAAATTAGGGAAGGAAGTTATAAATTTTCCTTTTATAGAGAAGGAAATTAGGGAGAAAAAAAGGAAATATATAAGGGAAAATTTGGGATAAATGAGGGAAGTAGGGGAGAATAAGGACAGACAAAAGGGGGGGGGGGGGATTTGGAACAGGGGAAAACACAGGAGCAAGTGTTTATACAAAAGGAGGAAGGGTTAGGAAGTGTGTGTGTGTGTGGAGAGAGAGAGAGAGAGAGAGAGAGAGAGAGAGAGAGAGAGAGAGAGAGAGAGAGAAAGAGAGAGAGAGAGAGAGAGATAGATAGATAGATAGTTTTTTAACGTCGTAGGAACAATCCCAAGGAGCCAGTTCTGACTCATCCGACATCGATCCCTGAGGATCTAACACACAACACCCAACGACAGAAACCAGAGCCTTAACCACCAAGACCCACGCGGGTTTTTTAAAACTTGGTGGGGAAGGATGGCCTATACACCGCAGAGATAGATAGTTTTTTAACGTCATAGGAACAATCCCAAGGAGCCAGTTCTGACTCATCCGACGTCGATCCCTGAGGATCGAACACACAACACCCAACGACAGAAACCAGAGCCTTAACCACCAAGACCCACGCGGGTTTTTTAAAACTTGGTGGGGAAGGATGGCCTATACACCGCAGAGATAGATAGTTTTTTAACGTCGTAGGACAATCCCAAGGAGCCAGTTCTGACTCATCCAATGTCGATCCCTGAGGATCGAACACACAACACCCAAAGACAGAAACCAGAGCCTTAACCACCAAGACCCATGCAGGTTTTTACAACTTGGTGGGGAAGGATGGCCTATACACCGTAGAGATAGATAGTTTTTTAACGTCGTAGGAACAATCCCAAGGAGCCAATTCTGACTCATCCGACGTCGATCCCTGAGGATCGAACGCACAACACCCAACGACAGAAACCAGAGCCTTAACCACCAAGACCCATGCGGGTTTTTTAAAACTTGGTGGGGAAGGATGGCCTATACACCGCAGAGATAGATAGTTTTTTAACGTCATAGGAACAATCCCAAGGAGCCAGTTCTGACTCATTCGACGTCGATCCCTGAGGATCGAACACACAACACCCAACGACAGAAACCAGAGCCTTAACCACCAAGACCCACGCGGGTTTTTTAAAACTTGGTGGGGAAGGATGGTGTATACACCGCAGAGAGAGATAGTTTTTTAACGTCGTAGGAACAATCCCAAGGAGCCAGTTTTGACTCATCCGACGTCGATCCCTGAGGATCGAACACACAACATCCAACGACAGAAACCAGAGCCTTAACCACCAAGACCCACGCGGGTTTTTTAAAACTTGGTGGGGAAGGATGGCCTATACACCGCAGAGATAGATAGTTTTTTAACGTCGTAGGAACAATCCCAAGGAGCCAGTTCTGACTCATCCGACGTCGATCCCTGAGGATCGAACAGAGAGAGAGAGAGAGAGAGTTTATTAAAGTCTTCGAAAGACCGATGGGTTTATGAGACTGTGAGAATTGTGATACAAACTAGCTGGGGGGTTGAGCTACTAATCGAGCATCCACACCCATACAAAAGACAAAAAATTGTATCCTACATAGTCATATAAAAAAAAGTAATCTACAACATCACCATTATTATTAGCAATAGAGCAGCTATCATCATAATACATAATACTAAGTGAAATGTGCTCCAAGGTCAGCATGGTCCCTTCCCTCGTCAAGATCGAGGGAGTGATAGCATGAAGTCAGATATAGAATGTTGTTGGCTTCCTGTGGATGTAATCCTCTGCTGTCTCTTGGTCACAGCTCTATGCCTAACAAGTGCAACAGTCACCCTTGCCAGTCTCACACCCACTCTGAACATGGAGGGAATATCCCCACATCTAATTTGTGCATCAACCCTCTATCTGAGCTGCCATGTCATTGGCTCTAGGTCCCGATCATGCCTAGAACCTATAGAGGGGGGTATGTATGGTTTAACTGGAAGAACTCCGTGACCATGCTCTGAGAAGAGTCCACTAAGGTATGCCCCTCATGTCTCTGAGATTGAAGTAGGTGCTCACGATGCCCAACTACCTCATGAATGAACGCGGCCAGGTACCTCTAATCTAGAAAAGAGAGAAATTCAGATAACAGCCCGGAGCTATCTCTAAAAAGGAAATAAAAACGTCCTTTGATCTCATAGCAAATAGGGCACATAAAGATGAAATGTTCCTCCTACTCAACCTCATGTAGGTTGCACAAGTGCATATACGCCTCTTCCTCAATATACCTCTACTCGACCAATCTCAATACAAAGTTTATGTGAAGAGACTCGAAACTGTCCAATGGATATCCTCAATGAATGGGGCAAGTGAATCTGTGTATACCCTGGTGGGTCAATAAATCCCTCATTCGAGATATGTAGGCAATACTCTCTATAGAAGCTCGATGAGAGCTCATTTGGTTCCAGCCAGTAGGTCCAAAATGTGTATAGCTGTAGAAGATCCTCCCATATGACCCAGTTGATCTCATGATACCGGAGTGGGGAGAATAACGCATTGGAAGGGAGGAAGTATATCCAATGTTACCCCAATCACTCAAAACCATTGCACTATGTGTGAAAACCGACATCTCTGGTCTCCTGCCTCTGGTAATGCCATGGAGGATTACAATGCTAACCACAGTAGTTTGCTGCATCTAGAGGTGTGATCTCCATATGCTCTAACTCAATATAAGTAGCTAATGACCTAAAATGATGCATCGAGCTATAGTGGTGAGGATTCAAACTCTAGATGATCTGGTGAGGAATTGATGGCTTACTATGAATCATCCGTGATAGCATAAGAACCTATAGTCACTCCACATGAGCCCACTCAATATCAGACAAGTTCGGCCCCCAACAAGGGCTGCCATACATCCCTCACAGTCGAACCAAAGAGTCAATGAGTAAACACTTGGTCCGAGGGTCTTGAAAATGTAAACAAAAGCACTACCTCTCCAATCTAGCTAGTGAGGCATATGGCATGCGTGTGTGCATGCACAATCACATGTATGAATGTATGTATGTACATGCGTATGTATATGTACTTATCCTGGTGTCGCTATTGGGCTCTTTGGTCATTGTATCACCGTGCTCATACGATTCATCTGTAAGAGCAACTCTTAAGCGGATGTCTTTCCATATTTTCAATCTTCTTTGTATCAATGTCTTTAGGATGCTCATTCCCTTGGATTCCTTCCTCTAGCCCAGTTAGAAGCCTTTTATTGCTGCTTCTATGTTTGAGTGCTATAGCTCTTCTACTTTGGACAACTACAAATGTACATTTCTTTGAATGAAATATCTCTTTTACACATAAAATTGTGTATGTTTGTGTGTGCACACGCACGCATGCATGCATGCATGTGTGTGTGTGTGTGTGGAAGACTTGACAACACCCCTTTGCATAGTGAAAAGACAAAAGAGCGAAGCTAGACAATGGAGTAGGACTAATTGCATTAACGGAAAGGTTTGTACAAGTCGATGAATCCTTGTTTATAAAGGAAACCAGAAGAGGGCCATTTTGTAGAAATGAATTTTGTAGAAACTGTATAGAAGTTGAGCTTGGATAAGTCCTGGCAAGCATCACTTTTATTGAAGAGGGGAGTCTACCTACCTGCCAAAAAAAAGGACATAAGCATTTCCAAAAAAAAGAATGAGAAATCAAGCTTTATGGACAAAATTATAGTCATAAGCACATAAAAGGTAGGGAGGGAAAAAAAATGCTAGGAGAGACCCTTCAGAAAAAATTAGGCTATATAGATTAAAAAAGGTTAATATAGGATATGACAAAAAAAGTTTCACAATATTAGGTAAGGAAAAAATGGAAAAGAAGGGAGAAACAATTATAAAGGGATAAGGTTTAGAAGTAATCTTAAAGTGTAAAGTAATTAGAATCATAAAAAGGAAATAAGGCAAAAAGGTGGAGACCTTTGCCTGAAAGGATTTAAGTAGGGTTTGGAATAGAGTATAAAAGGAATACAAGGTTTGGTAAAGAGGAAAGAGAAAAAAGTGGTAGAAGTAGGAAAAGACAAAGGGAAATAGATTAAGATAGAAAATATAAAAAGGAAACCAAAGGGGGTTTAGAAGAGTCTATAGGGGCGAAGAATAATTAGGTGAGAAAGCTTAAAGAGAAAGGGAAGGGGGGGTCTTAATGAAACTTAGAAGTATTAAACCAAATTAACCTTTGAGTCCATTCCGTGAGGAGACGTGCCGGACGCAAATTGAGAGCGAGCACGAGTCTCGTAGCTAAGAAGACAGAGAAACTGGAGTAGCTTGATGGGCGGCATCGACAATTGTGGAGGAGCAGCTTGTAGTGGCAGCTCCATTCCGTGAGGAGATGCCCGATGCAAATTGAGAGTGAGCACGAGTCTCGTAGCTAAGAAGACAGAGAAAGTGGAGTAGCTTGATGGGCGGCATCGACAATTGTGCAGGAGAAGCTTGTAGTGGCAGCGCAGCCTCGCCGGACACGAAGTGGGAACAACTCGCAGCAGCAGGCGTGTGTGGGCAGCACGGGCACCAGAGCGAAAGCAGCTAGCAAACTGCAAGCAGCAAGAGGGGAGTTAGAGAGGTTTGGGGGAGCACGGAAGCCGTAAAACTACAGCATGAGGCTGTCTTGGCGCACGGGCGGGTGAAGGGACAGCAATAGAACGTTGCAGAGGCTGCATAAGAAGATGTAGTACAGCAAAGGAGGGGACTTGTGCAGAGGAGGTGGTAAGGATCCACAATGTGGCAGAAGGAGGAGGCAACAATACAAGCTCGCAAGGGGTTTAAATAAGCAAGTAGTGAGTCGTCATGGGAGTGGGAAAGTCAAGAGGCATTTGAAGGGGAACTCAACGGGGGAGATTGGGAGAGGTTTACGTTAGGTGGGGTAGGCTAGGGAGAGCAGTGATAAAAAGTGAATAACTTAGGAATAGATAATAATAGGAGAAAAGGAAAATCTAGGATATTAAGGAATTAATTGAAAAATTAGGAAAATTTAAGAAGAAACTAGGAAATAATTAGGAGAAATAGGAAATAATTAGGGAAATTTAAGAAATTAGGAAAATAAAGAAAACTAGGAAAAAAGGAGAAAATAGGCAAAATATAAAAAATTAGGAGAAAATTTTAGGAAGAAAATTAGTAGGAAAAAATATGGAGAAAATTAGGCAAAAAATAGGGAAAAATTGGAGGAAAATAGGAAAAAGTAGGGAAATTTAGGAGGGAGAAAATAAGGGAACCTAGGGGGAGGTATATAAGGAAAATTTTAGGGAATTAAGGAAAATTTAGGAAGATGAGGGTAAACAGGGAAAAGTAGGTAAATAGGGAATTTAGGAGAAAGAGAGGGGAGTGAAGGTTAGAGAGAGTGTGAGGGAACGACTCTAGAGAAATAGGGGAAATAGGAAAGATAGGGAGAATTAGGAAAAAAATGAAACACTTAGGAAGCGTATGGAAAAAATGGTAAATTTTAAGGAAAATTTAAAAATCAAGCAAAGAAATTTAGAAAAAATGGAGGAAAATTAGGAAATAATTAGCCGAATTAGAAGATTATGCAAATTTAAGGGAAAAAAGGGGGGATAGAAAGAGTTACAAAATATAATGAAAATTAAGAAAGGTGCAAGAGTGGGATAAATTGAGGGGTTTTATTGGGGGAATTTAGGAGAATAGCAAGGGGAGAAGGTTAGAGAGAGAGTGAGGGAAATTTTCTAGATGGAGAGAGAAAGGGGGAAAGGTAGTTAAAAAGGGTTTTCAAAGGAAGAAAGGTAATTAGTATTTTCAAAAGGAGAAAGAGGAAAGTATGTGTGTGTGTGGTAGACAAGACAACAACCCCTTTTGCATAGTTAAACGACAAAGGAGTCAGGGAAAAGGATAGAAAGAGAACATTATAGAGTACAGGAAGTGCTTGAGTTAGTAGGTAAAACATCTAAATTGTATAAAAACGTATGTAAGAGTTTATTTGATAAAGAGTGTCAATAATGCTTTAGCAAAAAATATTTTTGCAAAAAAAAATAAAGCCGATGAAGTCTTGGCAAGCATCTTTTTTATTGAAGAGGAGAATCTGCATACCTACCACCATCCAACAAGAAAATATGATAAGAACCAAGTTAACTTAAATTGGGAAGACAGGTGTCATAAACACTCCTCCCTTGTTATTAGGGTCACAATAAATTAGAAGCATAGCCATAAACTTAACAAGCACTATGTAAAAAAATTAAGTGTAAAAGATGGGTTTTACAAGAGTCAAAATGCATAGGAATAAACTTGGTTACAAATAACGAGAAAGTGGAGGGTGGGAAACATTTACTTGGGGGAATTAGTAAGGGGCAAAAATTAAATTGGGGGGAGAGGGGGGGTTTTGAGAATTAGAACTACATATATGTTGAGGAGGGGGATGGGGGAGAATTTTGTATATATTGAGTAAATCAGTGCATTTGTAGAGGAGCATTATGGTTAGAGAGGGAGAAAAAATGTAGAGAGAGATAAGGGGATATAGTTATATATGGAGTAGGGTGCGGGAAAGAGGAAGGTTTTTTTTTTTTTTGAAAATAAGGGGTAGAGAGGTACTTTTAGGAAAACGGAAAGTGAGGGAAAATAATTTCTATGCAAGCTTGGAATTAAAGCGCTTGGAAAAGGTACTGAAAAAAGTACATTAAGTGCAAGATCACTTTAGTGAAAACACGAACAATAAAACATTTTTAATTAAAAAGGAGGTGTTATAATAAAGGAAGTAGTCTAAGGAAATTAAGGGAGAGGGGAGGGGGGATTTTGAGTAAACCTAAGGGAATAAAAAAGGGGGGGAAGAAAAAAAGGGGGGAAGGAAGGGGGGGCGGGGGGCGAGGGGGGTGGAGGGGCGTCTTTTATAAAGGAGTGGAAAGAATGTGACATGAAGGAGGGGAAGAGATTTAAGTAAAGGGGGCATGAGGGGATAAGTAACAAATTAAGGAATCACAAAGGACAAACCTATGAGTCCATAATGGCTGACCACGCTGGACAGCATGACGAATGGGGAGCCGGATGGATCGGACACGTTCTGAAAGCAGATAGGAAAGAAGGGCCTTTGGAAGAGAGTCGACTGACGGAACCACAGACCATACATGCAAGGAGGTCGATGACGAAGCGTTAGGTAGTAGTACTGGATGTAGGGAATAAGGGGAAAGCCCAATCAGCAAAGCCAATACAGGCAGGAGGTGAACACAGAGGTATCCGGGTGGGTGGTGGAACGGCTGTGAGAACAGCTTCGCAACAGCATAGTGAGGAGCTACTGTGAGCACAGCGTGGGCAGCAAAGTAGAGGTAGGTACTAGGTAGGGGGATGGAATTGAGTTTGAACGGGCAGGAGGGAAAGACTGACAACAGAGTAAGGTGTCAACAGTGAGGCGATGGTAAAGAGGTGGGGAGTAGGGCCATATAAATAGAAGGAAGCGTGATCAGTCGGGGGGGTCGGGCCAACAAATAGGTAGGGAGGTCAGATATTGGGGCCACGTGCAAGGTGTTAAACCCAAAAAAAGGGTCGATGGAAAATGTGAGGAGGGGTGATCAAAAAGGACTTAAAAATTTTTTTTAAAGGAATAATGTGGAACTAAGACAAGGGGGAAAAGGAAAGTTTAGAGTAAATACTACAAGGATTAAATAGTTAAGAAAGTAAATGCTTAAATAGTTTTTAAAAGAGGATTAAATAACAAAAAAAATACACAAAAGAGCAAGGTAAATTAAGTGAATAATTTTGATTAATTAAAAAATAAATAAAAAGAACAAATGAAGAGCTTGGAAATTAGGAAAATTGAAAAGAAGGGGAAAGAGGGGGGGTAGGGCTTGAAAGAAAAAGGAGAAAAAAGGGGGGGGGAACTTGGGAGTTTAATTTAATAAATTGAATAAAAAGGAGGCATTAAGTGGAACTAAGAGAAAAAATTAAAGGAGAGTAAGTGTAAAAAATTTAAAAGAATTAAAAAGTAAAAGGAAGAAACAAGTTGAATACATTCAAAAGGCCTGCCCTTGAAGCTGAGAGAGAGACCAAAGGCCAAAAAGTTGAGAGAGAGAAGAAGAAGAAGAAGAGAGAGAGAGAGAGAGAGAGAGAGAGAGAGAGAGAGAGAGAGAGAGAGGACTTGGATGTGCAACAAGGAGAAGAGAGAAGAGAGAGAGAGGGGGGGAGGAGGCTTGCCTTGAAATAGAAAGAGAGAAAGAGGGATGTGGAAATTAGAGAAGGGCATAAAAAATGGATGAAATTCTTTTCACTTTGAGAAGCTCACCCACCATCAATAAGGCTTCCACGTTTCGACATGGCAGGCCAAAAAAAGGAAAGAAAAGGGGGGAAGGGAAGGAGGGGGGAGAGAGGGGAGAGAAAAGTTAGTAGACAAGAGGTGTTCAAAAGAAGGGTTAGGAAGTGTGTGTGTGTGTGTTGTAGGATCGATAGGCAAGGAGAGAGTGCAGGTTACAAAGAGTCGATAAAGTTTGTCACGTCAAATCTTAGATAATGAAAAAATCTAAGTACAAGGTACTTGTACCTAGACCTAGGACTAAGTGTCCCAGGTGTCACATAGGACTAAGTGTCCTATGTGGCCTAAAAGGCACTAACACTACAAGTGCCTACACTTATGCCTACAAGGGACTTACCATGGCCTATAGGGCATCACTAGAACCACCAGAAGATGGCCTACAAACCCCCTCCATGGGATGGGCTGAAGTACTCTGGAAACATCTCAGAATACCTGGTATTTTCTGGTCATGGTGGCACATGTTCATCCAAAAGGATATAGCCACCTATGAATGTACAAGGGATGTCGATCATGTAACAAAGGGAACCAAGTGTAAAGCCTGTTGGAAGACTTCAAACTTGGGACGAGGAAGTGCCTTTGTAAACATATCTGCTATGTTGTCCTCTGTGGGAAGATAGGACAACTCTATGTCTCCTGCTGACAACTGCTCCCGAACATAATGATAGTGAACTTCAATATGCTTGGTACACGCATGAAATACTGGGTTACAAGCAATGGCCAAAGCACTCTGGCTGTCAGTGTAGACAATAGTGGAGGATGTCTAGCAAATACCAAGATCTGTAAGTAACTGTCGAAGCTAAACACACTCTACTGTAGCGGTGAAAGCTACCCTGTACTCAGCCTCACAGCTAGACGTGGCAACTGTTGGTTGCTTCTTGTTGAGCCAAGAGATACATGAATTGCCAAGCAAAAAACAATTGCCAGTATGTGACACTCTAGTGTCAGAACATCCTGCCTAGTCACTATCCGTGTAAGCATGCATGGTAAGTGAACCCTGATCACCATAGAAGAGGGCTAAATCCTGAGTGCCTCTTAGATATCTAAAGACTCTCTTCACTGCCTGCCAATGCTATGAACTGGGCATCAAAGGCTCTTCATTGCAAGGTGTAGCAAGGAGTGCAAACTCAAGAAAGTGACCATGTTGTCTGTTCCCTGATCTTGTCCGGGCAGCAAAAGGCTGATTTTGTTTGCTATCCCTCAATGTATCAAGAAGCCATCTGGGAACTTGCCTTTGCTGTCTATTGACAGCTCTTTCTTCAATCACTGCATCATGAGTAGTGGGATCATTTTGTGCCGGAAGAGAAACCTACAAATCAGCATGAGGTTGTGGCTGATTATTGCTTAGTGGAGGGTGCGCAAGAGGCTCATGTTGCTGGTCAAAATCCTCTTCTGATGATGGCAGAGGTAACCAAGACTCAAAGGCATCAAACATGTCAACATTTGGCTTTGCTTTGCAGTCCACAAGAGGAGAAGCTGAATGTTCAGCAAAGATCACATCTCTACTGATAATAATCTTCCCAGTATTTCGTTGATATAACCGATACCCTTTGCTCTCTTGGCTGTAACCAATAAATATGCATTTGATTGCCTTGTCATCAAGCTTATGTCTCAGCTGAGATGGTACATGAACATATGCAAGAGACCCAAAAACTCTCATGTGTGAAAGTGAAGGCTTCCTACCTTTCCATGCTTCAATGCCCGTGTAGGTGATCTATTCAGCACATAGTTGGCACACACTACTGCATCAAGCCAAAATTTATTGGGCAAAGACTTGGCCTTAAGCATGCATCTGGCCATCTCCATTGTAGACCTGTTTTTCCTTTCAGAAACAGGATTCTACTGAGGAGTGTAAGGAGTAGTGCATGAGTGAATAATGCCCCGTGAAGATAGAAATGCATCAAACTCCTTTGACATATACTCTCCCCCCCTATCTGTGTTGAGGGTGACAAGCTTGCATCCTGATTCATTCTCAACCATATTCAGCCATCTCTGAAAGCATAAGAAAACTTCAGATTTGGCCTTTAAAGGATATACCCAGCAATATCTTGTGAAATCATCAATGAGAGTCATGAAATACTTATACCCCCCAATGGCATTTGTCCTCATTGGGCCACAGACATCACTGTGTACTAGCTGCAATTTCCTTTGGACAATTCTTTTGAAAAGGAAATCGATGCATCTTACCCAAAAGACAACCCTCACACACATGTTTGGAAACTGTGTGAGTCTGAGGTACATCATTTGCCATCTGCTGTGAATGTAGCTTTGCAAGAGCTCTAAAATTGAGATGGCCCATTCTCTCATGCCAAAGATGACTTTCAGCAAGCTGTGAATCTGAAATAGCCAATGCTTCAATAGAAAGTGCAGCTGAATGATGATCAAGGTGATAAAGCCCTTTTTGCAAAGTGCCAGTGAGAACTATGGCATTATCATCACGAAGATCAAAAACTAGACATCTGTAGCCATAAAAAATTACTCTGAAACCTGAAGTAGCAATTGCTGAAATTGAAATCAAGTTGACTTCAATGCCAGGCACAAAAAGAACATTTGTTAGAGTGACAGGATGGCTTGAAATGGATGTGAGCTGCACATCTCCAACTTCTTTTACAACATATGAAGCATTATTAGCACACGTAACAGTCCCCCCTCGAGCTGCATCAGCTATAAAAAGTGAAACAACTATTTGCAAGATGTGACATGCTTGGAAGCACCATTATCAAAGTACCAGGACTGAGCGTCATTAGCAGTAAAGAGTGCATCAACTTTGGAGGGATCAAATGAGCAATGGACAGCCCATGCCCAATCATCCTGAAGAGCATGTGCATGTGAAGCATCTGCTGGCTCATGGGATTCAATAGCATGTGAGGCATTAACTGTCAATCCTGCTTTCTTTTTCTCCGAAGCAATGCGCTTCCTGCATTCTGAAATGTCATGTCCAGGCTTGTGACAATAGTTGCATCTTTTCTTCTTTGCCTTATCTGCTGTATTTTTAGATGCATGGGAGGAATTGCAGCTGCTATGCGCAGATTTTGGCTTGCCCATAGGCTTGGAAGCCTTCCCTCTTCCTATCTGCTGTGAAGCAAATGCATGATCATGAATAATGGCTTGTCTATTAGCTCTACTTTGCTCTTCCTGCAAAAGCAAAGTAACTAGCTGATCAAAAGAATAGTGGTCTGGATTACCCATGGCCACTAATCAAAGGGTTGTAGCAAACCCTTGATGTGTATCTGGCAATCCATTCAATGTGGTACTGACAAGCTGTGAATTTGGCACCACCTCATCAATGTTGGCAAGCTTTTCCATGAGGTCCTTGATCTTTGTCAAGTATGAATCCATGGACTCACCTTCATTCATACCGACTTCCTGTAATTGCCTTCTCAAATATGCAACACGAGCTTCATTGCGAATCTAATAGAGAGAAGCCAATTTATCCCAAGCATCCTTTGCTGTCTTGCAAGACCGGATGTGTGGAATAATGATTCTCTTGCATGATAAAGCAATGCATGAATGTGCATTTGCATCTCTTGCATCCCATCTTGACTGTTCTTGAGTTGGAAGAGCAGTAACAAGAGTGCTAAAGGAAGAGGCATTAGGAGGAGTACCCCCTGCAGAAGGACCAGCATTAGAAGCAACCACTGTAGCATTGGCTGACCTCAGATCAGCTCTAGAAACAATATTCCACAAATGCTTTGCAGCAAGAATATGTTTCATGAGATAAGGCCACATCGGATAGTTGGTGCCATCCAACTTATCATCTTCACGAAGAACTCCAAAGAAATCTTGATTGTTCCCAACCATAGCAAATGTGATACCCTGAACCCAAAAGCCTCAAGGCTATCACTGCAAAAAGCTGACTGTCCAAAAATGACAACAAATATCTGCAAATTTCTGACCCAAATCAAAGGGCAAATGCAGATCTGATCCAAATGTGACTGTGGCACTTAATGTTCACTGCAAAAACAGCAAATCTGGCAAAAGCCCCAAATTTAATGAGGGCAAATAGGCCAAAAAGAGGGCAAATGTAGAAAAGCCCCAAATTTTGCTGAAATTTTTGCAAATGTGACCCCTTGAAGGATAATCTGACTCAATGTCCTGCAAAAGTGACTCAATGTCTGATAATCTGACCCAATGTATAGCCTCAAGGCTTTAAACTGAAAAAGTATGATTTGTTGTCCCAAACACCAACTAAAATTTAGCTCCCAACACAAAAGCCCCAAATTTTATTGACCTGAGTGATGACATGGCACAATGTGACAGTCCTGAACCTGAAATTAATTGAAAACTTCAATTTTTGGAAAGATTTCTGTTGTCAACCTTGTCCAAAATTTGACAGGTTGAAGGTCCAGATGTCAAAAGCCTCTTGGAAATTAGGGTTTGACAGTCAAATACTATCCAAAAACAGTAAAAGACTGCAAATATTGATTGTGTATTATCTTCTGGTCCCCTGAGCATAAAGCTGAGACTAAAAAGACCTCAGTAGATAGAATATAACAGGCCACAAAGCTGATGCAGTAGATTGAAGTGCAAAAACGACTGGAGCATAATTGGAACTGCACTTAGGCACCTCGAAATAAGTGTGTAACTGCAAGTGTTTTGTTGGGGATCTGAATAGGTTGCGATAGTAGAACGACTCCTGCAAATGACTGTGAAGAGGTGACTGAAGGTTCACGGAAGTTGGGTGCCTAGATTCACTAAAGCATCACTTGAACTAGGCGTCTACTAGAGGGAAGTGCAAAAGCGACGACTGATGGCCACGGTACTGTGTAGAATCTCGAAACTGCTGCAACTGGAGCCTACGAGGAGTCGCCTCAATCTGGGAACAGCAAAGAGACACTTGGTGGCGATGAAAGAGCTCAAGAAGCCTTGGATAGCAAACAGAGGAAACGTACGGTGATCCGCACGTATTTGTACGGAAGTCCGTACAACTGTACGAAAAAAGGAGGCGCAGGAAGCAGATCTCGCTCTGATACCACTGTAGGATCAATAGGCAAAGAGAGAGTGTAGGTTACAAAGAGTCGATAGAGTCTGTCGCGTCAAATCTTAGATAATGAAAAAATCTAAGTACAAGGTACTTGTACCTAGACCTACGACTAAGTGTCCTAGGTGTCACATAGGACTAAGTGTCCTATGTGGCCTAAAAGGCACTAACACTACAAGTGCCTACACTTATGCCTACAAGGCACATACCATGGCCTATAGGGCATCACTAGAACCACCAGAAGATGGCCTACATGTGTGTGTGCATGAGAGAGAGAGAGAGAGAGAGAGCATGGGGGGAGGCTAGTATTAACATCTTCAAGGCAACAAAAGACCTTTGAGACAAAGTACAATATAATTCATGAGATATTAGAAGGGAGAGCTTAACTACCTTTCTCGTCTAGTATGACGTTGGACAAGGGTAGTCCATTGGGATTTATGGTCTCAAAGTTGTGCCATCATCGTAGGACTCAGTAGGAAAATTGAAAGCTGAAAATTAAGATGGTGAACTATGGTAAGAACTAGGGCCTCATCAACTAATATAATGGAGGCAAATGTATTTGATTGACCAACAATCGTGTGCATGTTTCTATGATGATATATTAGAGCTTCTGGATTGATGGGGTGAGGTTTGACTTGTACACCAAGTTGTGTGCCTCTTTGTTGGGATGGCAATGTGGCTATGTATGGCCTTTCATTACGCTACCCCATTGCTATGAGTGGAATGTTTTGCATTTTTCCTCATTAAAAAAACATCATGAAAGGTTTTTACGACTTCACAAACCCAAAATGATATTTCCCGCCAGAGCTTTTGGTACTCCAATTTGTTTTCTATGTCACCGTAAGTTGAAATAAAGTACCACCTACATCGTGTGCTCCCATGAGCAAAAATAAAATACCACCTACACATTTTTGAAGCACTGCAATGGGCTCTCTTTGGATGACCCTTTGTGGTCTTTCCATTAGCCTAAGACTAAAAAGAAATCCTTTTGGTGTGACATGTTATGATGCACTATAGTTGATGTGACAAACAAATTTTGGAGTAATAATAGACAATTTCAATTGTTGGATGGTAAGGCTATGTATCTTGTATTACCACTATCCATGCAATATTTCTGAGTTGGAACCCTTTTTGCTTTTGTGTACGGCAGTGTGGCCTTTGATTATAACAAATTTAATTGCGCTATTTGTAGTCTTTGATCGTGGTAATTGATGGAAACCTTTCCTTTTAGGGTTTTTAGGTGCTGTCCCTCTTAGAGCACCCCACATCTAGCCTGTCGACTGGTTGTGTTTCTTGGTTTTTCCCCAAAGCCTCTTGGTAGTGGTTTTTAGAGGGCTGGGCCTTCTCCCCCCTGCTTGGAGCTCTCTTTGTTGGTCCTTCCTAGCCAGCCTCAACGGACCTTCAAGAGGGCCTTTCCTCTCTCAATCACCTCTTTTCTCTTTTCCTTCCTCTTGCGGCGCCCACCTAAGATTTCTTGTGCATTGTACAAGACTATTGAAAGCATGGAAGAGTGAACCGTGAAGGCTTAGGCAAAAGGAGATTTCTAACTAAAATGAAGAGAAACTCAAGATGTTATTGGCTTGTGTGAGGATATAAGCACATTCATAATTGGCCCACAACTCTTCCTAGAAGAATGAAGTATTCTCTATAAAGGTAGAATTTTTCTTTTTAAGGGTACAATTCTCAACCGTTTGAAAAAGTATAGGGGACCCATGCAATAAACATAGTATGGTGTCAACCCTACAAAGTACAATGTATGCGCAATCACCCTATTCATCAATACACACATCAGGCCATCTACATGGAGGGATCGCTGAACTGAAAGCTTTGCGCCTCGACCATGGGCATGCCTCCTAATTCTACATTATTTCTACCATATCATGTTGCGCACTTGCATATTAATAAACACAATAACATTGATCATTTTTTATCGATTACTCTAGGTACATGTGTGCATGACCCAAAAAAAAAGTTTCCTCTTATCCTCCCATATTCACTCAGTGCCTCTCTTCCCTATGCTTCAAACCACTCCCTTCTATTGAGATCTTTAGGAGTCCCCATCCCTTGCCTCTCCTCCGTCACTCTAGGTGTTCCACTGCTATTTTCTAGCTACCTCTATGAACTGTTTCTTTGTCTGTGTTTATATCTATTTCCATTCGTCAAAGTTAGCTGAGTGATTTTGTGCAGAAGCTATTACAGTAGCACACGTGCAATATCATATATGACATTTGCTGTGAATGGATTAACATCTGAGAGGACAACATGAACATGGGGATGTATTGTATGAACAAACAATTGAAGTTAGAAGACGTGAATGGATTAACATCTGAGAGGACAACATGAACATGGGGATGTATTGCACGAACAAACAATTGAAGTTAGAAGACGTAGAGCACTTGAAATGCCTCAATGAAATATCAAGAGTCAGCTACGATTGGAGTGGATACCCAATAGGGAGGAGGATTACTAGGAAGTGAGCGGCAAACATAGTTTCAACATAGTTTTTATGTTCATGATTTATCTCGCCTGTTGAATCTCCATGAAGACTCATCACGGTCACCACCACCACGAGGCGCCTCATACCTGGCTTTAGGTGGCATATACTTGCCAGTTTGTGCAGCAGGCTTCTCTGGTTCTCGATCGCTTCTTCCCCAGTTATCGTCCTCTCTTGCCCGTACCCTGAATGGCTGTGGCCTCTTATCATCAGCAGGAGGTGCCAATCGATCATCAACTCGGGGACTGGTCCACCTATCAGGTTCCTGATCACCATCAGTAAGTTTCCTGCGCATTGATGGAGGGACAAATTTAGCTGGCTTTGGCTCTTCCGATCTGGACACCAGAGCCTGCTTCGCCAATCGGTCTCGCTCCTCAAGTTCCAGTTCCTTTTGCCTTTGCTTGGCAGCAATCTCATCCAGCTTTGCTCTTCTTTCAGCCTCCTCTTTGCGTCTCAATTCCTCCTCTGGAAAGCAAGTAAAATACATGAGAAACATTCAATTACAAAACATTTGAACAAATGCACTGACCAGAAACCTCGGCACACCTTGTCTCTTCCTGGATGCTTCTTCTTCCCTCATTTTCAGCAAACGAGCTTCCTCTTGCTGCCGATAATATTCCATCTTCCTCCTCTGTTCTCGCTCTTGCCGACGTATCAATCTCATTTCTGCAAGCCTTTCCTCCCTTTCCCTTTTCAGCCTTTCAAACTCTCCTTTACGGCGGTTCATTACCTGGGATTGAAATATGTTCTGTAAACAACACCACCAAAAAGAAAGTCTGCTCAGTTATCCATGAACAATTGAGATAAGATGTATAAAAATATTGCATTGCTGAATCTTGTTACCTTGTCATTGACCATATGAAGAAGTCTGGATTTCTCAGCTACATCAGCCGCATGCTGCTGCTTGCTTTGCTCAATAGTCAGCTGTGGTCATTCACAGCACAGTGAGAAAGCTAGGCACCAACCAGGCAACCATTTTCCAACACATGAAAAATTAACAATCATTGATAAATCTAGCTAAGCTGGACCCAACCTGCTGCTGCTGCTCATAGAAGATCTCATCATCTTCAAGGCGCTGTTGGTATGCTGCCTCAATCAAGGGGCACTCTTCTTCTCTTCTTGCCCTCTCCAAGTGGTCCATTGTCTTCGCAATTTTCTGTAACTTACGCTCAAACTCTTGTCTTTCCCTCTGTTGTTCATTCAAAGCCTCTTCCATAAGGCTCTGCTTTGTCACCTTTGTATCCTGCAATAAAGAAGAAGCATCAGAGACAGATACCAGAATTCACACTGTGCGACCTTATCTACCGACATGAAACACCTAAACATCATCATCATCATCATCATCCTTTCCCTAACCCTTAAGACCCAAGAAACTAGCTTAAAGAATTTTGTGTCATTTCCCAAAATTTCCTGCCGAGAAAGCAATGATATCCACATATATACAAGCATACGGAAGAAAGGCTGGTACCTCAAATAAAAAGAAAATTGCATGCAATCATCCAAAATACCGATATCCTCCTTTTGAATGTAAAAATACTTAGCTTTGAATTTGAAAGACGAGTTAATTGTAAGCTGTTCGTAAGGTAAAACCTCAGACTTCATTAAAAGGCCAAAGTTAGTGAGGTTGGACCTAATTGTGCTAGGGGAAGATTTGGGTCAACGTATAAGCACTCTCCCCAACTCTCATTTTTTATGTGTTGTGTCAGTGTACTTATGTATGTCCACACTCACACACACAGGACTTTGCAGAGGTCAGGTCCTTGCACTGGTAAGAACCGTACCAAACACACAAAAAGTTCTGTCAAAGTTATCTGATGACTTACTCCATCAACAACCGTACCGAACACAAAAAGTTATGTCAAAGTTATCTGATGACTTACTCCATCAACAACAGTTTTCTTTCCTTTTCTTCCCTTCTTCCTCTCAGCCTCTGCCAGCAGCATCCTTGCTTCCTCCAATTCCTTCTCTTCAATTTCTTTCCGGATTCGAGCCTCTTCACGTTTTGCAGATTCACTTGCCAACCTTTTTTGTTCAGCCTCTTCAGATAGCTTCTGTTGCTTTTGCCTCTTTGATTCTTCCTCACGTTCCTGGAGGGAAACACAGAGGAACCACAAATCAAAGTTAACAGGTTTAAGAGGATTTTCCCCTGGGGGGGAAAAAAAGAAGGGGCAAGGGGAAGAAGGAAGGTGAAGGGGGGGTGGGATCATTAGCTTTAATACCATTACAAGCATGAGCCTCTCCTGTTCCTCCTTTCTCCTCTCTATGAGGACCTTGCGAGCCAGAAGCTTCTTGTGCTCCTTCTCTACAATTACTGACAGCTCAGAGAATGGCTGAGCCTGCCTTGGAAGCTTCTCAATCAAAGGAGGATTGATAAGGCCAATCGCTTTATTTAGCCGCTTTGCCAAAATAGTAAGGTGGTTCTTTATTTTATCTAACTCAAGATCCTGCAAGCAAGTTGCAACACGTCAAAACTCATGTCTATAAAAGAGTATCCTGGTACTCAAAACTATGGGACATGACAAAGTGTTCTTGATGTGATGGCTGATACACTCAAGTGCAGTTAAGCACATCCACAGCTGCCTATAAAAGATCCAAAGATTTTAGCACTCTTTGCATGCTATAAGAGAACATCATCAAACAAATAGCCCACCTGACTGCCAAACTGTGCAACACCCTTCAAATGATCTATTTTTACTTGAACAAAATTGTACTTCACAGCATCCACTGCAAGTTTCTCCACAATTGAAAACTCAAAAAAAGGAACCATCCTGATCAAGGCTCCAATCTTCACAGTCTGGTATACCTGAGACACCTGTACAACAATAATACCAAACCAGTTAACATTGAACCATCATACACAAGCACGCTGACATCAACAAATTCTCTACCACAGCAATCTTACCTGTTGTAACGCTCTTAAAGTCGTTATTATCTCCAATGCAGGAACATACTGCTCCAACTGTACTTCCGGAACAGGTGAAGCTGATGACAACTTGTCACTAATTTTTGACAATTTAGAAAGCAAAGGCTGGACCTTAGAAGCAAGGTCCAAAGGATGGAATTCATTCTCCAACAGACTGTAAAGGTCCTTGACCTCTGGAGATACATATGTCACAACACCCTTAGCCACCTAGACAAACAAAAACCATGTTGTATGAGGCAAAGAGAGACTTCTCACATTGTCTTAGAACCAACATATATGACATGGACAAGATTCAGAAGGCCACAGTATGACTCACAAGTTCTGACAATAGAGCTGAGCGTGAGAGCTGCAAAAAAAGGCAACCAAGCGAATCAGTTAACACAAAGTAAAATCACATGCATACTCTTTCAGCTGCACATTGTAAGCATGGAATTTCAATATGCGAACTCGACCTTGCAGTTACTTACAACTTCTCTGGTGTCCTTCTTTGGGTCAAGTGTGAAACCCAAAAGACTAGCCATACGAACATTCCTGTCCTTTTCCATCTCAAGCTCAAAATGAGAAGCACCATGCTTATGGTCATATGGGAGCACAGAAATTGCTGCCAATAGCACTGATGATGCCATCAACTGCAAATCTTTCTGAGTCAGATTCTTGTTGTAACTTTTTTGTAGATTGTAAAGCTTGTACCATGCATAAGCATGGTACAAATTACTATCTGAGACCCAAAATATCTTTGTCAATTTTGCATAGTATATGGCCATCATCTGAGGTTTTGGACTCTTCTTCACCATTGACATGAGGCCATGAATATCCTCTATCGAGCGGAAAGCCTCCTGTAAGCAAAAGAACCAAATGAGAATATTAAAACCAATAGATCAAGGGGCAAAATCCAGCAGCATGCTGCAACGATTTAGAAATAATATGAGTAAAAAATAGGCATGCAAAGAAACACCCTTAAACAAACCACACCTGCCATAGTTCCAACTCAGTAGCAACCTTCAACTGCTCAAATCTTGTATCTAGATACAGCTGCAAGCTCTCAGGTAATGTCAGATCAGGCCTGTCCCTCTGGTCTCTGTATTTGTTAAGATTGATTAAATGATTTCGCAGGATTTCGCAGAGCCGGCGAAATTCAGTCGTACGTTTATATTGAAGACAAAACTGGAAGGCCCTGTGTGCAGTCATCTGCACAAGCAAAAATGGTAATACATATTACCCACCAGTAACAACAATGAAATGCTACAAAAAGGTATATGAATTGACCTGCAATAACCTAGATACTGACTTGCTCGCCCTGCATGTCCATTTAGTCCCCATTACATGCTACCATTGTCATCAATGCTCAGCAAGTTTTCACCACATATTTAAAGACAAATGCACCCGAGCTTATAAATTCAAAATTAATGAAAGCCAAAGACGAGGACAAAAATAACAAAAGAGAGATGTAGAACGAAGACAAAGAATGTCCTTAACAAAGATGCAAAACAAAACTCAAGATAACAAAGTACTTAGTAAAGAAATGTCTAACATAATAACATCATGACTCATGAGCACACAAGTGTGAGCATAGACTTCAGCATAAACAGATGATCTAGCACGTACGTATTCAAATTTCGCATACCCACACACATTTGAGCATCCACCGTACTAAGTTTCTATCAATGATTGAAGGGCAAACTCAGTCTGAGTAGGGCTTTCATAAAGGAGACTGCTCATCAAAAAAGTAACCCACCTTCTCTTCAGCTAATCTCTAACTATCTGTGAAGTTTAGTCTCCCAAAATATATCGGACAGAACGACACACCAACTAGAAATAGAGAAAACTATCAGTACATAAGCAGGACAGAACTTGGACAAAAAAATCACAATGCAAACTCTGCATGCAAACAGTACAGTTTTAACCTCATCACAGTGACCTCAAGATTGAAAACCATAATGTCCATCACAAAAAGCAAGGAGTGGCTACTATGGCATCCCCACAGGCGTAGTCAGTGCCATACGGTTAGATCTACTCACTCCTCCACAGCCACTCACCAATAGACACTTGATCATCCATCTATACAGAAAGGCTAAAACTAAAATAAAAATGGCTAATCAAAATGTAGCCTGATACAAGCTCCAACTGCTGAATTCCCATGGAAATCCTTGCATACATAACTTGGCAATTTGTGATCAAACCTGAAGATCTAATACAGCAAAAGTCCACATCAACACAAAAAGTAAATATATCCATTATCTCTCCACTAACCATGAAAAGGAAAATATTTCATTGACAAGATTAAAAGAAGACACAAACGATGCCACCTTTTAATAGCTATCAGAAAAAAAAGTGGTTAAAAAACTCGGCGTGGAGAACTCAAACAAAGGAATGGGACAACGTTGTCAAAACAAAACACCTTTGACCTGCCTAATTTGAGCCATACCGCATATAAAGCCTCCAATTTGGAATTATTTCGAAGGATTTCGAGAACTGTTCGATATGTTTCCCATAGGAACTTAAACCAGGGAGTCACAAGCTCTCTGTCAGAACGCTCTTTTCCCTTTTCACCACTGACATAGCTAAGCATCAAATCTTCGGGCCTCTTCTCTGCTTCGAGATCCTCCACATCCAACGTAACCTCAGCTGCTGCTTGAGCCTGAGCCTTCTCTGCTCGCTCACTGGAAAGTTGCAAGAAGTACTTGATAACCTCTTCCAAAGAACTGACGTTAACTTGCTGGCATACAATTCGATACTGAATCAGCCCATCTTTGGCAAACCTCCCTTTCCTCATATCCACACACAGCTCGATATATTTGAACATGATCCTTTCCAATGTCTTCTGCCATGCTCTGTAACGTTTTGAAGTGATAAGGTCGTGCAGAGCCTGTAATGCAGCCTGCTTCTGTCCAACATTCATAAGTTCTGGAAGTAAACGGATCAATGTTAGTGTTTTTGTGACGCTGCTCGATTGTAAGGGGTACCGGAATGCGCTACAAACGAGTTTACGACGCGCAAAAGGCCCGCTTAGACATCAGAAAGAAAGCTTGTGCGCTACCGAAGATTGTTATTGATTTAGACGCATAATTAGTCTCCGATCTACTGCAGAAGGGCGTCTAAGAAACCTCAGACGCAAACCGACTAACGACTTATTATTCCTTCCCATTCTGCTTTTTTTTTGGGGGGGGGGGGGGGGGGGAGGATGTTAACTAGATCAGGAGCTAGAAATTGCAATCGAGATGTTTATGGGGGGGCAAAGAGGCAAACCTTCGGCGCGCTTGAGGGCATTTTCGGGCTTGGCGAAGGTGGCCATGGCGGAGAAGGGCAGCAAAGAAAGGGGAGGAAGAGGCAGGGCAGATGGAGAATGGATGAGGGGGATGAAGAAGTAACTCCTGAACTGCAAGGAGCTAGCTTTCTGAAAAGAGAGAGAAAAGCAAAAGCCCTAATTGGCCGCCTCTTACACTTGGTCGGATCTTTACTCCTACACACTACTACTGGGTTTTAGGCTGGTTACACACCGCCGCCCCCGCCCACGCTACGCCTCGCTTGCGCGGGCCAGCCAGACCGAAAGAGAAATGAAGAAAGTGTCCAGCAATGTTTACACCCTCATCTCCATCCAGCACCTCTGGCTGACTGTGTGCGGACGAGGATCTGGGCAAGGAAGCTCGAGAACAGGGCGGGGCCTCCCTCCGCAATTAGGTGTGTATACAAGCGCCGCCTGTCATGGGTTTTCTATTCGTTTGATTGGTCGTTGATTGAATTCTTGGGTGTCTTAGTTAGGTAAGAAACGAGCCTTAGATCCCCTTGTCACACCCCCTTGCATGTGACCACCGGCCTCCATCTTTCGCTTGCTAGCTTGGTTTTCGTCCGCCCATACAAGAAGAAGCCAAATTGAGGCATGGCCGCCGGTTGTAGTGGTTCACACCACCTGATGGTTATCAAGTGCTAATTTATGTCACCAACTTGTGATTGGAGTAGCGGTTGGAGGAGATGGAATGGGCCAATCACGTAGTAGTTGGAGGAGTGGCCATGGAGTGGGCAGCCTCAATGCGTCAGACACAAATCTTTTGTGTCAGTGTTCGGGCCCATCGCTCTATTGGGCCGACTACAATAGCAACCCTTCATACCACCTTTTGGAGGATGGCCAATGGGTGGTGTGTCATATTTTTTGCCCTTTCGATACACCATTGCACATGTATGCCTAACTTAACTCTCCTAAAGCACATGTACATCCGCTCTAGGCAGCCAAGAAGTCACTAAACTCAAGACTTCATTTTTGTATCACCGAGGTATCCATGTAATCTCACTTCAAATTGGACCCCGATCAGGATAGTGTGATCTAGTATGAACGAATCATGTGAGATGAAAGTACAAGGCTCTTGGAACGCATGGCACACTTTGTGTACAAGATTGGGATCATGCAACCATCAACTTTCCATCGTGATTTGTGGGCTCATGGCAACCAATTCAACATCATTACCTACAGAGCTCTTCTAAACATGATGTGCCTTCCATAAGGCTAATACCAACACTTAATTCAAGTAATAGACTGTAACCCAAGCAAATAAATATCAGAGCCCAAACTCATCCCGACCTAAATTTGGCCAACTCTAGGGCATGGTCATCTTACTCATACAAGTTTTAAGGTATATTTGTGTTGCTTTCCAAATTGGATTATGCGCACAATTTTGTCCAAATCTCTTGGCACAAGAAAGGTTAGATAACTCAATTCTTATATATGACCAGCCCTATAAACTATGCATTGTACATAATGCCCACACCTTGGTTTACATGTTTACTAAGTATATAGATAAGATGCATTTATATTATATGCCCCTTGAGCCAAAGCACCATGGTTATATAAAGAAACACGTGCGCATAAAGAGACAAAGCATTTGGAATTACCATCAGGGAGTTGTGTCAATCAAGTACAGTTTTATTTCCATATATGCTATTATTCTAAGTGAAAATCTATGATATGGAAATGAGTAAATTCCTTTTAAGTGACCATGGCATGGATGAACCTATTGACCCCCTTGTTTGAAAATGCATTGGAACATACAGGAGGAAAGCTATATCTTCTAGCATTCCTTCTTCAGTCCTTTCCATGATGAAGGCCTCTAACATGAGCCACCGCATCGTCAAAGTCTTCCATCTTTGGCTCAAAAGTCTTTAAGAGATGCACTCAAGGGGCTTTTGAACACTTTGAGTGGTAGTGCTCTCTCAGGTTGCAACCATGACAATGTGGTGCTCCAATAGCCTTGGTCTACAAACCCATTAATCTCATTGAATTGCATTGATTACCCTTGCAATATCTAAAACTAGAGTGTCAACTGTAGGGGGAAGAGAAACACACTACAATACTCGAATTGACTAGGGGGAAAGAGATCGCATCCAGACTACGTACTCCTAGCTCCTTGTACATAAGGGGATGAGGGAAGAGGCCTAGAGCCCATCCTTAGATATGCAACCTTCATGGTTGCTTGCTCCATGGTAGTGGGTGCCTTCCACTTCAACTTCAATTGGAACTCATCACTAGTGGTCAAGTTCAGTTGGAACTCATCACTAACTCCATTGATCATGTAACTTGACACATATTGAGCCATTTTAGTAGTGAAACCCTCATTGTCAAGTTCCATACTTAAGGCTCTCTAGAAGGACATCACTCCATCCACTTATCAATACATCACCTCTCATACATCCTCCCTTAATTGGGCAACCTCTAGATACACACACGTAGGGCTTTCCTTCTAGCCAAAATGCTCCATAGGAGCTACAATCAGCAAAGTGACCTTAATCTCCTTGGCTTACTTCTCAAACAAAACTTGTGCAAGTCTCTCTAAGAAAGCAGGTATTATCATAATCTATCTATCCTCTGTTAACAAATCATGCACAATGCAATGGTGCTTAAAGAAAGGAAGATAGTCCTCTAGGCTTTTTCGTATCCCACCACAAAAGACGAGGAATTGTACCATATCCTCCCACTATAAAATGAGAAATATGCAGAAAAGAGACAGCATGATTATAAAAAGAATATGGAACTCTTTTGCCGATAGCCAAGAGTGACGTTCCACCTGAATTACTCAATGTCGATTGAAGTTATTGTAAGAAAACAATACAATGTCTGTGCTCAACAGATAACTTGAGCTCGTATGCAAGAGAGAAAAGCTAATAGTATGGAGAATAAAAAATTTGATTACTGTAAAACTGATACAATAGATGGTGCTGCCTCCCAACTGTGCGCTCATGTGAGAGAAGCTTCGATGGCATGCTGGAAACAGTAGATGACGGAGGCTAGATGCTAAGGAATCAGGGTTGCTGTAGCTAGTGATGAAATGGGCTTCACAGGCTTGCTCTTATATAGCCACCAATCGTAGTCGGTTAGACCCAATTGGGTGACCGCGACCCAGTCCGCCCAAAACGGCCGACTGGGGGTCGGGTCCGAAATAGGCCACCAACCACACGATAGAATCGTGGTGCAAAATAGAGCAACTGACCTACGAAAGCCGTTTGGCCCAGAGCCACATCTGGGATCATCTGGGGCTCCAAACGGGCCCCGCAACCCAAGAATGGGTTGCCCCAGGAAATGCTCTATCTACCCTCAGTGCGGTTAGTCATGAGATGCCTTCCCGCACTTGCATGTAGCCGAGTTGGCAGTGTACCAACTCTATCTGAAGCCATCTAGCCATCAGGCCACACATGGCCCCCATCTGGTGTCCAAACCAGGACCTACCGGATAACCGAGCTACTCAAATGCCTTCTCCTCATATGGGGGGCTTACAAGTAGAGTTAGCTGGTTCCCGCGTAGTTACACGAGAGTGGAGCATTGATATCTAACAGTTATGCCATCAGCATTCATAAGGAAAGAATGCAAATTGCTCCACCTTACAAATTCTCTAAAAGTATGAGTGCGCCAATAGATAGGACTTGCAAAAACACATATTTTTCCTTTTTACAACTTGTGCATTCAATATTCCTATGAACTTTTTAAATCTGCGATGGTTCCCATGGAATATTGTTGGTGAGGCACTTTTGAGTTGCAACTCCTCGAAATCATGTTCATTCTCTGATTCTACTTCTACAAGATGAAACACTAACCATTTATATTTTTACAACTTGTGCATTCAACATTCCTATAAAAAGTTATATGTGGTTACCATGGAATATTGTGCTGAGACCCTTTTGGATTGCAACTCCTTCAAATCACGTTTGTTCTCCTTCTATGAGCTTGAAAAACATGAAGCACTGACCATTTCTGTTTTCGACATCATCTCAAAATTCCTTTAGATAAAAAAATATGGCCATTTGAAATTTGGGCCTCAAAGCTAAGATCATAAGTAAGGCTTTTGCTATATCCATTTGAAACCCACAACCTACGGCAAGGCCCTAACTACAATATTGTTGCCCTATAACCCACAAGGCCACCGAATTGCCAAGTGGTGTGAGCAATAGTAAAATAGGTGCATAGGTGTTGAGGGGGCATGAGAGCCACATTTCTCGTAGGGTGTTCATTCTCTCCCATGGCTTCCACAAGAAGAGTAAGGTATTCTCAGTATGCAGGGTTCTGAGAATTTTTATCACCTACAGATATATCGATTTCGTCGTTTGTAGTATAAGTGTAGCTTAGGACCTCAAGTCGTTTCCCATGAAAGACGTAGGCTTAAGTGGGGTAAGCAAACATAGTGCATGCATGTGTGAACGGAACGTGCAGCATCATGGTTGGGGTAATGAAGGCTTTTAACTTCATTATGGGTTGAAGGGTTTAGGAGGAGTTTAAGGGTTAGAGGAGTGCAAGGAAGCATGGACACTTGAGAAAATTGCTTGGAATACCAAAGTAGATTTCAACACTATGCCCAAAGAGTCTAGGCTTCATTCTATTATGGGGTATTTATACAAGTTGGAGAGCTTCTCTCTTTGCATGTAGGAATTGTAAGACATTCTCTCTCTACATGTAGAACTTGCATATAGAAGTTGCATGTAGGAGTTGCAAGTTGCATGTAGAACTCGCATGTAGGAGTTGCATGTAGGACTTGCATGTAGAAGTTGCATGTAGGACTCGCATGTAGAACATGCATGTAGGAGTTGCAAGTAGAACTTGCATGTTAAGGATTCCTAAGAAAGATTATTCCTAGCCTTATGCAAGTATAAGCGGGGCTTTGTCGCTACTCTACACACACATTCTGTACTCCTAAGTCCATGTTGGCACAGAGACAACATACTCCCGGATCCATTTTATTACCCATCCTCGGGTTATGGCTCATTGTGATCACGTAGCTAGGATGCTGTTGTTGTCTCTGTGCCAACATGGACTTAGGTAGTACAGAATGTGTGTGTAGAGTAGTGGCAAAGCTCTGCTTGTACTTGCATAAGGCTAGGAATAATCTCTCTTAGGAATCCTCAACATGCAAGTTCTACTTGTGCGATTCCTACATGCGAGTTCTACATGCAACTCCTACATGCAAATCCTACATGCGATTTCTACGTGCATGTTCTACATGCGAGTTCTACATGCAACTTGCAACTCCTACATGCAACTTCTATATGTAGGTTCTACATGTAGAGAGAGAATGTCTTACAATTCCTACATGCAGAGAGAGAAGCTCTCCAACTTGTATAAATACCCCATAATGGAATGAAGCCCACACTCTTTGGGGCATTGTGTTGAGTTCTACTTTGGTATTCCAAGCAATTGTCTCAAGTGTTCATGCTTCACGTCCAAAAGCATGTCCAAAAGCATGCTTCACGTCCAAAAGCTACACATATACTACAAACGACAACCTCGATATATCAATAGGTGACAAAAAGCCTTGGAACTCTGCATACTGAGAATATCATGCTCTTCTTTTAGCATCTCAAGAAACGAGTAAACATATGCACGTATGTGTAAAAAACAATCTACTATGAATTTTCACGAACATAACACTCAAGGGCAAGGAGATTATTATTTTTTTTTCCAACTCTAGCCAAACATATCAACCCCAAGCATCAATCTTGGCTTACTACCTTAAGAAAATTTCTTTATTTCTTAAACGAAGCCACTTGATAAACAATCAGGCTAGGTAGTGGACACGAATGCGTAGAGCTTGCAATTTCGATCATTTCACCTTTTTGCAGAAGAGCAAATCGAGCTAACCATGAAAAGTTGTGACTCGAGAAGAGTTTAGGGTTTAACCCTAAACCTACACCCATTTCCTATAAAAACCCACTCCACTCCCTCATTCTTCATCTTTCACATCTTGCCTCCATCCTCTTCCCCATTCTGAGCCCTACACAAGACACTCCTCCCTCTCCATTGACCACCACCCTACTCCCATCCTCACACGGTGAGTTACTTCGAGCCCATCTCGCAGTGATAACCTAGCCATCCACCCACCGTCCATTCGTTATCAACAATCCCGTTACATCGAGAAAGTCTTGGAGAGCGTTCAGGTGACCATCTCTTCCTCCCTTTAGATTTTCGTCAAAGCTTTCTGTCCATCAAGTTTTTTTTCTTTTCTTCTCTTTTCCCCCTCCCCCTCCACCATACCCTCCCCCGCCCCCCCCTCCTCCATCTCCACCACCCCCCCTCCACCACCACCCCCTCCACTCTCCACCCCCCCCTCCACCACCACCCCCTTTCCCTCCCCCCTCCTCCATCTCCACCACCACCCCCACCCCCCCTTCCATCTCCACTAACCCCCCCCACCCTTCCATCTCCTCCACCCCCCCCCCCTCCCCTACATCTCCACCCCCCCCCACCCATCCATCTCCTCCAAACCCCCCCCCCCCCCCCACGCTTCCATCTCCATCCCCCCCCCCCCACCTCCATCTCCCTCCTCCACCACCCGCCCCCACCCCTCCATCTCCACCCCCCCCCTCCATCTCCCTCCTCCACCACCCCTCTCTCTCTCTCTCTCTCTCTCTCTCTCTCTCTCTACCTCCCCCCTCTTCTCACTCTCTCTCTTCTTTTCCTCCCTTCTCTCTCTCTCTCTCTCTTTCCCCCCTCTTCTCTCTCTCTCTCTCTCTCTCTCTCTCTCTATCCCCCCCTCTCTCTCTCTTTCTCTACCCCCTCGCTGGCCGCTCCACCCTACCCTACTTCTAACTAAAGGGCTTAAGCCCTTCTATTAAGAAAGGACTTATAAGCCCTTGCAGTCACAGCGCTCGCCTCAAGGTGGCGCGTACGCAGTGCTAGCCCACACGACAGCGCAACCGCCTACATGGTGCAGCACTAGTCAACGGCGGCGCGCCCAACCCGTAGCGTTCAAATCTGCCTCCAAGCGGCGGTGCCTGGCACTCAGCAGCGGCACTCGCCTTGCCTCCTTCCTCCAGGCCTTTCAAGGGCTTCTAGTACTGCTCTCCAACCCGCCCTTCCTCTCCACACTCCCCTCCCCCTTGGCCGCGACACCCCCTCCTCCCTCTCAAAAGTTGCCCGTGCCGCTGTGCGAAGCCCCCCCCCGAAATTTCTTATTTAAAAAAAAGCCCTAACTTAACCTCACCTAGGACTACCCCTAGTTAGGTTACTTTAAACATAGGTTAGGTTAGTTTTAACTTAGGTTAGTTAGTTGCATTTAGCCTAATTGCTAGTTAGTTAGAGTAACTGGACAGATACGTTAGCTCAACTAACCTTGGTTAGTTTATCTAACCATAGTCAGTTTGACCCACAGTTAGGTTAGGCCATATTAGTCTAGGTTAAGGTAACTCACAGTTAGAATAACTAGAGGGGTTAATTAGACTAATTGGAAGTACCTCAGTTACTCACCCTTAGTTGGAATTAAAGTCCAGTCACACCAACCTTAAGAGGAAGGAAACCCCCCCTCCCCCATAAAAAAGGTCCATTTCCCCCCTTCTTTAACCCCTCGTAACTCATCCGTTTGGGACCCAAACTGGACACGGTTTAAACCAAGATTTCACACACGAAAACACCATGATACAGGGCATTTTTCCAGCCCATTGCACACCATTTCAGCATCCCTAGCACTCGCTCATTTGTGCCCCCATGTGGGCCTCATTTCGCACTAATTCGCTCGAATCTTTATGCCGTGACCTCCGATTGACGATCCATCTGCACCGGCACATTTCCCTACACATGTGGGACAATCTTAGGCACATTATTAACATGACGGTACCTACAACACTAACACCACTCTAACCCTCCAAACAAAAAAACATCAACATGCGCACTTGCCGGGAGAGACACCATTTGCAACTCTCGCCCATTCTGCATGCAACTATGCTACGGCCAATGCCTCCGACTCCAACGCTCACCAAATTCGCATACAACTCTGCTGCAACCACCACCTCCGACAATCCTCTACCTCGATTTCCCCCCTAAAATTCAAGAAATCCCTTTAACTCCACACCATAACATGGCTGGACGTCATCGCGACAATGATGGGGATATTGACCTTGATACAGAGGCTGACAATTTCCTTAATCACAGAAATAATAACAATCAAGGCAGGCGCCCCCCGGGAAAACTGGAACTTCCCAAATATAATGGTTGGGGAGATCCAGCCGGATTCCTCCATCATTTTGATGCCGCATGCCGAGCAGGTGGAGATCAATCCCATGAAACCAAGGTGGCTTAGTTTTCCATGGCCTGAATTGATGAAGCATCTGAATGGTACCTAAATCTTCTAGTGGAAGACCGAGCCACATGGGACTTGCTTCAAATAGAATTCAAAAGGCGCTTTCAAACGAAGAGGCTACAAGATGATCTCGCTCTCCAACTAAGCAAGATCGAATAAGGCCGTTGAGAAGATGTGCGCACGTATCTGGGCAAGATGAAAAGATTAATCGCCAAATGTGACCCACGCCCCGATGCAAAGTACCTCACGACCTGGTTCATTGCAGGCCTAAGGAAGAAAATCTAGAAGGATATGAAAAAGATTAGCAGCTATGAAACGTTCAGTGCTACTCATGCGACAACCATTGACATCGAGGATGGGATGACCGACTCTGACACTAGCAGTGATGATGGAAGATCTAGTGCATGGGATAAGCACTCTAAAAAGGGCAAATCAAAGTCCACTGCCGAATCATCAAATGAAGATCGCCTAGAGGCCATGACCATGAAGTTGAAAGAAGACATGCTGCAGGCCATGGAACAAAAGCTTCACTTATCTCAGCCACCAGCTCAGATTTATCCACGGTGAGAAAATGTATGGTGTCCACACTACATGGCCAATCATACAGCAAATGAGTGCCCACTCCTAAGAGCCAAGATCACTGCACAAGCAAATCCACCGCCAAGGTTGTGGTGCCATATCTGCGTCGTTGGCGGCCATGATGAAAACAGTTGCATCTTCAACATGCGCAACAACCCGCCTTGACCTCAACAATACCAACCGGCACCCATGCAAGTGTACAGGCAACCGGCACTTACACAAGCACCCCAAGCTCCCAGGCTGAATCTTGTTCTCATTTGCACATAAGTGTGCAACTATTCAGGAATCCGAATCCATGACCATATCCAAGAGCACCGAATCCAACTCCTCAGGTAGTTCCAATACATCAACTGCAAGCTGAGGAAGTAGACTTGCCATTCGAGTATGAAGCAGAGCACCCAGTGTACTATATAGAAGGCACAGAGGGTCTAATACCAGTCTACACAAATCAAGTCGACCCAATACATATCAAGCACCAATCAAGTGCTACGGGTGTGGAGAAAATCATCGTATCGCAGAGTGCCCTCATCGTGGTAGCCCCACTACTTTCCAACCACTCTGTAGAGATTGTGGCATAGGACATGCCTGTATGGATTGTCCTATGAAAAATAAGGTCCCACAACAAACAGAGGTTAAGCCTGACGTCCCAATCGGCATCATTGGGGTGGACCATCAAAGCCTAGGGCTAGCAAGCATAATATCACAACTTGTGAATGTAATTACACGCCAGCAGAAAGAGGCCACCAAGGACCCTAACATTCCAATCCAACCAAAGCGACTTCTTAAAAAGAAAGCACAAGTGTCTCCACCTCCGCCAAGCAAGAGCAGCCAAGCTCATCCACATCAGCTCCCGAGCCTCAAATAAAAGAAGCTCCATATCCAAATGCAGAAGTGGAGAAGGCTCGTTTTCAAGCACTTCAACAATGGGTACAAAAGGAACAAGCACAATTTGAGGCTGAGAAACAAGCTCAAGACCCAATCCATGACTTGGCTCCACACTGTATTGATATTGTACTCGAGCCTCTGTTCCAACAATAGACTCCACAACATAATGTACCGCCACGTCAACTTGAAGGAGCCGCGCTCTCTAGCATCCTGAGTTGCCCTGTGTCAATTCCCATTGGAATCCTCCTAGGGAATTGTCTTAATCTCTGGGAGAGTTTCAAAGGATGGATTGAACTTGCAAATCCCCCTCCACCTATGAACGACATTGAAGATATCCCTGTGTGGATGGGTAGAGAGATGACATACGCAACATTACTGTGCCTTTGATCCACAAGGCATATAATGAAGTCCAAGCCATAGTGGATGGTGGAGTAGGTGTAAATGTCTTATCAAAGGAGCTCTACGATGAATGGGGTCTCCCACCTATGCAAAAGGCTAATTTCAACATACGCCTTGCCGATGATTCAAGGCTAAAACCTTGGGAATAGTGAATGATGTGTCCACAAAGGTCGCAGGAATCCGCTTTTCCCTTCAATTCACAATCTTGGATCTTCCCAAAAAAATCCTATCAAATCTTACTGGGATGTCCTTGGTTACAGGAAGCATCAGTCCTCCATGACTGGGGAATTGATAGACTGACAATCCAGAATCACGACACCACATTTAGGGTGAATGTGGGGACAGGAGCTTTAAAACCAATTGTGCCTAGAGCATTGGATGACACATCTTCAATGACAATCTCAAGCAAATAAGCTCCCCTGCAACAGCATGCCATAGCCGGTGATTCACAAAGCAATGTCAATAACTGGATACAAACATTGGCAACCATCGACAACTACCATTCATTAGACCCCATCTTCTCACAGATAGATGCTAAGGTGCTACAGGTAGATCCTCCACTCACACATGAAGAACCAATCGATCTAGAGGTGCCATTCTTTATGGCTGACCTTGAGTGGGATAATGAACCTGAAGAAGGTACCCATACCAATGATAACTCCGATTTTCCTTGGGACCTTGAAACTGAGGCTGAGAATGCTGAAATTGAAGATCAAATCTTAAATAATAACTTAGCCATTCTGCATGCCCTAATGGTAGTCGAGCTCCCAAAAGTTGAACCTCCAAAGTTGAATAATAGCAGAAGATCCCACAAGAAAGCTGAAGGGGAAAATCACAGAAAAGCCAAGGCCGAACACTTCAATGAATTCGAACAAGTCCAAACAAGGATCATCGAATTGTATCTTGCAAAGCTAGCTCCCTCAAAATCAAAACCACCGCCTCTTGAATGGTCCCCTGAGGGGCTGGAAGGAGTATGCGTAGCAAATGAACCCTTGGGAACACCTTACCAGTGGAAAAGTTACCCCATAGTTCCCAATGTAAGAAGTTTTGGAAATATAAGCCACATGTGCGGATGAAGCTCGATCAAGAGACTTCAAAAAAAGAAAGTCAAAAAGAGCCTAACAAATTGGTAAATGAAACTATGCCACCTAGTACACATGGCACATGTTAGGCTAGTTCAACACCATCAGAGGCCGATCTTCAAGAACTGCCGGAGTACTTCAAGAATTACACAAGTGGCAGTGTCCCAATAGCAATGCCAAGACCACTAAGAGAATCTGAAGTTCAAGAAATCGATAGCAATGGAGAAACTCCAATCTATGAGGGATTGGGGAAAACACACACAATAAACATCGCCCTTGAAGGGGAGGAAGAATAACTGGTTTTCATTGGGAAACAGCTTCGACAGGAAGATGAAACCAAACTCAAAGCACTCCTAATGGAATACCGTGACTGCCTAGCATGGTCATACAAAGAGATGAAAGGAATTTCACCAGATGTGGCAGTACACACGATACCTATAAGGGAAGGTCCTCACCCTAAGGTATGTGGACCTTATCGCACAAATCCTAAGTATGGCACCATGGTTTATGATGAGCTGGGAAAACTCCTAGATGTCGGATTCATCTACAAGATAGAGCACACTGATTGGGTTTCACCCATTGTCATTGTGCCTAAGCGCAACAAGAAGCTCAAAATTAAACTTAAAGAATGTGAATGCCGCCATAATTAGGGATCACTATCCCATACCCTTAACAAAAACAGTGTTGGAAAAGCTGGCAGGTTTCAAAATATATAGCTTATTGGATGGCTTCAGTGGCTATAACCAAGTGCAAATTGCTCCTAAAGACCAATAAAAAACAGCCTTTGCTACAGAATGGGGTATTTTTGCATATAGAGTCATGCCATTCGGCCTTTGTAATGCCCCGGCCACATTCCAGTGAGTCATGTCCACAGCTTTCAAGTCATTTCTAAATAAGTTTTTACAGGTGTTCTTGGATGATTTGTGCATCCATTCGAACAAAAAAGACCACTTCAAATGTCTTAAAGCAGTACTTATCAAAGGCAGGGAGTATGGCATCTCCCTAAATCCAACAAAATGCCAGTTCATGGTCACCCACGTGGTTGTTTTGGGACACATCATTTCTCAACATGGGATTGCAACTGACATGGACAAAATCAAATTCATCATGGAATTGCCTCCTCCTACAAATTCCAAAGGTGTATAGGTCTTTATGGGACATGCTGGCTATTATAGAAAATTTATATTGTGGTATGCCATGATAGCTAGACCACTTTACAAATTATAAGTGGAATTCTTCTAGACAAAAGAGTGCGAGCAAGCCTTTGAGCTTTTAAAGTAGTGCCTAATCACAGCACCCATCCTTATATCTCCCAATTGGGATATTGATTTTCATGTTCATACTGATGGATCCAAGTATGGAATTGGGAGTGTGCTTTGTCAACCTGGTGAACATAAGAAAGACTACCCATTCTACTTCGCCAGTTGACAACTCAATGATGCAAAGATCAACTATACCACCACAGAAAGAGAAGCCCTAGCAACGGTGTATAGTGTTAAGAAATTTCGGCACTATCTACTGGCAAATGATTGTCTTCTACACCAACCATCAAGCATTGCTTTATCTTGTGAACTGTCCGCGTACAACAGGAAGAATAACCAGATGGCTCCTCTTGCTTCAAGAATTCAACTTCAAAATAGTGGTCCGCAAAGGTGCCCAACAGTACATTGCCGATCACATGTCTCGTGTCAAGTTGGGAGAAGAAACCACTGGAGTAGAAGACGACTTGCCAGATGCCACACTATTTCAGATAGATGCTATTCTAGATTAGTACGGAGATATCATTGGGTACTTAATGGCAGGAAGACCACCCCCTGCAATGAAAGCAATAGATGTGACTCATTGCAGGACAATTGTACAAGATGGGCAAGGACCAGGTATTAAGAAGATCTGTCATGCCTCATGAGATCATGCCAATCCCGAGTGAAGTCCATGAAGGCATTGTAGGAGGACACTTCCAAGGGGAAGGCACATCAAGAAAAGTCCTTGCAGGCTACTGGTGGCCAACACTATGGGTAGATGCCTACGAATATGTAAAAGGCTAGTTTTTTTGTGAAGAAGATGACTAAGTGCTGGATCCAGTCTTGCTTTAGCTTCCTACTCAGCAAAATGTGCAAAGTGGAAGGGATCAATTCTTGCCACACTTAACCCCCAAGATTGTGGATAGGAATTGTGCTGCGAGGGTTAATGATGGTGCGAAGTAATATGCCGTCCCTATGGAACATTGTGTCCTTGACAAGGAAAGGCTGTACTTCGTGAAATTTAGCATCGACAAGCCTTGTAGGGTATTTTGTACCTTGTTGGGAGTGAGAAGGCCCTTTGAATGACTGTACTATCGAGGATAATGTTGATTGGGCTCTGATGTACAGTGATGGTGTCGTACTTGCCAACCTATGCATTGCGGGAGTGGTAAGACTAGAGAGAGTCCCTGATGTATGTGGTCATTGTAGGACTATCCTCCAAGGATTTTAGGTTCTCATACAAACTGCCCAGACCCCTTTTCTCTAAGAAAGATGTACTTGCATCAGAAAGAGCATAAGTTGATGTAGGTGGCCACATAAGTGCCAATGACTTGGCCCCGTCAATGGTTGTGTAGGTTGGTGGTGACTGGGGTGGCATTTTTTCTTCTTGAGTTTCCATGTCATGAACAGAATCCTCCTTAGAGCTATCGCTTTGAACCACAAATGCATGTGGTCACCGTGGTTGAGAGGAGCTAGATGGCTATGAACTCTGGAGGGGGTCTCGTGGTTAAGGTGGTGGGCTCTTTCTATGCATTCTCTTTAGTGGCAGCATTGTTTCTGAACCTGCATCCATGTTCATATGGTGTACCATTGATCATTAGATTAGTTGGTGTGCAAGTATGACATTTGTGTGTGTTTGTGAGGATCTTATTTTTACACATGCTTTGAGAGTGTGGAATGAAAGTGTGTGGCACAATTATTCATGCAATCAACTATGTGTCTAAGTGAAAGCGTGTGAGTGCACGTGACCTAGTAACTAGGTAAGGACTAACTATATGCTTTTTCTGTTGTTGCTAGGATTTCATAGGGCAGCTAGGACTAAGGGATCACTTCTGATCCCTAGGTTGAAATCGGTTGATGCTACCTATATGTGCGAAGATGTACATATGCAAGTGAGTGCTCATGATACAATCTAATTCTAACTAAGGAAGACTTGGTTTTCCCAAATCTTAAGGGGATGGTTTGCATGTTGAAGTAGCAGTGCTTCACTCGGCTCCCATTTATGGTTGTGCTGAATGGGACTCCATCCAATGTTTCTAGTAGCACAACTTCGATGGGATTCATCTTTCTGACTGGGTAGGGTCCTTGACCTAGATACTTGAGTTTTCCCTTATGTACTTTCGCATTGTATAACAAGACTAGGTCACCTTCCTTGATGTCTTTGGCTTTAAGATTTCTATCAAACCATGCCTTTCTTCTGCTTTTTTCTATTGTCATGGCATGGTAGGCGACTAATCTAGTCTCGGTATGCTTCTCCAATTGATAGAGTCTTTCTTTCAAGGATGCATGATCTCCCATGCATTCTTGTACTCCTATGCATAGGATTGGTATTACAAATTCTAGTGGGACCATAGCTTTAAGGCCATACACCAATTGAAAAGGTGTATTCCTTGTACTGACCTTGAGTGTGGTTTGGTAGGCCCATAAGGCTGCATTTAGTTTCTTTGCCCAATTAGAACATTGTGGTTCTACTACCTTGGTGAGGATAATGCATAATATTTTGTTGGTGGATTCGGCCTATCCATTCCCTTGGGGGTAGTAGGGTGTACTTTTTCTATGGATTACCATAAAGCCAGATGAGTTCTTGGATTACCTCATTGACAAAATGTGTGCCTCTAAGGGCGGATTAAAGATAAAAAATCTTGAATTCTTCAGCTTGTTGCTACAAAGTCCACACCCTGATCTACAGAGCAATATAAGAGGACCGGAGAGGAGGTTGTGTCTCATGCTGGAAGGGTGAGAAGTCCCTAGAAAATAACAATATATACCGGATGTCCATGTAAGCCCATGCAAAAGTGGTGGTCTTCTATTAGATATTAGATATAATAGAATTTTACAGCCGCCGCTAGGATGGGAGGTCACCATATGCCAAATGGGGTATCTATGGAAAGCCTTGATTAGGAAAGGATGCAACACAAATATTAGAGAAATATTATTGAGCATACAACATGCATGCCACACTTTGAAGTGCTCGATCATTGACAACCCGATTCAATAAAGCATTGCAAGGTGATGCTAGCAATGAGGAGTCAGAGGATGGTGAAGGACTCAAGGTGGGTGCTCCTAAGGATGAGCAGGTAGAGGTTGATAAAAAAGGTGGAGAGGAAGGCGAGAATGAGGATGATTATGAAGAGGGTGATGACACATCATAAGTGTCCAAAGAAAGAGCATGAAAGTATCTACAAGTATGAAACCTTTTACTTATGTTATACTTTTACTATCTCTTGAATTATATTTTATGATTATTAATATGTAAAGCAATTTTCTATCAGTTTGTGGGTGAATGAGAACGAGGACAAGGACAAATAATTATAATTGTATTAATTATAATTAATATGTAAAGCAATTTTCTATCGATTTGTAGGTGAATGAGAACGAGGACAAGGACAAATAAATCATTGCAAAAATACAGTTGCAAAAAGATTTTAGAAATTTTCAAGAGATTATAGAAAAGCTCTTGGGAATGTTAGACTATATAGCTACTTCAGTCTCTCTTACACCTTTACATGATTTTCCTTTAGCTCAACAATCAATTATTGCTACCTCCTTCACTACTATGCTGGAGAAAGAGAGAAGGAAAGAAAAGGATAGAAGTTCGGCTATCACTCAGACCAATTCAACCAACTTGTTGCAGAGTCATTGAACAAAAGGATGCTCACAACTATGGGTGGAGAGTGTGCTACAACTGCATGTTGCTCCTCGATCAAATATTTGAGCTTAGCTAGCAGGGCTTAGCCCTCATCTCTCAATGTCTGCATATACGGAGATGGACCTACATACATTTAGGGCTAAGGTTGTTCAAGACCTAATTGCTGCCATTGGCGAGCACCATACAATTGAAGCAGAGAAGATTCACTCTACAACATCAACATCATAGCCTCCAATGGAAGAAGAGGAGATGCAATGTACACCCACAACATCACAACCTCCAATGGAGGAAGGGAGGATGCAGTCTACGCCAACATCATCATAGCCTCCAATGGAAGAAGAGGAGATGCAATGTACACCCACAACATCACAACCTCCAATGGAGGAAGGGGGGATGCAGTCTACACTAACATCATCATAGCCTCCAATGGAAGAAGAGGAGATGCAGTGTATACCCATAGCATCACAGGCTCCAACAGAGGAAGGGTGGATGCAGTCTACACCCACAACATCATAGAGAACAATCTAGATGATAGCATTGTAAAGTAGCTAAAATTTCTTGAGAAAACACATTCAATGTAAACATATTAATATTTCATGTTCCCATGATGTGTTTTTCATGTGCTCTTTTTCAATTATATGGAATGTGTCATGATATTATTTTTTAATTATATCAATTGTTCTAAATGAATTAGGAGCATAATAATGATACCAACCCTATCCCTCTAATATCCTCAGCTTCCACTTTATGTCAAATATTTCAATCTAATTTATTAGCTATTATATTAAATGTCTCATGATAATCACTGTGAGATTGATGCTCGTCCTCTCAATCATCCGTGGCTAGGTCTTGCACATCTTTAGCATGTAGATCAAGGTCTCCAAAATCATTATATCTAAGAAACCCTCTACTAGCTTCCAACCCATATATTTATTGATCTTCCATTTCCTTCTCTACTTTACATCTTATAATACATGTTTGTTACTATGTACAACTTGAATCACAATCCACCACTGGTTATCCACTTGTTTGGATTGAAAGACCACCTTAAAAAAAAATCCATGGTATGTTCATATAACCTTTAATGAAGTTGAACTACAAATGATATCCATAAAAGAAAATGCTTACTTGTTGCTCACAGTGCATTGGTGGCACAAATGTGTCACTAAGATATCCCAACTTTTTGTCGAGTTAATGGCAAAAACCCACTTGGATCCTTCCTAACCATAGCTTGAGCACCTCTACAAATGACTTTGAACCATTTCACATCAAATATAAGTACTTAGAATTTCCTAAACTTCACTTGAAAAATATCTTATATCATTCCAACATAATCCATTTTGCCTTTGCATGAGATTTGTATCCCTGGCACTAGCTCTACTCTCTTGTGAAAAATTGGCCATGACTCCTCCATCAAATATGTTGTGCCTTACATCAATTTTCTCTAATCCGTAATGATTATCATACACCGACATTGCATTGAAGGAGTGATACTGCAAAGGTAATGGATTCTCATTAGTTTAAACAAAAAGGTTGTAGACAAATGGCAAAATGATTACATACCTTTCGATCACAACCTCGTGCAAATTCCTCCTCCCTATCTATCACAATATCCCCTCTTCAACTAGTAGCTTCAAGAGTGTCTTCTAACCAATCAATGGTGCATTTAGCTGGCCATTTTTATAACTCCAGGGGATACTTCCTACCTCTATTGGCCCCTTTGCCAAGCTTTTCTATCCTGCTCTCTTTTAGCTCTTTCTTCTTCATATTGTTTGAGCCATTTCTCCATTTCTTCACAATTGTAAAGACAAAAGGTGTTCACTTTTTTTTTTGTAAGGTGATACTCATTTTCTTTTGCTTCCCCTTCCCTTGTTTGATCTCTCCTAAAATACATGGGTCATCGCTATCATCCCAAATTTGAGGCATGTTTGGCATGAGTTGTACAAGAAACTATGTAATCTAAAACATTGACTCTTACACTAGCCAGCCTTCTGTTGGGATATGTGTGATGAAGGGCTTGCTAGGAGCATGTGTGCATCCACTAGCAATCATATGGTTGTGTGTGTGTGTGTGTAGAAGAGGCACACTTAGTGCCATAGGCCATGACACAGGTGATGATGTAATGCAAAGGCCCCCACATGGGGTGGTGCCTATGATTGTGGAGCTCCTATGATTTAGGAGTTACCTCCTTTGATGTAGGAGAGGTGCCATTGATTTAGCCTATGCTCTCTGCCATTCTATAAAAGATGGAACTTCCTCTCAACTCAATGGAACATTTTGCCATTTGGTTCCCACACTCTCTTTCATGATGTCCTCCTTCACTCCCACTCCCCAACATGTGGTATCAGAGCCATTCTATCCTCCTTAAGCTTCCACCTCATGCTCCTAGCCTACTCTAGCTCCAAAGTGCCACCTATTTTTTCCAATTCTACCCAAATCTTGAAGCATCAATTTCTCTTGATCCAACTGTTAACTTTCAAAATGCATCCGGTTCCAACTTCCCCACACTAGGCCGCACCACTTCACTGTTGGGATTGATAGAATTTTACTTTGAGCAATCGTGCCGCTTCGTTCTTTGCCCGCCAATCTAGCTCAAAAGTCTGCCCATAGCCATGACCATTCATCAATTCCTCTTAGCCATAGTAGGGTAATGTTGTAAGGAGTTTACTGAAGAAATTTGAGCTCAAATGGTGTAGTGATTGTGGAGAAATCACACAAATCTCAGTCATAATAGGCGCATCTCTCCATGGTGACACAACGTGAAATTTTTCCATTCCTCTTTGCTAGAAGTAGTACTCAATAAGAGCTTCCATTTTCCTTTGAAAGCCCTCTCAAAGCTTTTCTCTTCAGCTTCAATTGCACCCTCCAACTTTAGACTATTCAATTTGGGGGTAACAGTGATATTTGCTGTTAATATGAACCATTGAATATGGTTAAGTGCTAGAAAGTTTCATTATTATCTCAGTTATCTTTGGGCTTTTGGATGTTTGACCATTGGAAGTGATCTGAGGCATTTTTCAGTCTTATCTTTGGAGCATTGTTTGCATTTATGATATATTTGGAATTGAATATGTTTGAATGCTATTTTGTGAAGGAATAGACATTGCATTGTAAGAGGTAAGACCTTCCTAATAGCTAACATGAGTAAGATAGATGGTCATTATTTCCATACTTTTTGGCAGACCAAGGTCAAGTTCATGAAGAAAGGTATATGGAATAATGCTTGTGGAAAGAATAAGAAACCTTCAACAAGAAAATGTGAAATAGGATGGACAATAAAAGGTGAAAAGGCTCGAGCAATTATTGCTTTGGTTCTTATTGATGAATATATTCATCACATTGATGGGAAGAACACTTCAAGAATGGGTCAAGTGCACACACAAGCACTTGTAGTAAAGTTTTGATCAAAGAGCAAGTACAAGGCATGCAAGCATTGTGGAAAGACAAATCATATTGAAAAAGATTGCTACAAGATCAATCCTTGCACTTATTGTGGCAAGCAAAATCATTCAGAGAAGTTTTTCAATAAGAAGAAGAAAAACATGGCAAATCTAGTTGAAGAGAGAACTCCATCAACAAATGAAGAATCGAACTTTGTGGTAGAAGATAAAGACTATGCCTTTTGAGCACTTTGTCTTTTGAACTTTATTTATCATCACTTGGTCAAATTTTTTAGGTTCTCTGCCTGGAATAGTACTCCAAAAAGAATGCTATGTGTTTTGTCTTTTGTAAATCACCTCTGGTCGCCATATGATGTAGGCCATGTGATATGTGTTTGCTCCCATGGTACCTCTTGTAGACATAAGAAACTAGGTCCACACAAAGGCCTAAGATTCATCCTTGTACATGTAAGGGAGATAACCATTTGGGGTCTATCCCATTTTTGTAAACCTTGACACTTGGGCACCTTTGCTAGCATGAGATCCTATCCATAGATTTATCCTTGACCACCATGAAATGGCATGTGAAACTATGTGACTAGATGTATCCTTGACATAGCAAGAGGCAAACCCTTAAGGGGGGGTATGCTGGGATATGTGTGATCAAGGGCTTGCTAGGAGCATGTGTGCATCCACTAGCAGTCATATGGTTGTGTGTGTGTGTGTGTGTGTGTAGAAGAGGCACAGTTAGTGCCATAGGCCATGACACAAGTGATGATGTAATGCAAAGGCCCCCACATGGGGTGGTGCCTATGATTGTGGAGTTCCTATGATTTAGGAGCTACCTCCTTTGATGTAGGAGAGGTGACATTGATTTAGGCCACCCTCTCTCCCATTCTATAAAAGAGAGGACTTCCTCTCAACTCAATGGAACATTTTGCCATTTGGTTCCGATACTCTCTTCCATGATGTCCTCCTTCACTCCCACTCCCCAACACCTTCTGCCATGCTTCCCTTTGGTCTAGCTTTTTATCTTACATACCCTTTTAACACCTTCATAAACCATCCATTAACTATGCAAAGTGCCTACATATGCCACTTCATCTACCAAGTGCAAGAACAAATGCAATTGGATGTCCATGATACTCCTTGTAAATGCCTTTTCAATCAAACATATGGCTTTGACTATGAGAAATCTCATTTGAAGAATGGATGATTTTTTAATCTCTTTTAATGATATCCACCTGCATTTACATGTCGATAAGCAATGGGACTACTTTGTAATGAGTACAAAATTTATGCATGCATTTGTAGACCCTCTAACATACCTTATGAATATTATGAGCTTGTTTATGGCCTCTAATGCATCTTTAGTACTACATCCCCAGAAAGCAATTGGAAGTACATACTATAGAAACAACATGATGTGTTTGTCAAATTCAAACAAGACTTTAAAAATGGATCAAACTAAAGTGGAAGTAATGTTACTTGAATCATTTTGTGCCAATCGTGCAACTAAAGTGGAAGTAATGTTACTTGAATCATTTTATGCCAATCATGCAACTTTAGACCACTTAGTTTTCCATGTGACGTAAAGACACTCTTTAAGTTTTCCATGTGAAGTAAAGATACTCTTTAAGTTATGCATGTACCCAGTTGGGGAGGCATTTTTGTGCCATCCGAGAGGATGCATGGGCAAAAAAAAGGAAATGTTCACTATTGACCATGCAAATGGGACTCAATGGCCATGAAACTTTGAATGGGCCTAAATATATGTGATTTTGAGGTCCTTAAAAAGTATCATGGCCACCGTGTCCCATTTGCATGACTAGAAGACCATCAAGGCTTTTTTTTGTTCCCTCAGAGAGGATGCATGGGCAAAAACAAGGGAATATTCACTATTGACCATGAAAATAGAACTTGATGACCATGATAATTTTCACGGGCCTCAATATAGGTGATTTTACGGCCCTTGAAAATTTTGTGGCCATTGGGTCCCATTTGAATGACTAGAAGACCACCCAAACGTATTTTTGATGCATGGTGAAAAGGGATACGGACCCTTTAAAAAATGCCTTTATCTTATACCAAATGTAATAATGCAAGAATCTTTATATCATTGTGAATTAGAGGACTGCCAATTTTCATCCCATTTGGTAAATGGATGTCGAACCTGGCCATGGAAAACCAACATCATGGACCCACAAGGTCCCGATGCAAATAGGTTCCCTTAACATTCAAAGATCATATTAATTAATTAGTTGGGGGAGGGGGGGAGAGGGGAGTGGTGTATGATGGCAAAAATATTTAAGCATAAAGGGGGAAGGGGGGGGCAATAATTAGTTTCACTTGGGGGAGGGAGAGAGCTTGATTAAAATAAAAGGGGGGGGGGGGAGGGGCATTAAAAAGGGAGGGACTCTGAGATTGGTGAGAGGGGACCACTTATGAAAGGCATTTAAGAGGAAAGGACTTCCAAGTTCCCAAAGGGGGAGGGGGATGAGGAAGGATTTGTATTACTATTATAAGGAAAGAGGCATATAATATTACTTAATAGCCTAGTGGTACAGACCCTAAAACAATACTCATAGGTTTCAAAACTTTACAATCCATTTCATGCCATCATCTTTTAAACTCTATCAAGACTTGGAACAGGGACAAGCATTAAAATTTTTAGACCAAAAGATTAAATCCCCAAGTAAAGGCTCTTTCGATGCTAATATGCTACATGAGCTAAAACACAATCTCAAATATTGTCGCTTTCTTTCTTCTCTCCCAGCCTTGCACTGATCCTCCACACCTTCCAAGCAACTCTCCACAACTAGGGACGACGACCACCAAACCTTGCAAGCATAAAAGATTCGAAGTTGTATCACATATGTTGGTTTTGTTTGGTTTTCCCAAGTTTTTCTTTCCTTTATCCTTTCCCCTTCTCCTTTCCCTTCCCCTTCCCTTTCCTTTCCTTTCCCTTTCACTTTTCCTTTCCTTCCCTTTCCCTTCACTTTCCCTTTCCCTTTCTTTCCCTTTACTTCCCTTTCCCTTTTCCTCTCTTTTCTCCCTTTCTTTCTTCCCCATTACAAAAAAAGAGTAAAGCTCCTTCACTACTACTACGTGCATGACCAAGGCACAAAAGCACTGCTAACTACTTTCCAAACATCAACACTGACGGAAATAGTAGTAATAAACATTTACAAAAACCTAAGCGCAAAAATTAACACACTCCCAAAAACCTTATCTAAAGAAAGTTAACCCTAACATAGACACTTATGTCCTTGGTGACTTCAACATTGATTACCATAAAAAAAACAAGACAACAAGTAACTTTAAAAGAATTTATGCACTTACAACACCTTAAACAACACATTGATGTTCCAACGACAATATATGGGTCCACTTTAGATCATATTTGGACAAAAGGCCACTCCAAGGACAATTTCTATAGAACAAACTTTGCATATTGGATTGACAATTCCATTATTTAACATGTACTTCAAACCCACTTTAAAATTAGGGTAGGCCCGTGAATATAAATCACTTGCAGTCTTTCATTAAAGCAAGGCTCCAGAAGCCCATGTGTGTGTTGAATGTGGGCTTGATTGTACAGGAGATGCAGTTTTGCCAGGCTGTGCGTTGGGAAAAAAGTCCTATTTGTACTTTTTTATTATTATGTAAAGGCCACGTGAGTGTTGAATGTGGGCTGGATTGCACAGGAGATGCAGTTTTGCCCGGCTGTGCTTTCGGAAAAAAGTCATCTTTGACCAGCTCAAAACACGTAATCTAATTGTAAAGGATTTTGCCTCCAACCTTGAATGCATTTTGGTATCACCCATAAGCTTGTGAGCTTCAATCTTATACCATCCACTTCTACCATGAAATTTGTCCCTTCAGTCTTCCTTTCCACGCTCCTTGTCGCATTCCTCCTCTCCTTCACCATCGCCCAACAAAATATCGCTTGTTGCCCCTCCAACAAAACATCCGTTCCCTTAGCTTCTCTTTTGCCTCCCGACGGTAGCCCTGACGTCGGTGATAGCCGCCCTCTGCTGGAATCTTCCAATGGTAGCTATGTCTTGGAGCTTGGAGTCTGGCAAGACATTACCGGCACTTACTGCATGGCTGGAGTGAGGAACACGAAGATAGGAATCTCGCCGCAGCTTTGGGCTGCCAATAATGCGAATCTGCTAGCAGCCACTGCTTGTCAACTGAGGCTAAGTGACACGGGCGATTTGTCACTGCAGTCCGATGGAAGCCGCACGTCTTGGAGTACCGGCACTGCCGGATCGGGCGTCCAGAGCTTGGTCTTGGAGGAGTCTGGCAATCTGGTGTTGAAAGGTGCACAGGGACGCCCTGTGTGGCAGAGTTTCCAGCAGAGTCCAGTTTTCTACGTTGTATCAGGCATGAATTTTACCACAAACACTACACTCTTTTCTTCGCTTCCAGTTCTGAACGCTCACTTCAGTGTTGCAGGGACGTATGGCATGAAATTAGGCCAGGGTCGGCTATTTCTCTACACGAACGGAAATAATAATAGCACACCTTTCGTGTATTGGAGTCACAGCGTAGGCTCCAACTCGAAGCGAGTAGCTTATGCAACGATAGAAGATGGCATAACGTTTTATGACAACCAGTCGACCCTTCTTGGAACCATAATGCCAACAGTCAAAGTCGTACCGCAGGGCACGAGGAGAGCCCTTCTCATAGATAATTCATCCGGCAACTTGCAGGCATTTTACAGGAATGGCCGAAATTGGACACTCTTTTATAACTCATCAATGGCTGCCTGCGAAAACCCCTACCAATGTGGAGAGCAATTCAGTATATGCGATCCCGCGACTGCTCAGTGCAGTTGTCCAACAGGTTTCAAGAAGCACAGCTCTTCAGGATGTGAGCCATCGATAAATTTTGGAAACAATGCCGGCTGCTTCACGTCGAAGGGGTCTACCTTGGTCACTGTGAACGTCTCCTTTCATCCTCAGATGTCCGCGCTTTCACCCAAATCTCCAAAGGATTGCCAGACATTATGCTTGGAAAACTGCAGCTGCATGGCTGCTCTCTATGATTCCAGGACTCGTTCATGTTCGCTTTTCTCAGCCCTGCAAACGGTGTCGAAAGCTGCGAACGACAGTCAGCTTCTCTTCCTAAAAATTGTAGCCGAGAGAGACTCTTCCAAGAAATGGGAAGCGATAGGAATCGTAGGTGGAATTGTAGCATTTGCTGTACTGTCTTTGTTTGTGGCATTTTGCATTTACAGAAAGACTAGACACCGGAGAATGTCGGGGACGGAGGAGCATTTCTTAACTGAGCTTCCTCGACTTCCTCCAAGATTTTCATACAGAGATCTCCAAGCTGCAACCAAAGACTTCTCCATCAAACTAGGTGCTGGAGCTTTTGGGTCAGTATACGAAGGTGTTCTTCCGTCTGGGATCAAAATAGCCGTCAAGAAACTGGAAGGAGGGCAGGATCAGAGCTGGGATCAATTTCGGGCAGAAGTTGCAACGATTGGGAGCATATCACACGTGAATCTAGTGAGGCTGAGAGGATTCTGCATGGAAGAAGGGATGAGGCTACTGGTGTATGAGCACGTGGAGAACGGATCTTTAGATAAATGGCTGTTTGAATCGAAATCAAAGGAAACAGATTCTTCAAGGGGGGTGCTTGGTTGGGAGATGAGGTGCAGAATAGCACTGGAAACAGCCAGAGGCCTGGCTTACCTTCATCATGAATCTGAAGAGAGGATCGTGCATTGCGATGTGAAGCCAGAGAACATTCTTCTGGATTCCAACAAGGGTGCCAAGCTGGCTGACTTTGGCCTTGCCAAGCTTGTGCCAGGTGGCCACCAGAGCTTCGCCATGACCACCCTTAAAGGTACGAGGGGTTATCTCGCCCCAGAGTGGCTCCGGGATGCCACCATCACCCCCCGTATTGACGTCTATAGCTTTGGCATTGTCTTGCTCGAGCTGGTGAGCGGGCGACGGTGCCTTGGTGGTGACATCGGCTACTTGCCCACTTGGGCCATGCGCACTGCTACCGCCGTCGCCGCATCGCTACCTCCACCCCTACATTGCCCCCCACCCGCGGTCCTAGCCGAGGAGCATGGCCACGACCTGACCCAATTGCTCGACACACGCCTTCAAGGTAGCGTGCCCCTTGCTAGCCTCAAGCGTTTGGTGAGTATAGCACTCTGGTGTGTCCAATCAAGGCCTGCCACTCGGCCCACCATGGCTACCTTGGTCCAGATGCTTGAGGGTGTGATCGATGTCCCTCCACCTCCCCTTCTCTCCTCTCCCTCCTTTGATAATTTCTTATCATGTTCTACCTCTCAAGCTACCATGTCCATTATTTCCTATGCTACTTCATCTGAGCTCATGTCTACTACCAATGTTGAAGGCAACTCCCCTTCTAGTATGCCCTCCTCACAACTCCTTGCCTCTTCCCATATGCAATAAACCAACCTTCTAAACCTTGCATTCTCATTCCCGCATCCTACCCAACTCTCTATCCTTGTCCATGCTCTTCCATCCCACCTCACATCAAATTTTCATATTGAATTTGTATTCAAACACCTAGGCACATCCTTGAAGGACATTGCTTGTCTTCTTAAACATGTATTCACTTTGGCGTTATCATTATGTAATGTGCCATTTTTGGAAGGCCATGGATCCAGTTTTGTATGCATCATGTTAGGGCTTGTTTTACTATATTAGTTAATTATCAATCCATGCCAACAAATGAGAATGTATGCCATTTATGGGTCTTTTCTCCATCCTAGTTGTCTTTTCTCGCTTGCAACCTCTATGTTCTCCATTGGTCTTTTATCGTTTCTCATTATTCTTGGTATTTTACAATGTGACTACATCGTCCTACTTTGTTGTGCATCCTTGTCGATAGTGCAATTACACTTTTGGACAGTAGCATGATAACTCCTTTGTGATTTGGCAATCATGGTTTTTTGTTGCATGATGGAAAGCAGGAAGGTTAATTATAAGTGAGTAAAAACCATTATCTTAAACTTCATCCTCAAATGCTAAGCGCAGGTAAATTAGTACTAAGATTGCAACATCGCATGAATGTGATAAGCACTAATGTGAATCATAAATAGATGCTAGCAAGAAACCTTCATGGTAGATCTATCTCTAAGGTTTGGTATGGCGTAGGCTTTGTCCTTGTGAGTTGACAAAGAATGGTTGGCTTGTGCATGTAGAAGGTGTGGTTGGTCAAAGGGGCCCAATTGGTCCATGCAAGGGCCGTGACACTTCTATAGCTCCTATAAGGTCAAGAGGATGGCAGTCATGCTTCTTCTTCTTTGGCCTCAAGCCTATGCAGGTTGTTGTGAGAAGCTATTATAAGAGTCGTTTCCCACAAATATGTTGTTGTCTAGTAGTTAATGTAGGGCGGCTGCTCATAAGGTCCATAATCAAGTCAATCAAGTCTGTCTTCATATGAGCAATAGACACAAACGTGGTGAGCTCAGGTCATCAGTCCACATCGGAAGCTTTGATTAGTTGGAATAGGAAGGTTTGTAATCTGAAACAAGGCTAGTCAGCACGAGCAATAAATCATTTGTCCATGTAAGACTGTATTAGGAAAAATGGGAAAATCCCAAGTCCCACTTTTTTCTGCTCTCTCACTTTTGGAGTCTAAAAAAGAGGAAATTTGAAACAAACATGCATGGCATGAATTTGTGAAAAACATGAAATTTTGAGAAACATGAATTTGTTGAAAGCATGAATTCTGAAACAAACATGCATGCATTAATTTTGAAACAAGAATTCATGATTAGATATTGAAGTTAGTATGATCATCATATCACCAAAAGCCAATGGAATATTTGGCTCCACCCTCTTTTTTTTGTGTGCAAATAGCATTGTAGATATTGCCTAGATGCTTGAAGATTTTGCTTCAAATCCTTTATCATTGCATTTATTTTGCATTTTAATACTAAAATTCACTTACATTTGCATATTTTTTGTGCATGTTGCATTTTGGATATTATATGGATGCTTTTAATGTGTGTTTTTTTGCAACAAAAAAGGAGAATGCTTTTTGCTTGAAATTTTTTTTATAATGCTCTTTCTTGCCTCAATATAATAATTATATTTTCATCACCACATTTAATATTTCTAAAGAGCCATATCATTAGGCATCCATATAATTATATAATACACATGGAATAAATTTACATTGTGAGTAAATGTCCCTCATTCTCTCAGACATTGAACATAACTTACAAAAACAACATAATGAGTCAATTCCTATTGTTTTTATTACAAGAAATTTGGACTACTTTACAATAATGTCATTTACATTCTTCACAATGGAGTCTATAGACTCTTGTGATGCTTCCTCTCAAGGATATGATACTTTGGAGTTAGAATCAATCTCTAATTCCTCTACAGGCTATCATTCCTTCAAGAGGGACTCAATCTCTTCTTTCCCTCCAAGTTGGGATGCTTTTGGTGTAGATTCTTTGGGTGTAGACTATATCTCCAACTCTGATGGAAGTTGTGATGCTTTTGGAGACTCAATCACCTGCTGCGTTGCTTTGAGTGTAAATTGATTCTCGCCTACTTCAATTGCATGTTGTATCCCAATTGTAGCAAATTGTCTCAGCCATAAATGCCTATAGGTCAATCTTTGTATATGCTTTCATTGAGAGATGCGAGTTTTGTTCAAAAATTTCATTGAGGATGAACATGCAGTTGTAGCCCACTCTCCATCCATAGGTGTGTGCATCCTTTTGCAACGTTGTTAAGCATTTTTTAAAATCTTTTTTGTCTACTAAGTTACCTTGGTGCTGCTTGATTTTCCCAATAGCAGATACCAACTTATGTGCCAACCTACCCATCATAACATATAAAAGAAATGAGTGTGTGTATTGCATAAGATACATAACGTGGAAGTGATACATTTCATTATTTATTGAGTATAAGAGAATTTATTTGCTTCCACAAAATGGCACAGCATCTTCCACCCTCTCCTACGATTCAAGAGCAAATTAATGCACTTCACCTTCAACTTTTGCAAGAGAGAGATCAACAAGAGAAGTTAGAAAAAGAACTTGAGAGATCTAAGAGCAAGAAAAGAAAGAGACATGGGAGAGATGAGACTTCATCGGGATCTGATTCTAAGGGAGTGATTCGTAAAGCTATTAAATCTGCATTGAGAGAGAAAAAGGAAAATAAAATTAGTGGGAAATCTTATACTTTTCAATAATATGATGGGAAAAAAGATGCAAAAATCATTTTGGCATGGATTAGTCAACATGATGATGATTTCCAGGGTGAATGGTTTTTTGAAAAAGATAAAATTAAATGTGTTGTTAACCATCTTATTGACAATGTGGCACCATGGTGGAATGTCAAAAATAGTAAAAGACAACCAACTACTTGGAAGGAATTGAAGAAATATTTTCTTTCGACATAATTCAAGTCAAAAGTCTATCAACAATGGGATAGTTTGCATCAACTTGAAAAAGAGAATGTTGCTTTATATGTTGAGAGATTTTGGCAATCTCTCATTCAACTTCAAACCATAGATAGGATTTTTGAGAAAGAACAAAAGAGAAAATTTGTATTTGGTCTTAGGGCTAAAATAAAAGCCGAGATCAACATGTTTCATCCTCATTCTTTGAGTTCGGCCATATCACTTGCTACAAGTTGTGAAAGAAAGAACAGGATACCCAAGGATGGAGAAAAGAGTAAACCTTTTGTTCCTTTTCATAAGAGGGACAAGAAGTTTAAGTTCAAGTTGTATTCTCGCTTTGCACCATCAACTACATCTTCGAAGGACTGCGACAAAGCAAAAGAAGAAAAGAAGACTGACTTAAAGAAGGGAACTTGTTTCAACTGCCACAAAGAGGGACATTATGCAAATAATTGTCTAGAAAAGAAGAAGACATCAACCGTAAAGATTAATGTGATTGTTGAAGTCAAGCAAGAGGGTAACACTTCTGACTCAGGTAAATTAGGTAAGTTTTCTCCTTATGCATTGCTTAAAATGAAGGGGAAAATAAAGGAGAAGGAAACTCTTATTCTACACGATGATGGAAGTACACACGATTTCATTTCTGAATGATTAGTAAAAGCAATGAATCTTAAAGTTTCACCAACACAGTACAAGGTTAAAGCTACTTTTATAGGGACTAGATATAATTGCTTGAATGAAGTGAAAGATTTGGAACTCACGATTGATCCATATAAAGAAAGGAGAAATTTCTTAGTAGCACCTCTTAGTGGAAAAGATATAATTTTGGGAATGCCGTGGCGATATCAATTTAATCCTGATGTTGATTATAACACTCACCAAATGTGGATCACACACAAGGATAGTCAAATTTGTTTAAAGGGACAAATAAAGAATGAAATGAATCCTTTGTTGAATCACACACAAGCTAAAAGGGCTTTTAGGAAGGGTGAAAAATCATTTTTGGTTTTGGTTAATTCAATTACAGCTGCACAAATTAAATCGAATGACGATTATAAAGATTTTATCTCACAATTTTTGGATTGTTTCTTGGACGAATTATCCCCAAGTTTACCCAAAGTCTAGACTTGAAGATCATCACATAGAGATTTCACCTGGAAATTCATCTCCTTGTAGAGCTCCATATCGAGTAAACATCTTAGAAAAAAAAGCGATTCAAAGACAAATTGAAGAATTGCTAGAAAGAAAATTGATTAGACCAAGTAGCTCCCCGTATGGTGCTCCAATTCTTTTGGTGAAAAAGAAAAATGGCACATTTAGGATGTGTGTGGATTATAGCACTTAACAAACTTGTAGTCAAGAATTGGTATCCAATTCCAAGAGTAGATGATTTACTTGACAAGTTGAGAGGAGCTAAAGTTTTTAGCAAGATTGATCTTAAATCTGGTTATCATCAAGTTAGAATGACGGACGAAGATGTTTGCAAAACTGCTTTCAGAATGCAAACGGGTCATTTTGAGTTTGTAGTTATGCCATTTGGTTTGACCAACGTCTAGCTACTTTTAGTAGAATGATGAACCAAATCTTTCTAAAGCATCAAGATTGTGTCGTAGTATTCTTTGATAACATATTGGTTTTTAGCAAAAATACTGAAGATCACAAGGAACATTTAAAATAGACTTTTTCTCTTTTAAAAGAAAATCAATTATACATCAATTCTAAGAAGAGTTTATTCTTTCAAGATCGCATTGAATACTTGGGTCATATCGTTTCAAGTGAAGGTATTCAAGTAGACCCAAAGAAAGTGGAATGTATAGAAACCTGGCCAAGGCCTAAAGATATACATGAGTTGAGATCATTTTTAGGCTTATGTAGTTACTACAGGAAATTCGTTAGGAACTTTGCTTTCTTAACAAATCCACTGACCTATCTCCTAAAGAAAACTACAAAGTTCATTTGGACTTCTAGCCATGAAAAATCATTTCAAGCTTTAGTCAAATCTCCAGTACTTCAATTACCAGACTTTTCATGACCTTTCTTTATTGTCATAACTAATGCTAGTGGAACTGGAATTGGATCTATGCTTATGCAAGATAATCATCCGATAGCATTTGAAAGTAGAAAGCTTAAGCCAATAGAGTTCAATTATAGCACCTATGACAAAGAATTAATAGCAGTTGTACATGCCCTAAGGATTTGGAAACATTATTTAATGGGCTCAGAATTTTTGATCAAGACTGATCAACAAAGCATTAAGCGCATCTTGACGCAACCATTGATTTCTGATAGACATATCAAATGGGCTTCTTTTATTCAAAAATTTCAGCCAATGATTCAATATTAGCCCAAAAAAGAAAATACAGTTGCGGATGCATTAAGTCAAAGACCGAAAATCAACAATATTTTAGTAATTGAAATACGGTCGTTTGAGGCAATGAAAAATTCTTACCATGATGACTCTAATTTCTCTGATATATGGACTAAGCTTGAACAAAACAATTGGAGTCCTATATCTAGCTATTCAGTGAATGATGGATATTTCTTTTATGAGAAAAGACTTTGCGTCACTAGTCCATTTGGATTACAAGTAATGGAGGAAATGCATCAACCTCCTTATGTGGGACATCGAGGGGTGACTGCAACTTATCAAAGTATTGTCAAAGAATTTCATTGGCCTTTAATGAAGAAAGACGTCTCTAAGTATGTTTCTAAATGTTTGATTTGCCAAAAGATTAAAAGTTTCAAGGGGAAAACACCAGGACTATTAATGCCTTTGCCTATTCTTTCACAGTCTTGGGAACAAATATCTATGGATTTTATTACTGGATTTCCTTTGACTTTTAATCAGAATAACATGATTTGGACTATCATGGACCGATTTAGCAAGCAAGCATATTTCTTGCCTTGTAAAAAGACATTATCTGCACCACAAGTGACACACATGTATTTGAAGTATGTCTTTCCACATCATGGATTACCAAAGATTATAGTTTCAGATCAAGACTCCAAGTTTTGTAGTGCCTTTTGGAGAACTTTATTTGAAAATCTTGGCACCAAGGTGGATTTTACTTCAGCTTTCCATCCTGAAGCAAATGGACAAACGGAGGTTATCAACAATACTATCATGGATATGCAGCAGATATATGTTGATGCTCAAGGTAGATATTGGGATAAGTATTTGCATTTATTGCAATTTGCTTATAACAATACAATCCATTCTACTATAGGAAGAGCTCCATTCGAAATAATCTATGGAAAGTTATTACCGATTCCTATCATAAGGATTAGTCAAAAGATAGAAGCTGTAGATGATTTTACAAGAAACTATAATTAGATCATGAGAGAAGTGACTGAAGCCATTAAGAGAGCTCAAGAGAAGTATACTAAGCAAGCAAATAAGAAAAGACAACATATGATGTATAAGGAAGGAGATGTTGTCCTTCTACGAATTGAAAAGAGGCATTTAAAGAGTGTTGATAAATGCCCTGCAGTGAAATTAGCACCAAGGTTTTATGGACCTTTCAAGATTATCGCTAAGGTAAACGACTTGACTTATCGTTTGGACTTGCCAAATCATTGAAAGATTCATAATGCCTTTCACATTCATCTCTTGAAACCTTTTAAAGGAAAATTACCAACACATCTTGTATATAAAGAACCACCTTTGATTGTGGATGAAGTTGAAGTTCTGGAGCCTGATTCTAGATAATCAGCAAAGAACAATGCACAAAGGAAAGACTTATAACTCCTATTTATTGAAGTTTAAAAATCATCCAAAAGAGAATGCACAGTGGTTCCTTGAGCAGTTTTTCCGAGACCATCCTGATATCCTTAACTCATATAAATGGAATCACAACTGAGGTTAGTTGCACTTTAAGCAAGAGGGAATGTTACGAGAAAGTATTTCTCAAAGCTCTTGTTTGAAATGATGTAAAGTATTTATAGGATCGCACCACACATGGCGGGGGTTCTATTTAAATGCTTGGGTTTAGTCAGGGATGCCTAACTAAATGTGTGCCATTAATAAGTATCATGGGTGATGCCATTTAGAAATACTCACATTAATGGATTGTCATTTGTAAAGACCATTACTTAGCATGCTTGGCTAATCATATGATGTATATCATTGCGCTAAGTATTTGACTAATGGTGGATTGGTTTATTGAGTACAGGAAATGACATGGACGGATGGGAGTAAACACGCTTGAGGGAATAAAGGCTAAATGCCATGGTTTTGTGCTAGTGTTATGTGATGTATTAAATGGCCAAGGGTCATTACATTTTGGATAAGGGAGAGTTCTTAAAAGCCTTCCACTTTTGACATGTAAATTTGGATGAGTACGTGAGAAAAGGAGTGACATAGAGAAAAGTAAGGTTAAAGGATGCTCAAGAGAAAAGTATGGAAAAGGGATGATCAAGAGATGAATACGTGACTTTGTATCTATGGCTCATGTGCTTATTGAAATATTATAAATACTCTTGGTGTGGGATCACGAGCCACACACCTCGAGGGGGGAGATTGTACCTAGTGATTCCCACTTGTCTTTTATGAGTTTCCGTGCATATTCGATTTTTGGTGCTATTGTATGTGTTTGAATTGTATTTATGTTTCAAAAGCCAAAAAACTTAATGTTAATATCGGTGAGAACTCTTAGGGTTCAGTAGTTTTGCCACCATCAGCTAGCTTTACTCTACCAGATGGATTTGATATACTAGAACATGCGATCCTCATGTAACAAGTAGTGGGTTATGATGCCACTTCCCTCCTTGTAAGGATGATGGTTGGGATGTCTGTGATCATGATCTGGCTGTTCCCAATCAGTAGTTAGTTCTTCCACCAATACTTGGTTGATTGGAGTTATACGAGGTTTGGGGTAGAGTTGTGGACCTAATATGGGTGGCAATAATGGAGCATGTTGTGCCCTATATTTCCCAGGATTGGCTTAAGAGGCCCCTTGCACATTCATCGGGTTGGGTGGCACCGTTAGGGACGATTGGGGCCTTGGCTAGTAGATCAATTGGAGGAGGACCTTTGGGAATTGGCAATGAGAGGTATCATGACTCCCCCCATCTATAGCAGTGTGCACAGTAGAGGGCTTGCCTTGTTCTGAGGTCTGCGGGGCACTCATTTGAAGGGTGATTATCGTTGGATACCCGACACCACACATTGTCTCTTCTCGGGAATAACTGGGGGTTACTCGGTGTTTCCTTGGAGGTTCTTGCCTTCCACTTCTAGCCCAGCTAATTCAGTAGACTAGAGGCCAACTCGCCCATATCTATCCCCTTGGACTCTTTATCCTCCTCCTTAGTAGGCTCTGTACTGGAAGACCTTACTGGTGATACCTCAAATGGAGCTGTAGTTTTGTCCTTGACATCCTTATCCGTCATATTATCACGTATACGAGATGGCTACCTTGTTGCATAGTTCGAAAGAAGTGGGGTTCATAACCATTAAGTGGTCATGTAGCTTTGGATCCACCAATCCGATGAGGAAGCATGGCAATAGTCATTTGTTGCTCATCCTCTCATTCGGTTCGTAGCGGGAATTGAGGGTTTGATCCTACCGATGTAGTATTGAAGGGATTCACTCTCATTCTATTTCACTTGATAAAATTGATTAATTGGACTCCACTTATGACCACTGTGGGTGAACCCTACAATGAAGGCTTTCCATAACACCTCCCAGTTGACTTTCTCCTTTGGGCTGAGGGCCCTATACCATTGGCCTGCCTTGCCATCTAGGTTGAGGCCAAATGCATTTGGTGATCAAATTGGATATGGCTATGGGTTGACTCCTAGAGTGATTGGTGATCCCTGCAGAAAATATAGGTATAGTCGAGGGTGGAGCGCCTCCCCTTCCTAGTGCGTCCACCAAAATGTGCATCACCTCATTCAATAGCACTATTTGGGAAGCTTGTGGAGGCGGCACTATTGTGGGCCTAATAGCGTGTAGAGGTGGCCTCAAGCCTTGCTCGAGTAGCCCTAGAGGTTCACTAGGGTATTGGTACTTGCGTTGGGGCTGTGTGGCTCACTCCCTCGTACATCGGGGCCAAAACTATGGGAGTAAACTGTCAGGCTTCAGGAGGAAGTGGGTTTCCAGGCATCTGCATGGACGCTCCTTGCATCGGTCTATAAGGTGGAACTTGCAAGGTCACATAGCTGGTGAATGTTGGGGACACCTAGAAGGTTGGAGGTTCATAAGAGTTCCCCCCTTGGAAATCGTGTGCATTTCTAAGGCCGCGGTTTTGTCTCGCAAAGGACCTCATCCATGGGTTTTCATCTTCCATGCACTCTAAGTCAGGGTGCCCCATGAAGATTGTGGGTCCTGAGTCCACAAAGATAGCCTCAGTCCTCCCTACATGTGGCTCAAGGACTGGGTGTCACTGGCTTCCCATTTCCATGGGCATTGTAGCAAAAGGGTTCTCCATTTCTGATGAATCCGATTGGCCTAACCATTTGAACATGTTGGATATATTCCCCCTTAAAATCTAGAGGCTACGAAAGGAGTAGGGGAAGGAGGTGGAGCTATGCTGGTGTAGGGGGCGTCGAAGGCCCTCAGGCAAGTGGGTTCTTGCATTTCCTCGTAAGCTCTCAATCTTGTCCAAACTAGAGGGATCGCTACGTTGGGGCCCTAACACTGAGTGAAAACTAGGGATCAAACTCCTTGTTGGAGCTGAACCAAAACTAGGGCAAAAGGTAGGTTGCCAGTAGTTTAAAATGCTATTCTTGGGCTCTGACTCCTTGAACAAAATTCTCTTAGACCTCAAGTGCATGTATGAGATCACTGTGAGGGTACACCCTACTTCAAATTCAATTTTGTATTTATTTATTTTTGTCATAGAATCTATTCCCAGAGCTATCCCTCCAGTCGGAGGGTTAGCTGTATGCCAACGGGTCGTATGAATAATCTTAAGGCGATGGTCGGCAGGATATCATCTGTGACATGTGTTGCAGATTAGGTTGAGGTTGGTATGCCTCCGGGTCGATGGGTTAGGATTAAAGCAATAGCGGTGGGATGGCTTGCCTTGGAGGGATACCAGATGGCACCGGTTGGAGAGTTAGTTGTATGTCGATAGGTCATGGGGATAGTCTTAAGGAATTGGGTCAATGCCTACCAAGCCGATGGGATAGTAGACATAAATAAGGTGGCAGACTAGGTGACTAACATGTGTCAGGTCAGTAGGATATAGCTATGGCGATGGGTCGTGGGGATACAAATTGTTTGGGAACACACCGTTTCACCGACTCCCTTTTGATGATTTCTGGTGATTCTCCAAGTTGTGTTCCATGTTTTTGTGCATGGGGGGTTGTTAAGGACCTAAACTACCTACCACAAACAAAAAATATCACAAAACAATAGATTTTGCATGCAAACAAGTGGTTTCTACAAGTTGGACTATCAAGCACTGAAAACCACTTTGAAATTCCACTCCAATCTTCATTTTCAAGTGTTTTTAGTTGGATTTGACACTACAACTAGCTAAGCAGTCATTCTAGCTACCTCCTTGTATAAACAAATATTAAAAATCATGCAAAAACAAGCTCAATTGCAAGACGATGGCTTTATGGATAGAAAGTTGAGAAGTGAGCTTTCCTACTCTAAAATCACTCCTTTACTAGTTTCGGCTTCCAATCCACTCCTAATCTCCACTAACAAGGCCTAAGGGCATGTGCAATGGGTTGTTTATGGGAGGAAGCTAAACAAATGCAAAAGCATACCTCGTATCTCCCTAGCAACAGTGCCAAAGATGTGTTGTATGGTGGAGACACATGCGTCATGGGGATGCTGGAAGTGTGTTGATGGAGCTCCTCACTCCTGTGAAACTCCTTGTGGAAGTGTGCCGACAAAGCTCCTCATTCCCATGTAAGTCCTTGTGAGAGAATTGCATATTGAAGCCTTCACTTGTGTCACTCGAGTGCCTACCAAGTCGCTGCAATGGGTCTTTTACCAAGAAGGAGGGGGAGAGAAAGAGAGAGAGAGAGGAGGGGGAGGGAAAAAGGGAAGGGGAGGGAGAAGGAGAATAAGGTGAAGGGGGATCGTGGAAAATGCCAAAGGCAATCAAGGAGAGCAAGCAAACCTCAATCTCAACACATGAGCAAGAAGAGAGCTTGTATTTCTCAAAGGTTGCATACAACAATGAAGGCCAAAGTCAACCACTTGGCTTTTTATAGAAGTCACCTTTTGAAGGGAGGGCCAACCCTATTCCTTATACCACTTTCTCTCTCTCTCTCTCTTTTGTTACAACCACTTGGGCCCATCTGGCGCCAAGGCATATGCTAAGTCATATGGCGCCAAGGCCTATGTTGAGTCTCACAACCTTCCCTTCCCTTTGTCTTCAAAGGGATCTTATGTTATTTATATATGGGATCCAAAGGGCTCTTGTGTTATCCTTGCCAATTTGGGTGATCCCGGTGGTGATTACCTCTGTCTTGACCCATTTGAGGCTTAAAACCAGTAGGACTACCTTCCATCGCCGTTGGTGATGCTTCTCACTAACTTCCCCTATGACAGCAATTTTGCCTGTGGTACGGCTCCCTATAGCCTATACAACCAACCTCCCTCCCTGTACTACTCCCTCTAGCCTGCCTCCATCACCCCTCCTTATGGAGACCCCCCCTCACACCTCCCAACCTTCCACAACTACACCCCCTGCCCTCAGACCTCCGCTCCCTAGTCGCCTTCCTTGGGGCATTGGAATAGAGGCTGAGAATGCTCGATTAGAAAACCATGTCTTTGATAATGATGTAGCTATTCTCCATGCCCTAATGTCTATCAAACTTCCCAAAGTTGAAACTCCAAAGCTAAACAATGGTAGAAGATCCCACAAAAAATCCGAAGGACATCATCATGCAAAGCCAAGGCCAAAACACTTCAAAGAGTTTAAAAGAGTCCAAGCCAGGATTGTAGAGTTATATCTTACCAAGCAAGCTCTCCTAAAATCTGAGCCACCTCCTTTTGAATGGACTTGAAGGAGAGAGGAGTGCACATGATTCCATTCCACTCTCTTCTAAAGATGAAGCAAGTTATATGGTGTATATAAATTAATACGGCTAGTTCAACACACACTTAAAGGTGTATAAAATAGTTCATGCCTCCTAGGACATGTATATATAGGTGCACACCTTGAGATGATAATTTTGAAGGAGAATCATAAGGTGTGTAACATGGAACCTATGAAGAGAATGTAGAATGAACATCTCAAAGGGCATATAACATTTTCTACCTAAGGTTTTAGTGTGACATCTTGGATACACTACATCATTCTACAAAGTAAAACTATGAATCCAATCAAAATGGTTTTCTCAACTTAGGTTTCTAGTTTCTCTTGTGTACTATAGATATGTTGCATTTTATGCTTATATTGATGTATATTTTTAGCAACTAATTATTTAGATATTGAACTTAAGATTGTAAATGTGCTCATTGAAACATGTTTTGTGATTGTGATTGTGAATATGAGTCATTACTATGCTTAAGAACATCACACAGAGGTTTTAATTGAGATTATTATTGAGGGTGAGGATGACAAGTTATGATTGTGGCCATGACTAATTGTTGATATTGTAATTACATAGGTTGTAATTGAGATTTTCATTGAAAGTGATATTGACAAGTTATGAATGATTAATTGATACATCCTATGAAAGTTAACTCTAATTGGTGTATGTGAAGTATGGCTCTTCGGGAGGATTTTTTCGGAGGCAACTCTGACGATTGTGATTTGGTTGTGGTCATTTGATGTTGATGCGCATGGAGATGTGTTTACTTGACGACACAAGTTATATCTTGAAAATAATTATGACCCTAAGGAATTGTGAAGCTTTGAACTAATTAAGAAGGTTCGTTTCATGTGATATCCGACCAGAGATCATGTTCAATTAGGCTCTATAAGCTATCTTGCTTGTAGATAGGCAACCTAGCATATAATTATAAAGCAAAATGTTGAATCATGAATGCAAGATCCTACTGATTTTTGAACAACTCAATACTTAAAGATTGGTTTGGTTTGTGTTGGATTAGACTATAAGGAGGTCATTATTTCCTCCCCATTAGAGAAGTCACCCAAGATTCAAGGCTAGGAAACTTGAAAAAAGGAATTTAAAAAACCATGCTTGAGGGCACAAAATAATAGATTAACTTTCTCAAATAGGGTGGAATATATGAGTTTTGACTACTTTTCTTCGTACGTAGTTTTATTGGCCCTATAGTTAAAAGATCTATGGGATAACTCATCCACTCCTTGTGCCCCTGACCCTTGTTTGAAAGGGAGGGATCATAAATGACAATAAATTGTTTCACTAACCCCTTGATTGAGTGAAACTTGCACATGTTGATAAATAGTCCTTGATGTTTGATGATACATTTATGTTATGCATCTCTCTAGTAGTGAGGTCACGTGCCTCAAAGTTGCAATGTTTTGCATTCAATGGCCATTAATTGTAGCTCATCAAGCCTATCCCCAACAACCACACCCCATAGCTTAAAAATGCATGCAAAAAGGGATTATCATCTAGAAATGCAATTGTTATGATGACCTAATGATATAGATCAGTAAGATCATGAACTCATGGTCACAAAGATATCCCAAGTAAATGTGACCAAGGAACAATGACAAATTGGCCAATCATGGATAATCACATTGGTGGTTGAGTGGCTGTGGTACCATTAGGAAAAAAGGGAGCTCATTTTGGGGCCTTTTACGGTTTGGAAAAATAAGCTCTCAACCAATCAATAGAAGGCCGACGTAATGTTGAAAATTCACGAAAATAAGAGAAAATAGAAAAAAGAAACAATACTTTATGTAAGTACAAGTGTGCTACATTAATGAGGAGATTGGTTTTTTATTCTTAGAAGATCTTTGGACAAGAAGATAGAATCTAAACTAACATTTTATCTGACAAGATCCTTCCCGCTTCCACCTTCCTTTGAATTTTCAAATGTTGTGTCGCCTTTCGTGCGAAACGTCTACCATTCTACACCATTGCCTCATTGTGCAACAGCCTTTCTTTTCCAAAACTGCTCCCTTGATCCTGTTTGGCGTAGAGTAAGATGTTTCTCGTCAACTGTCTGTTTGCCCACTTTCTCTTTCTTGAAACTTCAAATTGTTATCTTAGTTACATTACTTTGCTATTGTTACAGATTCAGAAAATCTCCATGGTGAACCAAAACCACGGCCGTTCTTGTGGAAGATGCTCTGTGGATGATAATGCTATGAAGGCAGAATTATACCAAACATCCTTACCCCGTCGACCTGCTTCTTCTATTTCGTCGGTAGAGAATTCAAGTACAGTCAAAACAGAAGGAACTTGGGAAAGGTTTAGTGTTTCGAAAGGAGCATGGGTGCTCATGCAACCTAGCAAAAGAAAAAGACCCCAGACAAAAAACATTTTCTTGGCATCGTGGAAGGGAAGAGTACGAGATTTTAAAATCACCAAAGGGAAGATATCTGTGAAAGAAGTTTTGATTCAGCACGTGTACATGCATAAAGAACTTGTCTTGCGAGACTATCCAAAAAATCTTTCGCAACACAGGCCTAATTGTATATTTTTCTATTGTGGTTTTTTTCTTCATGAGGTGTATGGATTTTTAAGATGAAGCTTTCTCTCTTAACTTATTGACATTCTTGTGTTGTTTTATTTCAGATTTATATCCTTCATCGTATGAGACATGGCAAAACATCGATTGTATTCTGAGATTTATAGATGTTCTGCATGGATCGATAGGAGAACAACAATACCAAGGTTGATGTGCAACAGAGCTAGCTCAATCGAGTATATTTTTTACTGATCATTTTTATCAGTTGCTGGACAAAGCTAACACACATGGTGTATTAATAAAACAAGACCTTCCGGCGTGGAATTCGGTGGATTGGCCTCACCCACATCCTAGTGTTACAGAGGCATATAGGGCGAAGCTTTTTACAGAAGTACAGAAAGCTTTGAGGCCCAATATTGCCACTAGGATAGTAAAAATTTCTTTGTGCATGCCTCTCACAGTTTTTGTAGACTTGTTTAATACCTTTCCAGTAAAGGTTTCAAAAACAATGTTCACAGTTAAAGCAACAAATTCGGCATGCATGCCACAATTTTTGGATAAAGGTTGGGATAAGAAGACATGTAGTTCAGTGTTTTGTGAGGTGGTCCAACCTTCTATGCAACTAAAGTACATGGTTGCATCACAAAATTTTATTTTCTCTTTTTATTACAAGCGCAGTCGAATGCTAGGCACAAAGCTTGTCCCAATGGACCAAGATGAAGAGTCTTTTGGTGCACAAAATAAACTTATTGATATTGATGTTGTTGAGAATGGTGATGTGGTAGCCAATATCTCGTTAAGAGAATGTTGCTCCCTAGCTCAATTGCGCAGTGACATTCTATTTGAGACTGAAGGTTCTATCTCAAACGACTTTTTATTTATCTACAAGAACAAAAAGGTACACCATCTGATTTATCCTAGTCTCTATAAGCATTGCTATTAGTTTAATTTACCACTCTAATTCATATTGCTTTTTTGCAGTTACTCAGAAGAAGAGAGAGCTTAGTTAAATGCAAAGACATAGAAAATTTTAAAATTGAGATAACACAGACTCCATAAAGAAAGGTTTTGTATTCAATCAAGTAAGATTTTGTACAGAATTGTTTAGCTGAATCTGTAGAACATATTTCTAACATCCATTTTCTATTTATGTACAGTTTCATCCAGAGGCTGCTCTACATTTTCTGGAGGATCTTCTCTCTGCTGCTCCATCCTGTCCGTGCTCCATCCTGTCTCCTCCACTGCCCCAGAAGCCTCTCTTTGCTGCTTCTCCACCTTCTCCTCAACATCAGCAGCAGGTCTTTGCTCCTGTGTCTGCTCCTCCTCAGCACTCTGTGATTGCTCCTGTGGCTTCTGGTCCTCAACATTAGGTGCTTCATATGTGGGATCAAGGTGTATGACACCTTCTTGTACTTTAGAGCTTTCACCCAGCTCCACAGTAGCTGCTACAATAGGTTTTGGGGGAGGCATAGCTCAAAAACCTCCAAATTGTATGAGCTCTAAAATTATGTACATAGTTGGGGCTGAAGCTATCCTCTTTCATCTGCAATGGCAGAGGATAATTTAGAACACTTTGTATCATTATGAATTATCTTCAAGCTAAATGAAAAGTATTTTTCCTTACTAGATCTGGCTGTTCCTTTTCAAAGTAGCTTGAAAGTATATATTTTGCATTGATCAGCACCCTCCATCCACAACTACTTGAATCATTTTGTTGTGGTGTCTGTACAGTTAGAAAAAAATGTTAGAAACTGTGAGCATCAGCACAAAACAAAATTATTCAATAAGTTCAAAGACATAGCATTTAATAGACTTTTTACCTCTAGACTTATTGGCTCTATTGAATCCAATAGAGAGACATTTGGAGGACAATGATCCAATGCATCTAATAGCCTTCTAATACAACTGCAATATGTATAATTTAGTTAGTATGGTATCAAAATAATGAAGCTTTAAGTTCAAAAAGCACACACAGCACTTACAATTTCAGCTCTCTGTGTGTGTTTTTTAGAGAGTTGAATAGAAAGCATTGCTTCTGCTGGATGTCAATAGACACAAAACTCCAGTGGTCACTGCATAAGGAAAAAAGCATAAGAAAATGAAAGGCTACAAGAGTTCCCAATATTAAAGAAGAATCTTAAAAGAAGTAGTCACCCACATACCTGCTATGATATGGAAGTAGCAAAATGTCAATTACTTCAAAATTGTAGTGTTTGAACCAGCTGGAAATACTCATGGGAGTCTCCTTTGCATCTCTTAATCTAGAAGAAATGGCTGGATCAACAATATGGACTGTATGTTGTACAGAGGGGTGAAGCCAGCTTCTCATCATGCTGCATAGGATCAGAACATAATTAGGGTAGGTTATAAAAGAGTTACAAGAAGGATTGATTTGCAAAAAATGTAAAATTTAAAGACACTTACTAGAGCATTGCAAGAATGATAGTATCTGAGCAATACTCATTCTTGTTAGCCAATGCTGCTAAGCATTGTTTTTTCAAATCAAAATCATTGACTGAAACTTCATCCTCAATATGTACAACTACATCAGGGCCCAGCTCCTTCAACCTTCTATGTATGTGTAGCTCCTTCTTTCCAGTCTCCACATCTATAACAGATTTTGTTTCTTTTATTTGCTGCTTTAGTGAGTCCTCATAAGCAGCCTTCCCTCTGGTGTTCTTTGAGTGTGTTACCTCAACAACCTTTACCTCATCAACCTTCACCTTCCTTGTAGGTGGAATTAGCAATATATCTCTCATTTTAATGTCCTGCCATTCCACAGGATGAACCAGCTTGTCATATCTCCATCTCACTCTGGACAAAGTGTTGAAATCTTTGGCCATCAAAGTCACCCTGTGAGCATGGGCTGCTACAAGCATTGCATCCTCAAAATATTTCTCCAGGTAATCCTCTGCCATTTCCTGCAAGGAAAGAATGGTAGTTCTATTCCACCTGAACCCAAGGTTCCAACTGTCACAAATTTCTCTCACCAGTCTTTGAAAGGGTGCTTTGGGTATTGCAAAACCTATGGCTTTCTGTTGCCTCCTTATCTCCCTTAGCACACCTGCACCCTTATTCAATCTTTTGGCCTTTTGCTTGAGCAAGCTCATTGGCTTACCCTTCCTGCCATGTGAAGCTCTTCCCTTTGGAGGCACACTAAACTTCTTGGAACCTGTCCCAGCTGCTGTTGCTGCAAGACCTGGTCCTTTGCCAACTTGCCTTGTAGTAGATTTGGTTCTTGCCATCACTCTGAAAAACTGCATACAAAGGATTGGAAAGAGATCACAGACATGAAGAACATGTTCTAACAAAGAAAAGGCAATCACAGGGGTGGAAGAAGCCAAATAGAGAAATTTGCAATAAAATGCGATATGAGCAGTTTGGAATTTCAAACAGGTCCACATCGCATTTTGCTGCAAATTTTTTAAATGAAATGCTGGTGCACTCCTACAGTGATTTCTGTGTTTCTCCAACCAAATACAGTATGAATGGAGGTTATGCAAGAAGATCACATGCAAATATCACACTTGAAGATCTGCATTCCTACAGTGATTTCTCTGTCTTGGTTTGAGCCTATGCATTTCCATACAAGATGTAATTTTTCTATTTTAGGCAAGAAGATTGCAGAGACTAAGGGGAGTCACAAAACCAGAACATGTTCTCACAAAGAAAAGGCAATCACAGGGGTGGGAGAAGCCAAATAGAGAAATTTGCAATAAAATGCGATATGAGCAGTTTGGAATTTCAAACAGGTCCACATCGCATTTTGCTGCAAATTTCTGAAATGACATGCTGGTGAACTTCTACAGTGATTTCTTTGTCTCTCCAGCCAAATACAGTATGAATGGAGTTTATGCAAGAAGATTACAGCTATGGAAGTCAAAAAACCAGAACATGTTCTAACAAAGAGAAGGCAATCACAGGGGTGGAAGAAGCCAAATAGAGAAATTTGCAATAAAATGCGATATGAGCAGTTTGGAATTTCAAACAGGTCCACATCGCATTTTGCTGCAAATTTTTTAAATGACATGCTGGTGCACTCCTACAGTGATTTCTATGTTTCTCCAACCAAATACAGTATGAATGGAGGTTATGCAAGAAGATCACATGCAAATATCACACTTGAAGATCTGCATTCCTACAGTGATTTCTCTTTCTTGGTTTGAGTCTATGCATTTCCATACAGGATGTATTTTTTCTATTTTAGGCAAAAAGATTGCAGAGACTAAGGGGAGAACCCATTGTTACTGACCTGGAATCTATCTGTGGATGTGCTGTGCTGCTGAGGAGTAATCTGTGCTGAGGATGAACCTGTGCTGCTGAACAAGATGCTGATGCTGCAGAGTATGGAGGTAGGGAGGCAAGAGAGTAGAGACTGGAGGGCAAGAGTTCTAAAACAGGATACCACAAATAAGTGCAAATAGAATTAAAGAATCACTAAATCCCACACGTGTGGAATCTAGTCGTTTTTCACACGTGTGGATGGGACCCAGATCTCTTGGAGTTTGAAATTTGGCACGTGTGAAAGTACACTTTATTCCTTGGAACTTGTGCCATTCATGATTTCATCATCAATACCACAACCACTTTTCCCTCCCCTGGATTCCAATCTTTCATCCCTACCACGACTCTCTCCCGATCCTTTCTCTCTGATCCTTTCCTACCCAGCACACTCCATCCAGACTGCAACCTACCTGAAGACAGTACTACCAGATCTCCAGGTTACCTAGAGTGCAAAGTTCAAGCTAGAGAAAGAGCAGGAGATTTACCAGTGCAACTCAATCAGCATGGAAAAGGAAAAAAAAGGTCAGAGTTCTAGTTTGGTTTCAATGTTTTTCAACATTTATTTCTTCCATCCATTGGATTTTTGATGTCCCAATGTCTTCACTCAGCTCCATCCTTCTTCTTACATTTTCAATTAATACTGTTCAACAATGTGGTAAATCACCCAGAAATTAGATTGTAGGTTGATATGAATAGAAACAAGAAATTTGCAACAAAATGCGAGGAGAGTGGTTTATAATTCTCTAAATAGCCCATATCGCATTTTGCTGCAAATTCCTGTTGTGGACTCCTTGCTCATGAAAAGTTTCACTCATTCCATTATTTCTCTTGCATATGAGATCATAGTGTCCAGGAATCACTGAGATGAAACCAAGTGCTTGATTTGACATGCACATGAACAGAACTTGAGAATTTGCAACAAAATGCGAGGAGAGTGGTTTATAGTTCTCTAAACAGCCCATATCGCATTTTGCTGCAAATTCCTGTTGTTGACACATTCCTCATGAATAGTTTCACTCATTCCATTATTTCTCTTGCATATGAGATCATAGTGTCCAGGAATCACTGAGATGAACCAAGTGCTTGATTTGACATGCACATGAACAGAATTTGAGAATTTGCAACAAAATGCGAGGAGAGTGGTTTACAATTCTCTAGACAGCCCATATCGCATTTTGCTGCAAATTCCTGTGAATTATTTGTTTCTCACTTCTACCTCATTAATTTGCTATCTTTAGCCCTGTGGAAATCTTCCTTGATGATGAGAAATGTTTTTGTTTTGGAACAGCTGGCTCCCAGGCCCCACCTTTTCAAGAGGAAGCTGGACTTTTCTGCTGCTATTATTAGACCACAGCAATCACCAGGTGAGTGATGAGATGTCATGAAGGAATTATCTGGTGATATACAATGCATTCACTGATTGCATATGTCAGCATATAGAATTCATAGTATATAAGTTTTTGAACAGGCAAAAAGAAGAGGCTGGAGCAGAGTGCTGATTCTTCCATCAAAAAACAAATGGAACCAGAAGAGGACAGTTCTCCAGATTTGCTCCTATTTGAGTTTCTTCACAAATGCAAGGCTCAGAGTAACTTCCATATATACCACAGTATTTTCAACATGGAGTTCACAATGAGCTCTGTACTGGAGTAGCACAAAGATTTTCTTTCAGACTATTGGGATGCCTTCAAAGAACTGACAGAGGCAGGAAGAATTGTGGGAGGAGAAAAGGTTTTTGTGCACCTTAATCATATTGTCTCCAATGACAGGCTGAGGTACCATGTGAACAGAAGATTTGACAGCCTGCCTGATCACTATAAATTCAACTGTACTTTGCACACCAGAAAGTGCAGAGTGCTGGAGGAGAGCATGGCATTTCTTATGTACATTGTCTTCAGTCAGGAGTCTTTGGATGAACAAGGGCAGGAAATAGAAGAAGAAGAACATCTGAAGCTTCTGAAAAGGAGGATGTTTCTTTGGTCACAGAAATGGCAGAGCAAGAAGAAGATATCAACCTTCAGGATGAGGGGCTGCAAGTGGCTGCTCTTGACCTTGTTCAACTGAGGAAAAAAACTCTGAGGGGAGCAGAGCCAATTGAAGATTTTGATGTTCAGAGCAGCAACTATGCAGTGCCCATGCTTCCAGGTGTGTTGATTGGTGGAAAGGATTATGTTTTCCTCCATGATATAGAGTGTATGTTTGATTTGAGGGAGGACTATGCCATTTCCCTTATTGCCCAGGCTTCAAGGCTTGACAAGGAGGTTGGCATAGAGGATGACCATTCACTACTGGCTTTGGAAACAATGTTTGATCCTGTAGAGGCCCTTTCATTTTGTTTCAAAGAGGCTGAAAAGTTCCAAGAGCCAGATGAAGCTGCCTTCCAGCTCACACAGGAAGCTATGAATCTCTCAGCACTATACACAGAAAAGACTAGAGAAGAGGTTGGACAAGAAGGGAGAGGGATAAATCTTTGGAAAGATGAACTGCTTGTTGCTGATGAAAATGAGAAGGTACTTCAAATCATATACTTTGACTTCTGCTTAACTTTAGTTTTGTAGGTTGTGTATTGTCTCACTCCAATCCTTTGATATGAGAGAGCTAAAGAAAAGGATAAAGAGACAGTCGACATCAAGCCAATAAAGAAGAAAAAGACTCCAATCAAGATCAAAAAGAGAGTTCCGATCGGCAGGCCCTGGGAGAAATAGGATTTAGTCATCGAATATAGCACAAACATTATATTAAATTTGAACTGATTTGTATAAAGTCTTTGATATCTGGTATGATCTTGTATAAATGATTAATAAGTTGATGATGAAATGATTTGTACATTTACATAGAGTGGTGTCGTTAAATATTAAATGAACAATATATTGAAATTGTAAACAAATTGTATTAAGTTCAGATCATATGTTTCACATTGAAATTTTTTTCATGCATAACACCAAGAGTCACTTGTTCCACTAAAAAAATTTCTATTGAATGAGTTTGAAAACATGTGGACATAACACCAATAAGTTACAAATGAGTCCTATTCATGTTTACTTGTCCATTTATGGTTTCTAAATATCTTCGATTCCCTCCATTGTCTATGTCTCTCTGCTGCAATTGAATTGTCTTCGTCTTTGCTTTTGGGCTAGAAGAAAAGCAAGCTTGATTTTGGAGCTAGCAACTTTTCTTTTAGCATGCAGCCTCTGTAGTATGCCTCGGTAAAACCATTGGAAGACTTCCTTCAGACTATTCGCCTTCTGACTCCCTCCATAGTGTTGTGTGTGTCTAAAAAATGCATTACGTGCCATGTAGTGAGACTTCTCCATGCCTTGGGTAGACCAAATAGCTGGGCATCCATACTTTTTGACAAAATAGGGAAGGTGGTTGTATATGATATGCTGTAAGACATAAGAATGCATAGTAAGTAATAAAAAAAAAGAAGATCACACTTAAGTAAAAGAAAAAGACATAACCTTACCATGTAGTGAGTTATATTGCAGGTTGTCCATGCGTCTTTCATTGACTTTCCAAAATGTTTAATTGCCTCCTCAAAGTTCTTGTAATCACTCTTTGTCCATGTTACTTTGTCACAGAACATGAAGAGTTGATCAAGAGGCCTCCACATCTCTGCCTTCCTATTTCGTGCTTTCCCATCTGCCTCATGATCTTTCACAGCATTATGGACTTGCTTCCACAATTCATAATTAATCTTTGAAACTGCTCTACCTTGCCTTACTTGCTTACTGTGTTTGGGTCGAGACAAGAATCTTCTTGCCTTAACACCACCAATAGAGGGCTTGATTGGTACCTCCTTGCCATTGGTAGACTTTTTAAAATCCTTTGTGATTTGAACATCTCCTCCATGCAGACCTATATCAGATAACACTTTTTCCAATGCTTGAAGAGCATCCTTTCTATTTTTTTCGGGACGGAGTTTCCAAGCAAATCCAATATATAAAAATACCAATTTCTCAATAATTCGACATAGACCATGCAATGTGCAGATGTGAACATTACATAGTGGAATGTCCAGAATGGCCTTGAAGTCAGGGTCAACTTTATCTCTATTAGGTGCTCTCTTCCACCATTTTGAATCCATTACGTGAGCTGATTCTTTGCAGTAAAGACAAGGAGACTTTGAGTTGCCTCCTTTGCTAATGTTATACATGCACTTAAGTGTTTTAAGATCCCCGGCCATGTGCCACTCTACTTGAAAATCACCTTTTCCTGCAACATGGAGATTCTCGCCTTGCACTTGTCTTTTGATTATTGTTGGTATTTCCGTGTGGTGAAACACCCAATCTAGTGTTTCATGGTCTTCGGTCTTCACCTGCGAGATTATAGAAAACAAAAGTATTACTATATTAGATTTGAAAACAATTCTTAAAATCAAGTATAAAACAACCCATGATCATACCTGGAACAAGCCGAACTACCATATGTGTTTCTCTGACTGCACACTAAAATACTTCGAACTCGCTTCAGTCAATAATGTATCAATCGCTCCATTCATCAATGTAATAGTAACTCTTTCCATTTTCTTTTCCTTTACAACCTCACACTCATCCAGTTTGATAACAAATTTCAAAATGCCTTTGCACTCCTCAAATGTTATTCCATAAAACTCGACCATTCTTTTTTGAAGTTGTTGCAGATCATTGCCCAATAAATTCATCTATACTTTCATTCAAATGACCTCTTATCCTCCACACGGTTGCTGGATTTGGCAGTAAAACTCGTTTAATCCTTTGATCTTTCAAAGTTGAGGATATCGCATGGAAAATCGAACTTTATCCCTTCCTGCTAACTCCACTAACATCAAGAGCCTCTTGGATTATAGTGCCATCAACGCGAAAAGCAAGTTGTGAATGGGCATCCAAGGTTTCCTTTCTTTAGTACTACCTGAACTACTCTTGTTCAATGACTTCTTTAGTACTATCTCAACTTACTCTTCCTTTCATTAACGAAGGGCAAGCTAAAATTAATTGCATTAAAGATTTCCTTAGAGCCATTGCACATGTGCCAAATGAGTGTGGTTGGCTACGAATTAAATTAAATGCGCCATTAGTGTTGGGTTAGTGCTAAAAAATGCACCTTCATTTTGGGGCCTCTTTCCCCGCAATCCGGATGCAAGCATCTGCATGCGTTCTCAAGTAGTTTTTGGGCTGCCCTGCGGGGTAGTCTATAGTGACGAGAAAAGAAAAATAGTTCTTTTGTAAAAAAATTCGATTTTGTGATTGGGCCCCAAGATTTGGGCATTCGCTTGTGAAATACCTCTATTGGTGCATGTAGTTGCACGTGGAAATGTTGTTTGTGATCCGATTAGTTGATCCATGGTAGGGCATCCACGTGTGAGCCATATGTTGGTCCATCTGCAGTTTTGCTTGTGCATGGTGCTCCACGTGTTGCGTCTAGAAAAGGTTGGCGTCGCCTTTTCTTGCACCAATTTGGCTCTTAGTATGTCTTGTACGGTCAGCGATGGAGAAGCGAGTGTTTGAAGGTGCAAGGCAATCTATTGATGCACAGCTTTGTCTCTCTGTCAAACTCGGAGCTGTTCTTGTAGGTTGTGCCACAGGAGGTCTGAAGGCGCGTGGCGGTGTGTTCATCCAGAGCTTTGTCTCTCCATCATTCTTGGAGCTACTCTTGTAGGTTCTGCCATACGAGGTGCATACTGTGTCATTGGATGCTACGTGATGTACTCGGTGTGTCAAGGCCGAAGGGTGTCTCCTCCTCCACCACTTTGCCTCTTCATTATTGTTGGAGCTTGTTTTGGACGTTTCGACTGTGTGCATGTGTCGGTCTTCTTCTGGTGATTGTGTGCTGAGCACGGGAGAAGGTGAGGGCAACTCGAGCGTCTCCTCCTCCACCACTTTGCCTCTTCGTTATTGTTGGAGGCTCTTTTGGACGTTCTTCTGTGTGAGGTGCATGTTGTCTGAAGAGAGAAGCGTCTCCAGCGGTTCACCGTTGCAACTGTGTGCATGTGTTGGTCTTCTTGTGGTGGTTGTGTGCTAGAGCGCGGGAGAAGCTGAGGGCAACTGCTAACCATTGGAGGGGCCACGACAGGATGCAACTATTGCTAGTCTTGCACCGTCGTTTGCTCTGTGGCATTGGTTCGAGCCCATGTTACAGTGCCTATATAAACACCGAACTTTCTCGGTGGACTTTACGGCTTGCCTCCACTCTGAAATATTGTCTCGGACATTCGATTGCTATCTACTTATGGCTTCCAAAACTGACTTTTGCGGTGAATCGATGGAGACCCAGCAGCAGTGACACTTTGAATGTGGTAGCAGCACTTGAAACAATCGTTTATCTCCTGCCCTTCGTATTCCTTCTAGGTTCCTTCTTGAAATATCTTCCACTTCTAGCTTCCATGCTTTGGGTCTTCCAGAGCTTTCCTTCTACTATTATTTCTTCATATATCTTCTATTTCCTTCTGCTATTGTTTCTTCGTATATGTTGTACTTCTAACTTTGAGGCTTTGGATCTTTCAGAGATCCTCAAGTTCATGGAGCCCATTGAAGCAGGAGCTTCTGAAGGGAACGTATCAAGAGGGATTCTATGCATGTCGTCCAATTTGGGCGATACCTCAGAGACAATATTGCATGTCCAATACGGTAATCCATTCGTCAACTGCCTCATATTGTTACAGCTTCTGCCAGTTCATACCTACTAACAACCTGGTCTTCTGTCTTTTGGGCTCGATGCACGTTCAGTGGAAGTGAAAGAGGAGGCGGATTCTTCCTATTGTTGCGTGCAAGACACGCGCATTTTGTCAGGAGTTCAAATAAAGACAGAGCCAGACAACTATGAACCAATAGCTGAAGCTATGCATGGTACGTTTGCATCTTGATGTTGCACATGGTGGCAACTCTGTGGATGTGTTGGCCTTCTTGTGGTTCATCTTCCTCGCTTGCAGAGAATTGTATACATTTGTGAGCATCTTGAGTGTTGCTATAGTAAGGAAGCTTGCTGTTTGCGAATACCCTTGTAGACACGGAGGTCATTATCAAGGATCCTCGTCACGGAAAAGCGATAATGAAGGACCAACATATCAAATTGGGTGAGATGCCTTTTGCTCTCAGTGAGTCTACCTGCACATAGTTCCACTTTCGTATGTTTTGTCACCACTTCTGACAACCCAAATCAGGGTTGTGCTACGGTACAGTAGTGTGGGATAGGGAAGGAGCCCAAGAAATTGTTAAAACGGGCACTGTAGATTGCTGCCAGGGAAGCATACAAGGAAGGTGCACGGGGATTCCACTCTCTTCCTTCACTCGCTTTATAACTTTGTAGCTATGAATGCCCAGCATGTTGATGACTTTTCGCTTTGACAACTTGCATGATTTGCAGGTTATTACTTTAAGAACTCACGTCTGTATAGCTACTGTTGTAGCTACCTTGGTTGGTCCTACACTGATAGCATCTGAGTGAATGCGTTTGGTGCTTTGAATCGGTAGACTTCAATATGACCGCTGTCCCATTTTATAGGATGACGATTCGGCTGTCCTCTATCAGTGTAGTCATTTGGTGATAGTGATAATTGCCGTCTCACGTATTCGTGAATTAGATTGGAAATTGTCATAGTTTGAAGTGACTTGGAGAGAGTTGTGAAATTCAGCATGCTTGCAAAACCATTTTAATGATGATTGCTTTGCAAATTGAGAAACCTTCTATATGACAGAATTTTTGTTTGAAACGTGATGGTTTTGCCATTGTGCACACATAAATGGACTTTTGTTACACATTCCTATTAACTAAGAGATGCATTTTGTGACATAAAATTTATTGTGACAAAAGTGACTACATTTCTTATGTATGTTTTTTCTTTTTTATTTTAGCAAGCAACCACTCATTCCCAAAGAAATATATTGAAGATGGCACCACATCAGATGCATTGGTAAAGAAGAGATGCATTGATGAACCACCACTTAATAGCAAGCACTACAATCTGCATGCATTGTGCCCTTAGGCCAACGCTCAACTAGCACAGCCTACTCTCCCCCCTACGCTAGCTATTGATGTTATATCTGAGTTCATTCAACATCTCTTTTCTTTTGATGGGAAGTTGCTAGTAAAGTATGAAACATATAAGGCTAGAAATCCCAATTACCCTATTTTCCTTCTAGCGGACTTTTGTGACAATCGTAATTGCGATACAATCACCTTAGTTGTTCCACATGCATTTGTTGAGCAATGTAGAAACTACTTAGAGGTGGATGCCTTTTATCGCATAGAGGGCTCGAGAGTACTTCCAAAGGGTAGTGGGGAGGGTGGGACTTCAAGCTTTTCCCTACATGTAAATGCCACAACCGCAATTAGTGAGGGTGAACCTTTTGAGGGTTGCATTTGCTTCCTTCTAGAAACAACAATTGCATGTTATTTTCCATGGTCTTCAACCCCTATAAAGGCTAGACTAGGGAACATCTTCGGTTTCTTTGGGACAATTGTGTTCATGGTAAATAAAGGTTGACTCCAAAGTCTCAAAGAACGATCTCTTAATCATTGGTGATGGTCCTCGCGATGAGGATAGAGGTACACTAAGTCATTTGTCATTGTGTCAAATTATGACCATTATGCAAATGTTCAGATTCCCTAACTTCATCTTTTGTAACAGTTGACCTTGGTCAATGAGCAAAGGAGTGTGCACACAAAATTGGTTCAAGAATTTCATGAAAATGGAATTGTAAACATGCAACACATAAGCTCACAACAAGCAGTTTGCCTAGCACTTTCACTACCATTGACTAGTAGCACTAGAGAATTTGCATATATCAACACAAGTGATTCAAATGATCACACCCACTTACTAAAACGTAAAGCACAACTACAAGAAATGGATCCAGAAATCAAGGACTTTTTTTTAAATGATTGCATAACTACATATCTCAAGTGCTCAACGCAACTTCACAACATATGTTTAGCAGCATCATTCAAGAAAGTTGGCAACAACACAAAACAAAGAAAACAAAACAAAATTATATGGTTTAACAACTACAATAAAAACAAGGACCCTGAGAACCATTATAGAGAGTTGTGCTTGCTTTACCTACCATTCACAGAAATGGAACACTATTTGGACAAGACAAACATCACTTGGCATGACCTTTACCTTGCCAATAACCAAATGATTGACACAAAAGTCTATAGAAACTTCAACAAATCAATAATACCAATTGAAAACAATGAAACACCGACTTCCAGCTGTAACAACTCAACAAATACAAGACACATAAGAAGCAATTTTGACTTAGGAATTGAAACGAACAAAACATGAAAAAGGAGTAACTCACAAACGTACACAACAAAAACATATGAGAGAATGCCAAACAAAGAATATCATGCAATGTTTAGAAAGCTAAACAATAAGCAACACATAATCATAGAGGACATCATGCTAAAGAAAAGGACAAACACATCAGACAGATTTATTCTCTTTCTTTCTGGTAATACAGGAACAGGGAAAACATTTACGTTGCTTGTCCTTGCACAAGAAAACTCCAATACTACACACACAAGGACACAAGATATGCAAAAAGAGCTAGAGCATTACTAGTATCATACACTGGTAAGGCCGCGTATAACATTGGAGGCTTTACCATACATTTAGCATTACATTTACCACTTCTGGCATCAACATACACTGCATTAACACCTAAAAAAGTACAAGCACTATCAACACTATATTTGAAAGTTGAGCTATTGGTGATTGATGAAATTTCATTGGTGGGGCAAAATACCTTCCAAGCAATAGACATGCGGATGCGTGAAATAAAGCACAACCATTTCCAGCCATTTAAAGGAGTAGATGTTATTTTATGTGGGGATCTATGCCAAGCTAGCCCAACTAAGGATAGTTGGATCTTCTCAACAAAGACCTCAATATTCACATTGGAAACATCTCTTTGGAAAGACCACATGCAATACTATGAACTATTGCAACCAATGAGACAAGAAAATTATGAATTCTTAGGGATACTCAACAAAATAAGGATAGGAATGTTAAAGATAGTGTAAATTTCACTATCCACATAGGGCATAAGGGAAAACCCTAACCCTAACCCTAACCCTAAGGGGTTCACATGTTTATCTTCATGTTCATTGTTAATACACTTAGTGTACAGGTAATTGAGGAGGCACTATTCCAACTACATCCACCCTTGGACATTAAGGAAAATGTAAGCTATTTAAGGTTTCCTCTATTATTAGCATAGTGACAAACATAGCCTATCAATGTAGCACATGATTGATTGTCAATGTTTGCATCCGTTTATTAGATCACATTTTCACATAGAGATGCATTGATTGGACAACCACCTAGACCCCTCTTGTATGAAGCCAAATTCTGGTAATGGTATCAATAAGAGTATAAAAGATAGTACATACTCTATCCAACATCTTGCTAACACAAGTCATAATATTGACTCAAAATATGATCATCAACATAAAAACTTCAAAGATGATTTGCAAGAAAAGGATCATTTCTTTACTAGACATTCACTATTCACAATGATTTCTATGACCAATAATTATATAAAATACAATATAGGTGCTAGCAAATTTATTGATAATAATTGTATATATACCAACATTATTTATATTACCACTATAATATATGTACTACAACCACTGACCACATTCTTCATCAATACAATGCACACAAATTCTTCTCAATAAGATCTCCTTATGCCTTTTTCCATGTTCATTTTTTGAAACACTATCTTTAGATGTTTAGATAAGTTTCCTTCATCATTGTGCTAATCCATTGGTGTTCTTTCACATTTTCTTTTTAAAGTATAGATTCTTAAATAACTTGAATAAAGGTCAAATCTAAGATCTTCAAACTCCCATTTTGGGCCCATTGGCATCTAGAGATAGCACTTGCTTAAGGCATTATGGCAAGGAATTTACGGTCCATGTTGGGATGGGAAGGTCCTACCTATGTCTTGTTGGCTATGGGTGTATCAATTTACATCTATTTCTTAAAATGTCATTGTATTGATTCTCCCTTTAGTGAAGCTATGGTCTGCTGTTGCGAATGAAGATTTTCGAGAGATGTTATCATGTCCATATGCAACCATTGATGTGGCATAATAATTAAAAGGAGGTGTGGTTGGCATGAATAGGTTTATGAATTATGTTTCTTGTTCATGATTGCAAGTGATGGGTGGTCCTAACTAGAATAGTTCAACAAATGTATTGAAAGTAAGAAATGTATCGAAAGTTTTTTTCATATGTATGAAAGCATTATAGTTTCTTCTTTTTTGTAATTATTGAGCCATATTTTGAAAAATTGTATGGTTTTATTATATATGTTGTCTAATTTAGAGTAAAAGTTTAGAATATGAGTGCCTCTTTTAAACCTTGAAAGTTTTATAAAAAGATATTAATTGTGTGAAATGTCACTTCAATACTTTCATTGATAAAGGCATGTTGGTAGGACAAATAATATTGTTAAAGCTCCCCTAGGCAAAGCCCTTGCAAAGAAAGCTCAAGCATAATATGTATTTGCTCATAGATCCTACACTTAAGAAAATGAACATCATTTCCAAAAACAAAAATTCATTATAGCCACCAGCGAATTGTATGAGATTGATAACATAGGTTCCTTTTACTCTCTACCCCCCCCCCCCCATCCAAATGCTACTGTGCAAGAGAGAAAAATCTTTGCCACCAAAAAGAGGATAAGAGAGAGGCCATGAAAAGGAATAGATACTTCAAATGCCATGAAATGAAGCTCGTTGTAAAGTACACACTTGAGATCATTTAATTTCAATACTAACTACACCCATCCCATTTGGATCCTGTGAATTCAGATGCCAAATTCTATTCAAAAGACTGTGCTTCATCTTGTACATCTGCCTTCCCAATTGATGTTAGGGCATCCTTGAGGAGTCAAATACAATTGATTGTGGGGCATCCTCGAGGAGTCCCAAGTGATGTCGGGGCATCCTCGAGGAGTTGCATACAATTGATTGTGATGATATAAGTGAATACTATTTTTATCCATAGGCCAGCGTATTCATCCACCTTCTTAATTAATTAATGTCAGGGCATTGTCCAAGTGTCGCATACCATTGATTGCGGTGATATAAGTTTATCCTTTCTTTATGAATTGGTAATATTGGTCTTATAGACTTGCATGTTTTCATAATTCTGGGCCTTCCAATGGTTGGTACATCACCCACAGTCCATGCCAGTGTATCAAATAAGTTTGCGAATTCCATGACCACATATGATACACCGTCAATTGAACCTTGATAATTTCCTCTCTAATGCCTTTTAGGTTAGGAACCTTGTTAATTGAAGGCAAATTCATCATGGTCAACTCATTGATTGTTAGCATTCTTCTTGACACCTTGCTTAATGTTTAACCTATATGCACGGATGTATAAAAGTCAGTATTATAGAGTTCAGCTTTAGTCAAGTCCTATAATCTTATGAGAGATTACAAAGATTGAACCGTTGCATCAACATATCTAAACAAGAGCAAAAGAAAACTTACAACAATTAAAACCAATTTGGAGATTCTTACACTAGTGAGATTTTTCCATTTTTTCTAATATGATCTTCTATTCCCATCTACCATGTGCTAGAAGGCAAGACAACTAGGATGGTTAGGTGGGAGAGGATACATGGAATCATTTCATGGGTTTAGGAGGTGGAGACAAGCATATATCATGTCAATCCTTAAATCAGGTTACTTTATGCATGTCAATGAGGTTGCCTTGGGAAAACTACCTTGTCATGCAATTTGGGTTCACATGCTCATGGTTATTTTTGGAGGATAACATCCTCATAATTTTAGGAGAATCCTGGTTGAGTCCTAACAATAGTATCCATAATCATTTGAGAGACATGAAGACTAATATGCTACATAGAGATATTTAAACAAAGCAAAAGATGGGGATGTAGAGCTCTAAAGTGGGAAAGAGAATTGCCTTGAAATTTGAAGTAGCTAAACTCCACTTGAGAGGTGCAAATGAATGTAGAGGAACAAGACCAGATAGCAACTGAAATTCTTATGATGTTTGTAAGTTGTGAAGGATGATAAAAAACAATCTCTTGGTAAAGCACTAGATGTTTGATGAGGGGCTCGCATTATGAAAATCTTAAAGTGTACATGAGGCAGATGCAAGAGTGATAAAATGTGCAATTAACAAGGATGCCACTTATAGGGATGTTGCATTGACCTAGTTCCACAAAAGGAGGAACCCTTTGAATTGGGTACCCCTCTCTTGCCATGGCTCCTAGGTTATGCACATGCAACTCATTATGTGTAGCTAGAGGTGCATCAATTTAGGTCATGAAATTATGAAAAAAGGTGCATTTATATGTCCTTAGGTGCTCAAATGGGGACCTTGGTTTGAAGAGGTTCCAATTCAGGCACCTTTGTGCCACCTACTTTTGCTACTGGCAATAGCCAGTCTGACGATGCATTTTCACCCAATGGCCACTGTAGGGTGTGCAAACTTGAACATCCTAGTAGCCATTAGTTCTCAAATTCACCGTGGAGCACTTGGGAAATATCCCGCATGAACTTCTGATTGGGTCTCAAATGTGTAAAATGTGTGCAATTGGTACACAATCCAACTGCACACATGTGGGCTCATGTGCATTGCCTCTAATCTATCCAAGAAGATACAAAATGTCCTCTTCTACAAATGGATGTGGATGGATCCATTGTTGGAATACCAAGAGTCACCTCCATGGGTTTGTATACATATGTGATTCACCTTGTTGTCTTTGTGCCGACATGGACTTAGGTAGCAAAGAATGTGTGTGTAGAGTAAAGGCAAAGTTTCGCTTATACTTGCATAAGGCTAGGAATAATCTCTCTTAGGAATCCTCAACATGCATCTCCAACATGCAAGTCCTACATGCATGTTCTACATGCAAGTTCTACATACGATTCCTACATGCAGCTTGTACACGCAACTCCTACATGCAATTTCTACATGCAACATGCAACTTGCAACTCTTACATGCAACTTCTAGATGAAAGTTCTAAATGTAGAGAGAGAATGTCTTACAATTCCTACATAAAGAGAGAGAAGCTCTCTAACTTGTATAAATACCCCATAATGAAAGTTCTACTTTGGTATTCCAAGCAATTGTCTCCAAGTGTCCATGCTTCCTTGCACTCCATGCCTAAAAACATGTCCTTCTAATTTACCATGAACCCCTCTCTAACCCCTTCTAAACTCCTCCTAAACCCTTCAACCCCCAGTGAAGGCGAAAACCTTCATTACCCCGATCTTGATGATGCACATTCCTTTCACACATGCATGCACTATGTTTGCTTACCACACTTAAGCCTACGTCTCTCACCGAATTATGACCCGAGGTCCTAAGCTACACTTATATTACAAATGACAACACTGACATATCTGTAGGTGACCAAAATCCTTGCATACTAAGAATACCCTACTCTTCCTGCGAAAGCCGTGGGAAAGGGCCGACACACCTATAATGGAGGCTATATTAGGAGATGACATGCATTCACTACTAGTATAAATATTTATGTGTGGGTATCAGTTGACAACCTTTATGGGTGTGGGAGATGACATGCATTCACTACTAGTATAATACCTATGTGGTGGGTATAGGTGACAATCTTTACGTGGAGCTTTTTTAAATCTAGCCTTTTTGTTGTGTCCAAATGGTTGAAAACAATGTTTCCCTTTTTACAACATCCACTCTTTTGCAAACAATATTGAAAATTGTGGGTTTCATCTACCCATGTTCATAAATTTAGCACAAAATGATAGAATAGTGTCCACTATATTTATGATGAAAGGATGGGCACATATCTACCCTTTTAGAAGAGTTACCAAACAAAGAGGGTCCTTTTGTTTCATAGGAGAGACATAATATTTTTCCTATAGGTGTAAGCATGATTGGACAATATGTTTTTACTACTTTGTTAGAACCCAAAAAGTATCATTAATATTCCCTTTAACATTTCCATTAGTGAGAAAAAACAATGCTTCTAAGTGTTTTTTAAGTACATCCATAGGCTTAAAACCATAATTATTTCACAATTATTTTTGTCCACCTATGCTTTGGGCACCTAACGTAGCCCCTACCTATAGTATCTTGGACACTACTTTTTAGTCCACTAATTCATGCTTACACCACTATTAGATAAAAAACACTTATTTCATTAATTTTGGACTCATATGTCTACTTTTGGACTATTCCTTAAAATCCTTCCCAACTGAAAAGTTTACTTTATGAAACTGTCATTCGAGAATCAAAAGTTTACTTTCTGGCACTATCATTTTCACATAAGACATTTCAAAATATCTCTCTACAATGTTGTACAAATAATGCAAAAACTACTATTAAATCCTAAATTTCTATTTCTTGTTTATAAGAATCATATTCTTAAAATAAAAAATCCGAGTTATTAGTTTAAATCCATGAAAAACCATGCTATTGAGGATTCACAACATTTTAAAAATGTATACATAAGAGACCTGTAAGACTCTTTTTACTTTCAATGCAGAAAACTATAACACTCTTGAATATTCAAGAAATTAAAAGGTTTATATACACATGAGACATGATGGAAGCCTCTTTTGTACTCCAAAAAGTAGCAATAGCTATGCTTGCAATTTTACATTATCATGTCATAAGTTTTACAACAAATATTGCTCTGGATGAGTCTTTGTACAAAGGATCTCCTATGGCCTTTTCAATAATTTAATTTTTCCTTTACAATGAGTTTAGTACAAATGGGCGATCCAAACATTTGCTTGTTTGAATGTCCTTTTCTATCATGATCACAGAAATGAGCGATCCAAACATTTGCTTGTTCAGAATGTCCTTTCTGTTGTCACTTGTCGCTTGGGTGCCATCTTCATTCACTCTCATCTGACAACCACCACCACCTTCACTCTTTCTCGATATTTGAATGGTGTTATCATGGGCATTCTTCATTTGCGCTATCTCCCTCTACTTCCTCCCGGGCGAGCATCTTTGTGAACTCTGTAATGTGCGTAATAATTGGTTGCGGTAATTTTATTTTGTCTTCTACATCATACCCCATGTGCTTCTTTGTTTTCTTTGACCTTGATTTCCAGGATACTATGACTGTCTCTGTGGAAAGTCTTGAAATTGCTTCATGGTTTGGGACCCATTCCTTTTTCAAACAACTACTATACAATGTACTGTTATCTTGGTTCTCCTTCCTGCCCCTTGGCTCATACCATACCGCTATAAATGTTGTAGCTCTCCCCCGGTCATCCATGCTCACGTCAACTACTTTTGCAACCCAAAACTTCATGTTCTCATGTTCATCATCCGATGGTCGAACTGCAACAAAACAATGGACATCTATGTCTATTTGTGGCATAAACTCTCTCTTCTTGGGTCCACAATATGGATGTGGGAGCAACGATTCAAACTCATTTTCAAAGAGACCACATGCTGGACGCAAGTCATTACCAACATTTGGCCAAAATAAAGGCCGTTCTGCCTTAATATCATCTTCTCGCATTTTTGCAAGGTCCTTTATCAATTGGTAGGTCTTGCTAATTACAACAGTAGTGTGTTCCTTCCAAGAGGGCTTCCAATCAGGAAATCTCCGGAGCATTTCCTCTTTGTATGCAATAAAAGCTTTTAAGCCTTCTATTTCACCTTTGGATTTCTCGCTGAATTCTTTTATAGGAGCCCATGTTGGATGCATTTCTTTGCTCGGGATTGAAGTTAAGAGAGAGTAAGGTTCTTCAGGTTCCCATTTTGTATCAAGAGAATAGTGTTGCCATTGCATCACTGGTTTTTCATCCTTTAAGAAAAATCGAAAATAGTGTGGAGCGCTATGACCAATCAGGGCATCACCACCTTTTTGTATGAAAGGTAGAATAAAGCTCTTCCAATCATACATCCTCTCAACCATTGAGCATATTGTTCCTTCCTTATGGCCACCAACTTGCCTCCCACATTTTCTTATCAAGTCATCCATTGTCTCCATGTCCTTGTGTTTTAGTTCTCTTGAAACTGTGCTAAATACCTGATCGATATCCTCATGTGTGTGCCCAACCAACAAAAACCCAACTTCAATCTCATTGAAGATTCTATGAGCGATTAGCATTGAGCAAAATGCAAAGAAGAGTACATTCTTATTCTCTCGTCCGCAATTGTCTGCTTGTATTCTCAAAGTTGCTGGTAGGCGACCTTTTTCTGCATGTACATTGTGAATTGCCTTCATAACGGATGTTACAACTTGATTGCTATCGTGTAGATGCAAGGAATCAATCCATATGTCTGCAAAAAACTTAAATCCGTGCACTAACACTCCACATAGATGTGTCTTTAAAAAGTATTTGCCTTGTAGCTTAGGTGGAGTGTTAACGAATCGAGGTAATGTTGTTGTATTTTGATCCATACCATCTACAATAATGCACATGTACTCATTTGGGTGAGAAATAGCTTGCTCCTTCCAAAATGCATATTTTATTCTAGAATGTCGAACAAGTCCATGATGAAATTCTCTCTTTCTTTTGTAAGCTTCTTTTTGTTCTGGAGATGTTGCACTCTCAAGTGCTCGCTTTAGATCATCACAGTCGTTGCACTTTGACATTTTTTGCCTCTTTGGGATTTTAACATGTCCAAAGCTTTTTTTCCAAAGAGTATACAAAGTATGAAAAGATGCCGGTGCATGCCCTCTTTGCCTCTGTGTTTCTCCAATAGAGTTAAATACTTCTTTTTTGGTCAAACCTATCAGAAGATGCATTTCTGATAGGTGGGGTTGCGGTAAAGCATTTTCATAAATGTAATCTTTCAAAATTGCTGTTGCCGCAACCGTTGAGGCTCTTGTTTTGGGCCTTCCTATGTTTCCATGAATGTTAAATTTAACTCCATACTTTGCTTTATTAGCCAAATTCCAATATGTGCCATGTGATAATCCTGTAATAATGCGATATGCATTATTGCATATACTTTTTCCATTTATAAGAGGCCTTATTTGATGTCCTGAACTTCGCCTTCTCTTATCATTTACAAGAAAGCAAGACAATCTCGTGAGTAGGTATTCATTTCTTCTGCTTCCTTTCCTTTGCCAGACATGTTCTCTACAACCCTTGATGTCATGTAAGTTAATGGATCGCATACATGTATGCTTACAGCATGTAGATCGCATTGCTTTTAGCATAACATCTTCATTCATTACTCTTATTCTCTTTGGTTGCTTTTCTGGATCTGCCTGCACTCGTTGTCTTTTCATGCATCTGTATGTCCGTTTTGGGACCTTCTGTTCATTCTTATTTGGATTTGTGTAGTTCTCCTTGTAAGATTTATTTGTCACATTGTTTTCATGAGATGTTGCATCCTTGATCTTATCACTCTGACAGTCAAATACTGAATATTCCTTTGTTGATGTCATCCTTGCTTTTGATACATTCGTCAAACCATTTGTAACATTTACAAGTTCACAATCAAAGTCAAACACCGAATAGTCCTTTGTTGATCTCATCCCTACTTTTGATACAATCGTAGAACCACTTGTCACAATGGCATTAGAGTGTCTCGAATGATCTTCAAACTCATCTATTCCTGAGAGAACATCACTCATTGATGCACTTTCTATGGATTTCATAACTCCATAGTCAGTGGTGATAGACTGTCCAAAATGATCTTCAAACTCATCTATTCCTGAGAGAACATCGCTCATTAATGCACTTTCTATGGATTTCATAACTCCATAGTCTTGAAACTCCTCTACTCCAGAGAGAACATCACTCATTACACTATCGTGCATGATTTCCATAATTCCATAGTTACCTGCTTTGACTCCAAGAACTTTATCAGTATCCATGAAGCCATCCATGCTTGAAGATATAACACTTTTCACATCTTTGCCCAAGTTCTCAATGTGCATGAACTCATCCACCCCGGATAAGGCATCACTTGTGAAATATTTTTCTTTCTCGGTACCAATGAACTCATCGACTTCTGATAAGACGTCAGTGCTATAGTTGAGTGCATTGGAATCATCCATCTCTGAAGGAATAGAGCTTGGTACATTGGCATATTCTTTCAATTCTTTGATGTTGTAGTATACATTATGTTTATCATTAAAAACCACATGCCGAGTCTTTCCAATCTTTAAAAATTGCATGCTCCATCTCAAATCCTTACCTACCTCATAGTAGGGACCATCCAATGACATTGAGTTATCATCCATACCATCATCAGTAACTTTTTGAATTCTCATCTGCGCAAATGTCCAGTGTTTAACTTGTTCAAATCCCAAGACTTGACCTTCTGCTACATACTTATTTGTAAATGATAACATTTGTAAAATATCTCCCACTCTAAAATCCAAAGATATGCACTTTGTATTCCTGATGACATGTGTTGGATAAGTCTCATCTCTATCCCATGCAATAAATGCTTTGTTGGAAGTATTATAGGGCATAACATCTCCAAGGATTTCCATATCCCCACACTTATGCTTTAGCTCAACATGTGCACTAAGAATCCTTGATACGATAACCGCTACCTTATCTTCACCAAGTCTTCTAAAGTGACAAATAGAATTTGGATCACTTTCATGGATTGTAGCAAATGCAACTACTTCTCTTTTGCAACATAAAATCACCTCCATCCCCGGAATAAATTTTGTAGCTATCTCCTTTGTGAGTTTCCTCTGCAAACAAGCTGTAACAACCATTATAAAGAACATTAGTCTCTTCTCAATAATCTACTTTATTAATGATTTAAAAATCCAGAACGTGTTTGAAAATTTAATTAGACACTAACCAATAACAACCCTAAACCCTAAACCATAAACCGTAAACCAAAACAACCCTAAATCCTAACCAATAACAACCCTAAACCCTAAACCCTAAACCCTAACCCCCAAACCCCAAACCCTAAACCCTAACCCCCAAACCCCAAACCCTAACCACCAAACCCTAAACCCTAAACCCCAAACCCTAAACCCTAACTCCTAAACCCTAAACCCTAAACCCTAACTCCAAACCCTAAACCCTAAACCCTAAACCCTAAACCCTAAACCCTAACTCCCAAACCCCAAACCCCAAACCCTAACTCCCAAACCCGAAACCCGAAACCCGAAACCCTAAACCCTTAACCCTAACCCCCAAACCCTAAACTCTAAACCCTAACTCCTAAACCCTAGATCCTAAACCCTAAGCCCTTAACCCTAACCCCCAAACCATAAACCCTAACTCCTAAACCCTGAATCCTAAACCCTAAACCCTAGCTCCCAAACCCTAAACCCTAAACCCTAAACCCTAACTCCCAAACCCCAAACCCTAAACCCCCAATCCTTGAACCCTAAACCCTAAACCCTAACTCCCAAACCCTAAACCCTAACTCCCAAACCCTAAACCCCAAACCCTAAACCCTAAACCCTAAACCCTAAACCCTAACCCCCAAACCCTAAACCCCTAAACCCTAAACCCTAAACCCTAACCCCTAAACCCTAAACCCTAAACCACCAAACTCTAAACCCTAACCCCCAAACCCTAACCCTCAAACCTTGAACCCTAAACCCTAAACCCTAACTCACCAAACCCCAAATCCTAAACCCAAACCACGAAATCCTAAACCTTAAATCCTATGAGTGTTTTCAAGTAATATCATTTATTTAAGTAATAGTTTTAATTAGAATTTATAAGTAATAGTGGAATTGATAGTTGGGAGGGTGGTAGTGGGAGAAAGGGAGAGTGGGAAAGTGGAGAAAGGGAGTGTGGGAGGGTGGTAGTGGGAGAAAGGGAGAGTGGGAGAGGGAGTGGGAATGGGGGCGGTGGGGGTGGGGGTGGGAGGATGGGAGTGGGAGTGGGAGAGGGAGTGGGAATGGGGGAGGTGGGGTTGGGAGAATGGGAGTGGGAGTGGGAGAGGGAGTGGGAATGGGGGAGGTGGGGGTGGGGTGAGGGTGGGAGGATGGGAGGATGGGAGTGGGAGTGGGAGGGGTGGGGTGGGGAGTGGGAGTGGGAGGATGGGAGTAGGAGAGGGAGTGCGAATGGGGGAGGTGGGGGTGGAAGTGGGAGGGGTGAGGTGGGAGGATGGGAGTGGGAATGGGGGAGGTGGGGGTGGAAGTGGGAGGGGTGGGGTGGGAGGATGGGGGAGGGAGTGGGAGTGGGGGAGGTGGGGGGGTGGGAAAATGGGAGTGGGAGTGGGAATGGGGGAGGTGGGGGGGTGGGAAAATGGGAGTGGGAGGATGGGAGTGGGAGGGGTGAGGTGGGAGGATAAGGGTGGGAGAATGGGAGTGGGAGTGTGAATGGGGGGGGAGGGGTGGGGGTGGGAGGATGGGAGTGGGAGTGAGACGTGTAGGTGGGAGGATGTGAGTGGGTGGGAGAATGGGAGTGGGAGTGGGAGTGGGAGTGGGAATGGGGGAGGTGGGGGTGGAGTGAGGGTGGGAGTGGGAGGGGTGGGGTGGGAGGATGGGAGTGGGAGAGGGAGTGGAAATGGGGAAGGTGAAAGAATGGGCGTGGGCGTGGGAGTGAGAATGGGGGAGGTGGGGTGGGAGGATGGGAGTGGGAGTGGGGTGGGAGGATGGGAGTGGGTGGGAGAGAGAGAGAAGATAATCTAATAGAGAGGCCAATGGGAGAGGAGATAATGTTATAGAAGGACCAATGAGAGAGAAGCACTCAAAACCCTAGTTTTTCTTATATATACTCTCCTTCTCTCATTGTTTCTCTCATTTCAACAAGGAAGAGCAAGAGGAGAAGCAAAAAGAGGAGGAAGAGCAAAAGCAAGCACAAGCATCGATTTCAACTTTTTTCCAGGTACTGTTTTTAAAATTTGTATTCTTTGAAATTTTATTATAAAGAGAGAAAAGTGAAGGAAAGATTTTTAGAGAGAGAAAAGAAGAGAGAGACTCTTGCTGCCTCGGCAGCAAAAGAGAGAAAGAAAGAGAGAGGGAGAGAGACAAGAGAAGGGGGGGGAAAGAGAGGGGAGAGAAAGGGAGGGGGGAGAGAAGGGGGAAGGGGGAAAGAGAGGGGAGAGAGGGGAGAAGAAGCGAGGGGGGGGAGAGAGAGAGGGGAGAGGGAGGCCGCTGCCGCGGCAACGCAGAGGGGGGGAGGGAGGGGAGGGAGAGGGGAGGGGAGGGGGAGGGGGGGCGGCGAGAGAGGGAGGGGGGGGCGGGGATAGAGAGGGGGAAGAGGGAGGGGAGGCGAGGGGGGAGAGGGAGGGGAGGGGGCCGCTGCCGCTACCGCGGCAGCGAGAGAGGGGGAGGGGTGGTAGAGGGAAGGGGGGGCGGTGAGAGGGAGAGGGGAGAGGGAGAGATGGGGGCCCGGCGAGAGAGGGAGGGGGGGCAGTGAGAGGGAGGGGGGAGAGGGAGGGGAGGGAGCCGCCCGCGGCAGCGAGAGAGGGGGAGGGGGGAGGGGGGGGGGGAGGGGAGGGGGGAGAGGGAGGGGAGGGGGCCGCTGCCGCGGTAGCGACAGCGAGAGAGGGGGAGGGGGGGGAGAGGGAGAGGGAGGGGGGGGGGCAAGGGGGGGGAGAGAGAAGGGGGGCAGTGAGAGGGAGGAGGGAGAGGGAGGGGAGGGGGCCACTGCCGCTGCCGCGGCAGCGAGAGAGGGGGAGGGGGGAGAGGGGAGGGAGGGGGCCGCTGCCGCGGCAGCGGCAGCGAGAGAGGGGGAGGGGGGGGAGAGGGAAGGGGGGAGAGAGGGGGCAGCGAGAGGGAAGGGGGGGGAAGAGAGAGAGAGGGGGGGGCCGCTGCCGCGACAGCGGCAGCGAGAGAGGGAGGGGAGGGGAGAGAGAAGGGGGGGGGAAAGGGAGGGGAGGAGAGAGGGAAGGGGGGGGAAGAGAGAGAGAGGGGGGGCCGCTGCCGCGGCAGCGGCAGCGAGAGAGGGAGGGGAGGGGAGAGAGAAGGGGGGGGGGAAAGGGAGGCGAGGAGAGAGAGAAAGGGGGGGGGCCACGGCCGCTGCCGCGGCAGCGAGAGAGGGGGAAGGGGGGGAGAGGGAAGGGGGGAGCGAGAGGGAAGGGGGGAGCGAGAGAGGGGGGAGAGGGAAGGGGGGGGCGCCGCGGCCGCTGCCACGGCAGCGAGAGAGGGGGAGGGGGGGGAGAGGGAAGGGGGGAGCGAGAGAGAGGGGAGAGGGAAGGGGGGGGCCGCGGCCGCTGCCGCGGCAGCGAGAGAGGGGGAGGGGGGGAAAGGGAAGGGGGGAGGGGCCGGGGGCAGCGAGAGAGAGGGAAGGGGGAGAGAGAGAGAAGGGGGGGGGCCGGGGGGGAGAGGGAAGGGGGGAGCGAGAGAGGGGGGAGAGGGAAGGGGGGGGCCGCGGCCGCTGCCGCGGCAGCGAGAGAGGGGGAGGGGGGGGAGAGGGAAGGGGGGAGCGAGAGGGAAGGGGGGAGCGAGAGAGGGGGGAGAGGGAAGGGGGGGGGCCGCGGCCGCTGCCGCGGCAGCGAGAGAGGGGGAGGGGGGGAGGGGGAAGGGGGGAGGGGCCGGGGGCAGTGAGAGAGAGGGAAGGGGGAGAGAGAGAGAAGGGGGGGGGCCGCGGCCGCTGCCGCGGCAGCGAGATAGGGGGAGGGGGGGAGAGGGAAGGGGGGAGGGGGCGGAGGGAGCGAGAGAGGGGAGGGGGAGAGAGAGAGAAGGGGGGGGCCGCGGCCGCTGCCGCGGCAGCGAGAGAGGGAGGGGGGAGAGAGAGAAGGGGGGGTAGCGAGAGAGAGGGGAGGGAGAGAGAGAGGGGGAGAGGGGGAGAGGGAAGGGGTGGGGAGAGGGAAGAGAGAGGGGGAGCCGCTGCCACGGCAGCGAGAGAGGAGGAGGGGGGGAGAGAGAGTAGGGGGAGATGCGAGAGCGAGAGAGAGGGGGAGGGAGAGAGAGAGAGGAGGGGAGGGGCCGCTGCCGCGGCAGCGAAAGAGAGGGAGGGGTGGAGAGAGAGAGAGAGAGGGGGAGGAGAGAGAGAGAGGGGATGGGGGGGGAGATCGCGGCAAGTGAGAGAGAGAGTGGAGAGGAGAGTGGGGAGCGCAAGTGAGAGAGAGGAAAAAGGTGAGGAGAAAGGAAGAGAGAGAGAGAGAGGGGAAATGAAGAGGAGGGGAGAGAGTAGACTAAGATGAGAGGAAACGTAGACTAGAGCGGAGAGGAAAGAGAGAGAGAGAAGAGTGAGAGAGATGAAAATTTAGAGAGGGAGGACACGAGAAAGTACGATCGAGATAGAAAATCTTACCAATGAAGAGGAGAAATGAGTGGGCGACGATCGAGACAAGATGAAGAGATCGAGATAGAAAATCTTACCAATGAAGAGGAGAAATGAGTGGGCGACGATCGAGACAAGATGAAGAAGCTACGATCAATGAGGCATATGAGAGGAGATTGGTATGTGATTTAGTCTAAACTTAAACAAACAAAACTATAAACCTTGGTGTTTGATGAAAATTTAGAGAGGAAGGGCACAAGAGAAAGTACGATCGAGATAAAAAATCTTACCAATGAGGAGAAAAAATGAGTGGGCGACGATCAAGAAGAGATAAAGGAGAGATGTTTTGATGGAAGAATTTGGGAGCTACGATCAATGAGGCATATTAGAGAAGATTGGTGTGTGATTTAGTCGAAACTTAAACAAACAAAACTATAAACCTTGGTGTTTGAAAAAGAAACGTGTGGAAACTAGAATTTCAAAATTTCCCGCCTTTTTTTAAACTATGAATCCTTGTGTTTGAAAAGACAAACCTTGGTGTTTGAAAAGAGAAACGTGTGGAAACTAGAATTTCAAAATTTCTCACTAGAATTTCAAAATTTCTCGCCTTTTTTTAAACTATGAATCCTTGTGTTTGAAAAGGCAAACGTGTGAAAACTTGAAAATTGTGATAAAAGACAACCTTGTGTTTCAAAAGACAAACGCGTGGATGTGAAAATTGTGATAAAAGACAACCTTGTGTTTCAAAAGACAAACGCGTGGATGTGAAAATTGTGATAAAAGACAACCTTGTGTTTCAAAAGACAAACCCCTGGATGTGAAAAGACAAATGTATGCTAAAAGCAAAACTTGTAGAAACTTCAATTTTAAAATTTTCTTTGTTTTTGAATTTAAAATGAGTTTCACTTTCATTTTTAATTTACTAGTTTAATTTAGACTATAATGCATTTTGTTTTGGAATATAAAGAGTATAATTTTAATTTTATTACATTTTAAATTAAAATTTTAAAAGTAGTTTAACTTACATTCGTTATTATTACTTTAATTTATTTCTTTTTAGGGAGAATATTCGTTATTATTACTTTAATTTATTTCTTTTTAGGGAGAATTAATATATTCTTCTAGGTAAATATTAAATTTTTAATTTTAAGTCTTGTTTTCTTTATTTTACGTTATTTTTTCATAAACTTTAAGTTAAATTACTTTATAGTTTTTATTATATAAATTCAAATTTATTAAGATTTTAACTTCTTATTAATGTGAATGTTCAATTCTTATGAGTTGTAAGTAAATTAGTTTTTGAAAATATAAATTTTATCTTTTTTAAAATGAGAAGGAGAAGAGAGAGAGAGAGAAGGGGGGGTCGCTGCCGCGGCAGCGAGAGAGAATGGGGGGGGAGAGAGAGAGAAAGGGGTGGGAGGATGGGAGTGGGAGAGGGAGTGGGAATGGGGAAGGTGAAAGAATGGACGTGGGCATGGGAGTGAGAATGGGGAAGGTGGGGTGGGAGGATGAGGGCGGCAGCGAGAGAGAAGGGGGGGAGAGAGAGAGAGAAAGGGGTGTGAGTTTAAAAAAGATAAAATATAAATTTTATCTTTTTTAAACTCACAACCTTAGTGTATTAAAAAGAATAATGGAAAGATTATTTTTTGCTTTTAATTCGCAACCTAAGGATATTAAAAAGAACAATGGAAAAGAAATTATTTCTTGCTTTTCTTCGCTTCGACGGTTGGTGTAGTCTAGATTAGCATAGATTAGTTTGTCCTTAGAGGAGAGAACTCCAAAAAAACCAATCAAAGCCATGCTCAAAATTTCCCGACTAGTTCCTAGTCCATTCGTTCACATTCACATTCGGTTTCACAGTCACAACAACCCTACCATTTAAGCAACGATTAAGGTTTTTAAACTTTCAAGATGATTGAAAGTTGTATCAGTGGACATGACAGATTACAGTTGTGGAAGTTGACAGAGCATTTTACACTTATATCAGTTGCGGGAGTTGACAGAGCATTTTGTACTTATATATGACAGACTTCAAATTTGTATTCAGAGATCATTGTAAATCCTTATTTTTTTTCACATTTATGCTCTAAGCCTTGTAAAGCCTTTTAGGCTATTCCCAAAGCATTTATGCTCTAAGCCTTGTAAAGCCTTTTAGGCTATTCCCAAAGCATGAAATTGATACTTATATGATTGGGAAGAATACAAACTGGAGGTGTATTAATGGGACTCATTGTACTTTTGATTTTTCAAAGTAATTGTAGTTTGTCAAAGTACTTAAAATTTGTGTTGTGCTTGAATACAGGATGGATCTTGAGGCTACAACATTTGTCAATGGTATGACACTGAAATACAATGGAAGAATTTATGCCCCAAAGGACTTCACAAACTGGACAGTTGTTGACACAACAAAGAAAGCATGGTTCTTGGTCTTAAGTAAAGGAAATCTCATTCTAGTGATGACAAAGAGAGAGTTGGAGAAAGATGAGTGCGCATCAAATATATCTTTCTCCAAGAGCAATTTGATTCAAGGGGGCACCTTAGTAGGAATAAAAATTGAAAAAGACAGCACTACAATGATGATTTACACAAAGTCAAGAATGAGCAACAGATCGTTTCTTCTTTCTAAGAAAGATGCAATGCACTTTGTGATGCCGCCGCCAAAAGCACCTAGATTTCCTGAATTGGTTCCTGCATTGGAGATCCTTCAACATGTGTGGGAGGAATTTCCCATTGAGGAAGCAAGAAAAATGCAGTCAAAGATTATCCTTGAATACTTTCAGGGTGTCATCCAACAAGGTTCAACTTCATTGGAGGGACCTAAGGTGCAAGAATCCACACATGAGAAAGGAAGTGATGAGACACGCCATGTAGATTTGGTTCATGGTAATACAAATGAGAGAGGAAGTGGAGTGGATGAGACAGAACACATTGTAGCAATGGATGAGGGTCTTGTACACGTGGATGCTTACAAGGGATCTACATCTGAGACAGGAATTGAATTGGTGGAGACCGGACATGCACATGCATCTCAGACAGAAATTGAATTGAGTGAGACACGACATGCATCAGATAAGACAGGACATGCACACACATCTCTTGTTCATGGTATTACTCACTTAGATGGTGTAACTCATGAAGTTGATGGAATAACAGAACAAGTGAAGCCCTTAAGTATACCTGAAGTTGAGGCAATAGAAGAAGAAGTAGGGCGATCTAAAGCAGTTCACATTGAGCCCCTAAAAAATAAACCTCGACGTCAAATGCAAAAGGCAAGTACTTCACGAGCTACAGTTCCAAGTCCTATAACTGGGAAAAGAGGTCGTTTATATACAAAGAAAGGGCAAAGAAGAGAATAGGAAGAACATGAAGAGGATGCGGAGGGTCTTGAAATGGAGTCAGATCTAGAAGCAGAAATGTTATCAATGAAGAACCTAAATCTTCGCTTGAATGAGGCTGTGACAGATGAGGATCCAGGATATATATGGGGCCAGAAGACTCAAGGTATACATGCTTCAACAGTGGTCAAAGCAAGTGTCTTCACCAACAGCAGGACCTTAGATACAGCCTATGCTGAAAAGATTTTTCAGGCTTTGATTGATGGAAAAAAACCAGTTGTTTCTAATTTGGTACTCTGTCCAAGAACATTTTGGCCAGTCATGGGAGATTATAGTCAATCCATCAATTTCTCTCAGCCTATAGATTTTGAGATGCAATTCACTAAGTTCCTCGGAAAACAAGTTCCCTCACTTCAAGAAGGACAGAGTTCAGTGAATGATCCAGAACGACATATAAGGGATGCCAAGAGAAATTTCTTAGCTCATTGTACATTTGAGGCAATAGATGGTCAGCACTATGCCTATGCTTGTAATGAGCGCTCTAGAGATGCATACAAGAAAGGAGAAATTACTTATCAAACTTTCGCGAGTGTGCCTCAATTTCACTACTATTCTGCATGCATCTGTATCTTCAAGAACGAGAAGAAATATTTGATTGAGTCGGAAAGACTTAATCATGACATCTATGCACTACGAAAAATCACCTCCACTTCAGAGATGTTGCTCAAAGCTAGGACCATATGGAAAACTTTTAATTCTCCTTTGACCACTCTCAAAAGAACTGCAACTAAAGTGGAAGCGGATAATCTTGTTGACTTCTACACATGCTTGAGTGCCATTGTACCAAGGGGAAAGCAGGAAAGAGCTGAGGTGATTACAAGCTTCAAGACAGTAAGGGATAGGTATCAAGACTACACAAGCATACTTTTCCGTAGTGATGAAGTTTTTCATCAGATCAAAGACGTGTGTCTTGCATGTGAGAAAGGAGATGTTACATATGAGGCTCCATCATTGATTAAAGAGAAGGCAAAGAAGATTGAGAAAAAAGAGATGACAGCTCGGATGTGGAGGCCTTTAAGAAACCTACCAGATAAATACGCAAGTCTTGCTACAGAGAAATTAATGTCAAAAGAATGGTTTTTTGGCAAAAAGGATAAAGATCATTGCATGGAAGATAACATCATCCAACAGGTGAAGCGTGATGCAGTAAAGAGTGCAATTGAATATTTATTGAGAGAAAAAAATATTCCAATCAGCCAATGTAAAATTGATCATAACATTGTGAGGCAGATGGCATCAGCTTTACCGTCAGCTAAACAGAAGGCTTGGGCGCATAAATGGGTGAAGGTAGAAGATGATGGATTTGAAATTACTCCCTCTATGAGAAGTGACATTCCGGAAAATGTGTATGCATATGCACAAAAAGTCATCAATAACCACACTCTCAGAAAAGAAAAGACTTTGAACAAGGGCTTTTATTTCATACATGAAATCATTTTAGAGTCTGGAAAGAGTGTTGAGTGCAAGGGAGTTTCATTGAGTGATTTTTTGTCCGACGACACTGCTTGGGAGAGACCTCAGCTTTTCTTTGTCTATGAAATATCAGCGGATGACATCCGTCCACTCCTTGACAGAATATTACATACCACCATTGGTAGAGTGGGACAATGTAATATAGTCATATTTGCTGATAAAGATGACAAGGAAAAAATGTCTGCTACCCTAGAAAAACAATATGGCAATGAGCTCAAGATTTACAATGGGATATACTCAAGAAAAAGTGACAAGAGAGAATGCGGTCTCAAGATACAGAGTCTGGAAACCTTTTTCTTGTGCATGAAGAGCCCTTATAATGATCACTCCTTACAAAACAATATAAGAGGGAATGCAAAGAGATTGCAACTACTGCTGGAAGAGCATGAAGCTCCAAGTCCCCTCCATCGCAATGCAAATCACTATGAAAGGCCAGCAAAAAGTGCTGATCTTTTAATTAGTATGATGGAATTTTTGCTACCGTCTGGATGGGAAGTCACATTGTGCCGAATGGGACATCTGTTCGAAGCTCTTATCAGAAAAGGACACAATGTAAATATTATTGAGAGCTCTGCTTGCTTGGAATACCTTGATACCGTGGCTTCTCTCACAATAAAGTTTGATAAGAAAGGTCCGATCTCACATGAAGAGGATGACATAGAGCAGATCATGTACGATGAGAGCAAGAAAGATGATGAAAATGATCAAAGCTCTGGATATAATAGTGAGGATACCAGCAATAGCAAGGAAGCAGAGGAAGATGGATATGACACTGACCTTGCCTCTGAAGGTTACATAAAAAGACCACGAAGATATGTAGAGGTATGAAGACTTATGTTTAATTTTCTTTATTCATTTAAAGGTCTTTTTAAATTTATAATTAATTTAAAATTTTGAATCTCATAATTATTTTATCCTTTTATAGGAGAAGGGAGAGGAGGAGGATGAGGAGGACATAGTTGGAGCAGAGAATCATGAAAGCTCATCTCAAGAAAGCAAAGCTGCTCTGGCTATCCATCGATTAATGATAGTGTTTTTAAAACTTATGTTAAATGTTGCAATACATTAGGATATTTTATGATATTTTTTCATTACAATTCAGTAGGTTTTACTTTTTTGAAAGTCTAATTTATTATGTACAATACATTAGGTTTTACTTTTTTGAAAGTCTAATTCATTCTTATGTTCCATCACTTTATTTTATAGATTTCAATGTACTCAAAATCTATCATTTATTATGTACAGCAAGTATCTCATGATGAGATTCTATTAATTATATCATTCTTGTGTTCCATCATTTTACTTTATAGATTTCAATGTACTATCACTATCTTATATGTCTCAAATGACTCCCATTACGGTCTTGCATCCCATCATTTTATTTTATAATGTCTCGCATTACAATCTTGCATCTAGTCATCTCGCATTACGGTCTTGCATCTGTAGTTCTATAAATTCCCTAGTAGTCGTTCATCTTCTATATCTCACCCGCAGCGGACACTTCTTGCACTTTGCTCTTCATGATGAGATTCTATTAATTATATCATTCCTGTGTTCCATCATTTTACTTTATAGATTTCAATGTACTATCACTATCTTATATGTCTCAAATGTCTCCCATTACGGTCTTGCATCCCATCATTTTATTTTATAATGTCTCGCATTACGATCTTGCATCTAGTCATCTCGCATTACGGTCTTGCATCTGTAGTTCTATAAATTCCCTAGTAGTCGTTCATCTTCTATATCTCACCCGCAGCAGACACTTCTTCCACTTTGCTCTTCTTACCTTACTCCTCTCCTCAAGCTTGCTCCTTCCTCTCCTCAAGCTTGCTCCTTCCATCTTGCCTGCTAGTAGTCGTTCATCTTCTATATCTCACCCGCAGCAGACACTTCTTCCACTTTGCTCTTCTTACCTTACTCCTCTCCTCAAGCTTGCTCCTTCCTCTCCTCAAGCTTGCTCCTTCCATCTTGCCCGCAGCCTTGCCTCCTCTTCTCAAGCATACTCCTTTCATCTTGCCTTATCTCCTCTAGTTACCTTCCTCACTCTCGTTACCTTCCTCACCTCGTTCGTCTTCTATATCTTTCCTCACTCTCTTCCTCACTCTCGTTACCTTCCTCACCTCGTTAGTCTTCTATATCTTTCCTCACTCTCGTTACCTTCCTCACCTCGTTCATCTTCTATATCTCACCCGCAGCAAAAACTTCTTCCACTTTACTCTTCTTACCTTACTCCTCTCCACACTTCTTCCACTTTACTCTTCTTACCTTACTCCTCTCCTCAAGCTTGCTCCTTCCATCTTGCCCGCAGCCTTACCTCCTCTTCTCAAGCATACTCCTTTCATCTTGCAGCCATTATGGATCTTTTTAAGGTAATCGATTCTGTCGAGCAAGCCATTAGCAGCCTCAAAGAATGGATTGCCGAGAACCAAGGAAAGAGAGAGGAGAGAAAGCAAAATCCAGCTCCATTAACCCAGTACGAGAAGGATGACTTTGCTTGTCAGAAGGGCTTAGAGAAGGAAGAGGAAAGAAAAATTAGTATGGCTACTACTGAAATAGATAAATTGCAGTCATATAGGAGAGAGTTGATAGACTTTCAAAGTGAGATATCTTCGCGTGTGGCTCGTTATGGAAGATTTTCCCCCGAGGAAGCGCAAGCCATTCGGAATAAACAAAGTGTTATGCAAGAGAAAATTCATCAATTCTTACTTCTCTTCTATAATTTTAACTACATCGATGAGGATGAGATGAGCTCAGCTCTTGAATGGGTTGAATTTAGGCTAAGGACTTGAAAATAGAAAATTCATCAAATTGAATGGCTGTAGTCTTGAAAATAAATTTGCCTTCCAGTGAGAGTCTTATTGTAACTTTTGGTGTAATTTGCCTTCCAATGAGAGTCTTATTGTAACTTTTGGTGTTTTTCAACACCTAAATTATAAATATTGTGAGAGTTTGCTACTTCCACTTGTAACTTTTGAAAGTGTTTCCTAAACACTATTATAAATATAAAGTGAGTTTACAATTAATGGACCACTCTTTTTTGTGTAACTTATCTCAGGCTTAACTTTTGAAGGTGTTTATTAACACCATTAAATATTAAGAGAGTTTACAACAACCTAATCTTATTTTTTCATGTAACTTATCTAGATTGCGTTAAATTTTATAATTTTAGTTTCATGTCCTTAAAAAATATATAAAAAAATGCTTGTTTTTATGTTTTTATATGTGCTTTGAAGATTGGGTTTTTCTTAAATTTTATCTAAAAACTAGTCCAAAAGTATATGTAAAAATGAATTTGTACATTGACAAGTCCAAAATTAATGAAATAAGTGTTAAAAGTCCATTTTCATGTGTTGTGTGGGTTTGATGTGACAATGGTGAAATTTTACTTGCAATAGGAATCCCATTTTATTAGTCCAAATGGAATGTAACATGCACTCATGGTTTTTTTAATTCCTAGTATTAGTACAACCCAATGAGTCATATCATTTTACTCCATTCACATCATAGTTGCATATAAGATGAGATATGCACATGATATCCATGGAATTGAAAAATGAAGAACAAAGCATTTTCCATATAATGCAAATAATTTAAATAATTTCAAAATATGAAGGGATTAAAAGAGAGCAGACCTTAAGTTTGGGACCCAATGGGGGAATCCCATCCTAAAGGACTATCTTGCAATTTCCAAAGCTGTGATTTTACAATTGATTCTTTTGACTCAAAAAATCAAAGCATCATATGTAGAAGCTAGAAAATCCATCGATGAAATAAGAAAGATATGAGAAGAATTAAGATTGTTTTCAAGCCCAAGAACCAGGCCCCATCTTTCCCATGATCCAAGCTTGGAGGAGATGCCAAATACTCCATAGGACAACACTTTTGAAGAATGATCACTTTCTAGACCTGAAGCTTGGATCTTTCAAAGGTCCTCATGTGCAACTCTATGAGGGTTAAAGTCCTTCTCCCTACCAATGAAATCTCATAAAACATAGAAGTTAGACTTGTCCATAAGGAGAGATTAATGTGTCTAGATTCTCTTTTGAGATAAGGATGTCATGTTTTTGCTTTGTATGGTAAGTGTAATGGGTCAATGTTTGCTTGGGTGTAGCCAATCGTAGAACTATTTTTGAGGCCATTTGGGGTCACGAGCGATGCGCTCCTGGGTAAATATTTGAATTTTGCATGGACCCGTGCTCTCGCCGAAAATTTTCTCGACATCATGAAGGCACAGTGGCGTAATAATGAGATGCAATCTATTAGATTAGAACACCGCATAGCTCAACACACGGCATCTTTGCACTACTTCACATAGTGTAGTCTCTAGCCTACACCGCCTGATCACTTATCATTGCACAGCCTTTTGCTACAGCTTTGCCCCTTGTCATTGGGCATGCACTCATGTAGATCATTAATATTGAAGGTTGGCTTGAAGAGACCACTGCGCTGGTTCTTGGCATAATAATTAGATGCAATCTATCATTTTGAACACCGCCGCAACACAATCTTTGGCTTGACCACCTGTCATCATACAACCTTTGCCGTATCTTTGCCCGCAGTCCATGCAAATCATAGGTTTGCTTGGAGAGACCACTGCACTAGTTTCTGGCATAATAATGAGACAAAATCTATCATTCCAAGCATCGCCTCAACGTAGTCTCTACCCTGACGACTTGTCATCGCCCAGAACTCAAGGTTGTCTTGGAGAGACCAACCTCTCGATCATTTCTATCTCCCTTCCACTCTTCCTGCAAGTTCTATCCCCTCTTGTAATGGACCCTGCATAGTCCGGAAGCTCCTCACACAATCTTTCCTCCCCCTTTGTAGCACAGTGCAAGAGCCCCTCCTCCCTTGATCTTGAAATTGTGACATATGGGAGCTCCTCTCTTGCTCTTCAAAAGCCCAATTTGGATGCTCTCCAAAACTTCACTAGGTTGGTACAGGAGGTGAACGTGAAGGAGGGGCAACTAGTTTGTCAAGGTCAGAAGATTACCATAAATGAAAGCGTGATTGAAAATGCTCTAGGAATTTTTGGAGGCAGTTTGCAAGCACACTTTTTCGAGAAGCAGTGGAAGAGACAGAATATTCTAGATGTATACCCCAACGGTTAGATTAGTAGAGATGGTGGAGTCAAGATTTCGAGCTTCCCAACAGACCTTCAAGATGTGCTAAAGAAGACCATTCACTTCTTTCCTAATACGAGAGGAGCTTGCAAGTTCTTTCTGGCAGGTTCAAGCAACAGCACAACAACTGAAAGGACGTGATGTATCTTTCTCAAGGGCGATCTCCACGAGCGTGTTAACCAACCTAAAGAATTATGTGGATGGCAAATCCCAATTGTCATCTCAGTCCGTTGGAGTTGCAATGCACCTGATGGCATCTACCCTCAAAGGGATTTTTGAGCAATACGATAAGCAGATGACTCAGAAGGTGACTTTTCTACTACAAGAGAAAGCCACCGATGCAACAAAGGCAGTGCAACTTGAGAAAGGTCTCAAGGAAGGTGCAAAAGCCAAGGTAGAGGAGGCACAAGTGAGGGCCTTGTAGGCACAAGAGCAACCTGAGGCCTCTACAAAATTGGTCGACATGGAAAGGTATAGAAGAGAAGAAGCAGAGAAGCGCATGAAGGAGCTTCGAGATAGGCTCGAAGAAGTGAGAAATGATGGGGACATGGCAGACAAGGAGTTAGAAAAGATGTGAAAGGATCTTGAAGATCAGAGAGACAAAAAGGAGGGTCTTTACAAACGGCTCTGCAACATGCAGAACGCACTGAACATTGAAAAAGACCAGATGATGGAGGAGTTGAAAAGGGAGAATACAAAAACTAGAAAGGCGATGTAGGAAATACAAGATGGCTTCAAGGCCAGGAAGGATGGGTCAGAGAGCAGCCTAGGTAGAGAAGACAATGAGGAAGCTCCCTAGCCCAGGAAGGATGCAGAGAGCAACCACGGTGGAGTAAGTTCCAGCCACCATGGTGGAGCAATTTGCACCAGCCACGGTGAGGGTTGTTTTTTCAAAACACTGTTGGAAGTCTAAAGAGCAAGCTACAAGACCCTGCAAGAAGATCAAGATAGATGTTTGCACGAGCTTGCCATGGCTTTCGACATTTATTATGAAAATAAGTCCGTCATCCTGAGAGATTTCCAAACTAGAGTGGAAGCTTGGAAATGGCCCATGAATATGTTTTTCAGCACTTTATGTAGCTTCAACAGATGCTGAGGGATTCAAATGAAGTTGTTGCATAGAGTGAGCAAAAAGTGGAGGAACATCTGCAGCCTTAGGATGAGGGAGGAAGGAATCAAGAAGCAAATTTGTCATGTACAAAGCAAGACTATGGTATTGAGATGGCCGAAATAGTTAAATCGGATGCCTATCCTACTATGCATCAGGGTTCAAAATGCATGGTCTGCCATACCCCCATCATAGATGATTGTTGTATCTGATGGCTTGCGTGCTACCACCCTGTGCACGTTTTTTGCTTTGGAGTGTTTGTGCATGCAAAATTGCTATGTAGAGAATGCCATTTGCCATTGCCCAGGTCATGGACAGATCAAATGTTCCTACCTGCTATAGCTATCTACAACAAGAAAGTAGATGCTATAGCTCAATTTGCCATTTGGGCAACATATCTTAAAGACAAGGAGCTCAAATTGAAGAAGGATAAGACCGAGCCTGATTGCGAGGAAAAGGAGCTTAAAAGGAGGAACCATCCCCCTTTAAGAAAGGAGCAAGAAGGGCCGAGCCTACAACCAAGAAGCTTAAATCAAGGAAAGAGGAAGTGGCATGAAGGGAGGGGCCGGGCCCCTATAGGAAGGAACCAGCCCCATTATGGAAAGGAGCAAGGAGGGTCGATGCAATCAGGGAGCTCAACAAGGAGCCCTTGAGATGTAATCTGAAGTAAAGGAGTCTTTGACATTGTAGTCTATGTAATATGTGTGTAATCTATTGAATTGTTAATCTTCTCTAGAGTTTACTTGGGCAATGTTTTCTCAGCTATGTGACTAGATAGTGTCCTTTGATCCACACTAGCACGGTGATAATAATGAGATTCAAAATATTTTGATTTGACAAGTAATGTGAGATAAATATTTCGATTAGATCACTAATGTGAGATTGCAAGATTTTGATTAGTGAACTAATGTGAGACGAAATATTTCGATTAGACAACTCATGTGCGATGAAATATTTTGATTAGACAACTAACATGAGGCTGAAGAATGAGAAGGTTAGGATCAATGAACTCTCTCCCTATTTAAGTGCAATGCAAACACAACTAAGAGCCCATTACAAAATCTAGCCCCAAAACTTTGTACACCGATCCACCTATAGCAAATATATGGCATATCCAAATAACTTTGGAATGTTGTTGTTCTATCTGAAAATGATGTTGGATGGCATCCTCGTAGAAATAGACCCGTAGAAGGAGGAAAATAGCTGCAAGGAGGACATGCTTTGGTGGTGGGTGTATTACTTGGAGTCGGCACAGATGGTGAATATTAATTTCCCTAGCTATTGTTTTTCTTGCTCCTTTAAGGTACTTGTCAAGTTCATGATGTAGGTTTCTTTTGCTAGGACATGATAGAGGCACGAAGATGTATAGAGCACAAAGAACAAGATGTATAGAGCGTAAAGAGCACATATAAGTCAGCAGAGTCAAGCAAGCAGTGTGTAATCCGTGTGTGAAGAGGTCTACCATTGTGTAGCAGACTAGCCTCAAGAGCTGGGAGATGCTTGCCATAGAGAGGTTGATAAGATAGTTGGGAGCCTGGAATTTCCTTGAAAAAGCAAAATGTCATGTTTTGAAATGATAAAAATCTTGCAGACATTTCTTGAACTTGTGGATATTCTCATGGTGCTTGTAATACCTGATTTTGTATTAACCTGCTTCCATGTTAGTACTTAAATGTTTTAAGTAGCTCGATAGTTAAAATCTGATGATTAACAATAACTAGTCTAAAGGGCACTAGCATTGTGCAACAAATTTTAGGATAGCATTAGTGTAGGGATAGCACAACAGTAGTGCAAGATTAGTGCAGGTTATAAGTTATCACTAGCATGGTGGTTGGTTGCACTAGGATATGAATAGCCACCAGCACGGTGGTTTGCTTCTATTATTACAAGATGAATGGATTTATAGGATGTGTGGATTCATTATGGGAAACTAATGTGGTGGTTGTTGTTGCAATATACTAAAAGCAAGCATGGGATGAAGTATGACTGTTCATGAAACGGTAAACAGTCTAAAGGATCTATTTTCGTTATGGGAAACCGGCCCGGTGGTTGTTGGGATATACTAAAAACAAGCATGGGTTTTACCATTTGGGATTTACAAAAATAATTTAATAAAACCAGCACGGTGGTTGTTTGGGATATACTAAAAAGTAGTCTCAAATACAAATCCCATTTTGGAGGACAAGTGGACATATTGTTTCCCTGCAATGAGACTACATATATTTTCTTAGTACTATCTTAGTCATCCTTGTCCACCGCTCCACGACACCCCAAGATGTGCTCATGCATGTCTAAATCCAATTTGAAGACACTCTTGCCCTTCTTTTGTCGTGGCATAGGTTGCATCTAGAACTTAATAGCTCTTACTAGATGAGAGTACACACATGTTTGTGGACTCTTATGTAGCAATTTGTAATTGCGGCCTCTCTTGGATGTCTTTTTGTACCAAAAATCTCCAACTACTATATCCCACTTCTCATAGGTTGTTCCCCAATTATCGTTAAATGTTTCCTCAACCTTATACTTAGGTTTTGTGCATTGCAATAGAAAGTATGAGTCATCTTCCTCATTCTCCCTAGAATCTGTGACAACTGCAAACTTATCCCCCTCTTCTAGATAGTCATTGAGGTCATCAAAACTCTTCCCAAACTATGGTGAGTCGTTTGTCTCTCCATTGTTTATCACTCCATCTGAACATAGAGGGAAAACTTGAACTCGCTCCCATGTCTTCATAGTTGCAATGTTCTCACAATCGTCATGATCCCCTATGATACACGCACTTCAAAAACAAGGAAGTTTTCTTGTTTTAATCAGTTGGTTGTTTGAAAAGCCCCATATGTTGTGCAGACCATGAAATCCTTCAATTTTCTTGCAATTGTACTGGCTTCTCCTTTGCACTTCATCCACTTTCACTTCATGGAACACTCTGCGTACTATAGTATTCTTAAGGCTTTGTTTGTTAGATATCAATGCTCCACTCTCGTGTAACTATGCGGGAACAAGCTAACTCTACTTGTAAGCCTCCCATATGAGGAGAAGGCATTTGAGTACCTCGGTTATCTGGTAGGTCGTGGTTTGGACACCAAATGGGGGCCATGTGTGGCCTAATGGCTGGACGGATTCAGATAGAGTTGGCACACCACCAACTAGGCTACATGCAAGTGCGGGAAGGCATCTCTTGACTGACCGCACTGAGGGTCGCACTGAGGGTAGATGGAGCATTTCTCGGGGTAGCCCACTCTCGGGTTGCGAGGCCTGTTTGGAGCCTCAGATGATCCCGGATGGCTATGGGCCGATTGGAGACCGTAGGTTAGTTGCTCTGTTTTATGCACCGGTTCTATCGTATGGTCGGTGGCCTATTTGGGGACTGACCCCCAGTCGGCCGTTTTGGGTGGACTGGGTCGGCCACCCAATTGAGCCTAACTGACTACCACTAGTGGCTATATAAGAGCAAGCCCGTGAAGCCCATTTCATCACTGGCTACAACAACCTTGATTCCTTAGCATTTAGCCTTCGTCTTCTACTGTTTCCAGCATGCCATCGAAGCTTCTTTCATAGGAGCGCACGGCTAGGAGGGAGCACCATCTATTGTATCAATTCTATAGTAATCAAATTTTTGATTCTCCATACTATCTTGTTTTCTCTCTTACGTACAAGATCTCGTTATCTATTGAGCACAGACATTGTATTATTTTCTTACATGGTATGAGAGCCTAGACTCTAGCAAGAAAATTTGGTAGTGTCTTTCTATTTGCGAGTAGATTGTGAGAGATGGCCCAGCCCGCAAGACTGCGAATCCCACTGTTTGACAAAAGCGAAAAGTTGGACGGCCCTAACTATCCTCTCTAGAAGTTCAAGATCAAGACATTCTAAGCGCATATGAACTTTGGGACACTGCTACTGGGGTGTACGTGAGGCCGGCCGAATCTAACCAATGCAGGACAATAGATAGTACCAACTGCGGATGAGATCCTCGCGTGGACAAGAAGAAATGCAGATGTGTTGTGTTCTATTGTCTGCAGTGTTAGTGATTCTGTCATGGCGTTAATTTAACATGTCACCACAGCGGAGGAGGCATGGATGGTCTTGAAAAATCAGTACGAGACCACAAATCAGACGCAGATTTAGAATCTAGAGACTCAACTCGTGAATGAAAAGTTGTCTGAGTCTGAAGCAGCAGAGAAGTTCATCACCAGGGTGAAGAATATGTGCGATCAAATGACTGCGATTGGCATCACCATCACTAGCGAGAATCTACCACGAAGGTGCATACGGATTCTCCCACCAAAGTACGATGGTCTTGTTATGGCACTGAATACGTAGAACAGAAATCTGCCCCTCAACTTTGAGGAATTTAGTGCAATGCTTCTGGAGGAGGAGATGCGTCAAAAGATGAGGACTGGAGAAGATTCGGCTTTCTGGACCGGATCAAAGAAAGGTAAGGGTGAGGACTCTGGTAACCCATCTTCTTCTGATGATAAAAAGAGAAAGAAGAAGATCAAGTGCTTCTATTGCAACAAGGCAAGGCACAAGCAGAATGAGTGCTGCAAGAAGATTGCAGACGAGAAGAATGGAGTGAAGAAAGAGTCCAGCAACAGCATGCAGGCAGTACCCATAGAGCTATTTGTCGAAATTGAGGAAATTTGCATGGATGCAGTTCATGTATCTGTAGATATTGACAGTGGTGCATCGTGCCACATGATCAGTCGGAAGGATTGGTATACCTCTCTACAGCTAGTAGGGAATGATATCATGGTAGCAGTCAGCAATGATGCAAAATGTCGAGCAAAAGGAAAAGGTATGATTGCTCTAAAGTCAAATGGAATTGTAAAATAGTTTTCCGATGTTCTTTATGTGCCAGATATCAAGAGAAACTTGTTGTCCATTTCTGTGATCACGGATCGAGATCTTAAAGTTCAATTTGATAAGAATGGTGCACAGATCTTAGATCTTCAAGGAAAGGTCATTGGTAAAGGTACACGGTGCAACAACATTTAAGAACTCTCAACTTTCAGTGCTCGAGTAGATGTGAAGAACACTAAGCTATGGCATGAGAGGTTTGGTCATCTAAACCTTAGTTCTTTTAAGGAGATGCATAAAAGTGGAATGATTGCAAACCTACCACAAATTTCAGATCTGCCTGATGTATGTGAAGCTTGCATGATGGGCAAGCAGCATCGACACCCCTTTCCTAAAGAGGCCAATAGAGCAAAGGCTCCTCTAGGGCTCGTTCACACGGACCTCTGCAGAAAGATGGAGACGGAAGCTTTGGGTGGTTCCTTCTACTTCATGAAACTGATCGACAACTACAGCAGAAGGATATGGATATACTTCCTGAAGATGAAAGACGAGGCTTTCAATAGGTTCAAGGAATGGCATGTAATGGTCAAGAAAGAATCGGGGAGGAAGGTGAAGAAGCTGAGATCAGACAGAGGTGGAGAGTTCATGTCGACTAAATTTGAAAGTTACTGCAAAAGTCATGGAATCAAGAGGTAGAAATCCCCACCACATACATCACAACAAAATGGAGTAGCAAAACGCAAGATGCGCGTCGTCTGTGAAATGGGCCAGAGATGATGAAAGGGAAAGATTTGCCAAAGACTTTCTAGGCTGAAGCATGTAACACTGCAGTTTACATCCTCAATCATAGCTACATGAAGGCTGTGAACAGGATGACTCCACTGCAAGCCTTTTCTAGTAAGAAACCTTTAGCTGCACATTTTAAAGTTTTTGGATGTGACTATTTTGTGCATGTCCCTGATGCTACCAGGACCATTGAATGGGAACTGAAGAGCCCGAAGGGTATTTTCTTAGGCTACAGTGAAGAGGCGAAGGGTTACCATCTCTATAACCTTGTTACTAAGAACGTAATTGTAAGTCGCGATGTGGTCTTCTCAGAACAACCGCATTAATTGGAGGAGGATACTTCCTTCCCAGACAACCAGGACCAGGATATCCATTCAGTACTGCCACCAACAGCAAACCAAACTCCCCCAATGGTGCTTGGGAGGATTCAAGACAAAGAAGATGAAGAAGAGCCTGTAGAACCACAATGGAAATGGCCATTCCCGAAGTGGGTAAAGTAGCTTTTGGATGGCAGAGAACCTCCAACAATTGAGGAGGAACCATCCGAACACTGCTGGTCCAAGAGATTAGAGGAGTAAAGAAGGGCGCAGGAACACTTGGTCAACTATGCTTTGATGACAGAAGTGATCCGTGCTGATGAACCCAAGTGTCTTGAAGAGGCACAAGGCAATGATAGGTGGATGGAGGCTATGCAGTCAAAGTATGGCTCCATAATGAAGAATAACACTTGGGACCTTGTGGATCGACCACCAAAGCGCAAGGTGATCGGAACCAAGTGGGTGTACAAGATCAAGTACAAGTCCGACGGCACATTGGATAAGTACAAGGCTCGGCTCGTGGCAAAAGGATTTCACAGGTACATGGTTTTGATTATCAAGATACTTTTGCTCCCACAGCTCGACTAACCACAATTCGTAGTGTTTTGGCTTTAGCTGCCCATGGAAGTTGGCCCGTGTTTCAGATGGATGTGAAATCCACCTTTCCGAATGGAGATCAAGGAGGAGGTATACGTGGAACAACCACCAAGTTTTGAGATCCTCGGTTCAGAAGGTAAAGTTTGCAAACTAAAGAAGGCAATTTACAGGCTGAAACAGGCCCCACGAGTGTGGTACCAGTGAATTGATGCCTACTTTCTGCAAAATGGGTTCAGGAGGAGCCCATCTGATGCAAATTTGTATATCTTCAGAGAAGGAGGTAGGTGTACGATCATGGTCCTTCATGTGAACGACCTTGTCATAACAAGGAACCATGAAGAGAAGATCTCGTAGACGAAGCATTTGCTAGGAAGAGAGTTTGAAATGACAGACCCGATGCATTTCTGTTTGGGGATTGAAGTTTGGCAAGAGCCGAAACAAATCTTCATTTCATAGCTAAAGTATGCTGGAGAGATACTGAAGGCATTTGGCATGGCTGAGTGCAAAACAGTTGGTACCTCTATGGAGGTTGACGTGAAGCTCTCAAGTGAGGGTTCATCACCAGTGGTGGACGAGAAGCGCAGTACAGAATGCTTGTGGGTAGCTTGATCTACTTGTGCAACACATGGCCGGACATCAGCTTTGCGACTGGTGTACTAAGCAGGTTTTCCAATAAGCCTCGGGAGTACCATTGGAGGTTAGGGATGCGGGTGCTGAAATACATCAAAGGCACACTTGATTATGGCATCACCTATACCAAGGGCAACATCTTGACCAGATTCTGTGACTCGGATTGGGCAAGAGACGTGGACAGTAGGAGATCAGTGACAGGGTACTGTTTCTCACTTAGATCTGGAGTTGTGTCATGGGTCAGCAACAGGCATCCCACAGTTGCTCTTTCTTCTACTGAGGCCAAGTACAAATCTGCATGCTTTGCTTCTTGCGAGGCAATGTGGTTGAGGAGGATTTTAGGGGACATGTGTGCAATGCAGAACAAGCCTATGTAGTTATCATGTGACAATCAAAGTTGCATGGCGATTGCAAAGAGCTTGGTGTTCCACGCTCGCACAAAACACATTGAGATTCAATATCACTTTGTACGTGAGCTGATCATGGATGGAGAGGTCAACTTGGTGTAGTGTTTGACTACAGAGAATGCTGCGGACATCTTCACGAAGGCTCTTGGAAGAGACTTGCTGGAGAGGCATCTTCATCGACTTGGCATTGGGCCAAAAAATTAAGTTCACTTACGGGTGGACATTGAGGGGAGCTGTTAGATATCAATGCTCCACTCTCGTGTAACTATGCAGGAACCAGCTAACTCTACTTGTAACCCCCCATATGAGGAGAAGGCATTTGAGTAGCTCGGTTATTTGGTAGGTCCTGGTTTGTACACTAGATGGGAGCCATGTGTGGCCTGATGGCTAGACGACTTCATATAGAGTTGGCACACCGACAACTAGGCTACATGCAAGTGCGGAAAAGCATCCCTTGACTGACCGCACTGAGGGTAGATGGGGCATTTCTTGGGGCAGCCCACTCTCCGGTTGCAAGGCCCGTTTGTAGCCTCAGATGATCCCGGATGGCCGTGGGCCGAACGGAGACCATAGGTTAGTTGCTTTGTTTTGCGCACCGATTTTATCATATGGTCGGTGGCCTATTTCGGGACCGACCCCCAGTCGACCGTTTTGGGTGGATTGGGTCGGCCACCCAATGGAGCCTAACTGACTACAGCTGGTCGCTATATAAGAGCAAGCCCGTGAAGCCCATTTCATCACTGGCTACAGTAACCTTGATTCCTTAGCATTCAGCCTACGTCTTCTATTGTTTCCAGCATGCCATCGAAGCTTCTTTCATAGGAGCGCACGGTTGGGAGGCAATGCCATCTATTGTATCAATTCTACAGTAATCAAATTTTTGATTCTCCATACTATCTTGTTTTCTCTCTTGTGTATGAGATCCTGTTATCTGTTGAACACAAACGTTGTATTATTTTCTTACATTGTTTACTATATTTTGAATGCACACTTGTGGAGAGATTGGCTGTAAGCCATGTTACAGCATCAGGGGCATTGTTGAGTTTTTCTTGAGGGCATGCTAATTGGTGTTTAAACAAAGCTTGCTTAATAACAACACCACATCCATAATGTTCACCCTTGCCATGGCTAAACCTAAAGAAATTCCACATCATGTCTAGACCTCAGGGCCGGTCAAGGATTTGAACCTTGAGATGAAGTAGAATCCATGTGTTGATTTAAATTGAGAGGCAGCACCATGTGACCACACCCAATATTGTTTTATATTTTTTGCATGGGGATTTTCCTTTTTTAGCCATTCCCAATGCAGTAGAAAAGCATACTACAAAAATAATGTGTCATGTTCCCTATCATCTGAAATGTAGAAATGGTAAGTGCATTGCACTGACCTGGACTCCTGTGAGTCAACAAGCAGATTGGCATTAGGCATGGAAGAATTAAGCAAATGACTATATGTGATATGCACAAGAATTGTTATCTACTTGTTGTACCAGTGAGCACTTTGTATCTCATCTTGTTCTTGAAAAGAATAATTTTCTGCAAAATCTATGATAGATACAATAGTGTCACGGGGAAAATTAGCAAGGCATGTCTGGAATTGCTTATCTTTCCAGTTGGTCGTGAAATTGTGAAGCACATATTTTGGGATGGATTGAACCATGTGACCTACAAGCTCCCTTGGCTCGGTGCTCTTATATGAGAGTAGCTATCTCTTTTTATTTGATCCTTCAACATTGACATTTTCAAATCTCCTCCAGTTTAAAGCAACGTGGTTGTCTTCCCTCATTTCATTTTGACATACATTGAATGTCTTCTTCTTCAGCTTCAAACTACAATGCTTGCATGTGCTGCAAATGCATTCAATCCTGTGCCACTCACGGTCTGCCTTTGCACAAACCACTGGCTCCAACAGAGACCTTAGGCTACAAAACCTACCCTCCCTTAAAACACATGATGAGGATCCTGAAGAGGTGAGTGGGATAAAAGAGGTACATCATGGCAAGGAGTGCGAACACATGAGATATAGAAATGAGTGTCCCATTGATTGTTAGAGAGGTGACTCTCTCTTATAGAAATGGGAAGAGGGTGGCCTAGATAATAGACACCTTCCCTACATCAGTGGCAATCAGCCCCTACATCAGTGGGACTAGCCTAAATCAAAGGAACCTCCCATGTGGGGGCCTTTGTGCTTACATTATCACTTAGGTCACACACTAGACACATCATAGCACTAGATGTGCCTCTACAACACACACACACACACACACACACACACACACACACACACACACACACACACACACACACACACACACACACACACATGTGACTCCCCTAGATGCACACATGCACCATAGAGCAAGCCCTTGACCATAGTTATCCCAACATACCCCCCTCAAGGTTTTGCCTCTTGCAATGTCAAGGATACATCTAGTCTCATAGTTTGTTATGCCATCTCATGGTGGTCAAGGATAAATCTATGTCTAGGATCTCATGCTAGCAAAGGTGCCCAAGAGTCAAGGTTTACAAAACTGGGATGGACCAAACACATATCACATGGCCTACATCATATGGTGACCAGAGGTGATTTACAAAAGACAAAACATATGACATTCTTTTTGGAGTACTACTGCATGCAGAGAACCTCAAAATTTGACCAAGTGATGATAAACAAAAATTCAAAGACTAGTTTCTCAAAAGGCAAAGTCCTTGTCTTCTACCACAAAGTTGGATGCTTCTTTTGTTGATGGAGTTCTCTCTTCAGCCAGATATGCTTCATTTTCCTTGGAGTTGTAGTAGGAGCCATTTCTCTCCTCTTCAAAAAGAGAAGCTTCAATATCCACCAAGTTGGATGTAAAAGTGTTGCTATACTCTTCATCTAGAAGACTTTTGAGTAAAACTTGTGCACCAAATACCTTTTCAAGTTGCACCCAAACTTCATGTGAAGTCTTACACCCATCTATGTGATGAATGTATGAGTCACTAAGTCCCAATACTGTGATAGCAAGGACCTTTTCATATTGAACTATCCATTGTACTCTCCTTTTTTTTTCAGGATGGTGAACTCCTTGTTCTCCATAATCTTCTTGAAGTGTCCAAGCTTTATCTTGTTACCATAACATATCATCTTGATCATGTCACATCTAAGCTCATCACTTAATACAATCTTTTTAGACATCAAGGTGTGAAGATAGTGGGAGAGAGGGAAGGAGTCTCACTTGCAGCTTTCTCACATACACAATGGGGGAATACACACACAAGTGGAGGCTGAAAACAGTTTTCCTCTTCTTAGTTGTGAAAGCCAAAAGAACTCTAATACAAAGAAATAGAAGAACCCTATATGTGGGTCTCAAACCAAACTCAACTAACTAAGGTGGCATACTAACTGAGCCACAAACTAAAGTAGATAAGGATAGCTATCATCCACCTATTATTCGTGGGCAGTGTACCAACCGCATCTACACAACGGTCACCTTGGCATATCACGAGTGGAGCTCAATATCTCAACACTCTCCCTCAAGCTCAATCCCAATTCTTGCACACCAAGTAGGTCTCTGAACTTGCACAGCTTCTTTGCGCCCAATGCCTTCGTGAATATGTTAGTGACCTGATCCTCTGTGCTGACATAAACTAGATCAATAAGACCTAGTAAAATGTTCTCCTGCACATAGTGATAATGCACCTCAATGTGCTTTGTTCTAGCATGATAGATTGGCTTATTTGCCAAGTGTATACTACTCATGTTGTCACAATAGATGACAACTGGCCCATCTGTAGACTAATGCATATCATAAAGTAGCTTATGCAACCAAGCTACCTCACATGCAGCCATTGCTGCACCCCTATACTCAGCATCTGTGCTCGACAAGGCAACTGTAGGTTGTTTCTTGCTGCTCCAGGTGACTGCAGCGCTCCCAAAAGAGAACACATATCCACTGGTAGATCGTCTATCAAAAGCACTACCAGCCCAATCAGCATCAGTGTATCCATGCAACTATATCTGAACCCCAGCCTCATAAAATAGTCCATACTGCAATGTGGACTTCACATACCTGAGTATGCGTCTAGCCGCATCCAAATGCGGTTTCCTTGGAGCCTGCATAAACTGACTTACCAATCCAATAGCATAGCTTAAATCTGGCCTGGTAATAGTCATATAAATCAGACTTCCTACTATGTGTTTGTACATAGTAGGGTCTTCTCGAAGCTCACCTGCATCTGTGCTCAGCTTCACATTTTGCTCCAAAGGAACTAAAATAGGCTTACAGCTTGTCATCCCATATTTGGATAGCATGTCCAATCCATACTGCCTTTGCAAGAGCTGTATCCCACTTGGTGATCTAATCACCTGAATGCCCAAGAAATAACGCAGCTCTCCCAAATCCTTCATCTCAAACTTCTGCTTCAATAGCATTTTCACATGAAGGATATCTTCATCACTATCACCTGTGATGATCAAATCATCAACATAAATGACAAGCAGCATAATACCTTTCTCTGTTTTCCTCACATAGAGTGAGAAATTTGCCTTGGAAATCTGAAAGCCAATAGTGACAAGATACTATCCTATCTTGTCAGACCATGCTCTAGGTGCTTGCTTCAAGCCATACAAGGCTTTCTTCAACCTGCAAACAAACTCAGGATGAATAGCATGAACATAACTCGGTGGCTGCTCCATAAAGACCTCTTCTTGCAAATCACCATGCAAGAAGGCATTCTTTACATCCATCTGATGTAAAGACCATCCCTTTGATGCAGCGATAGCAATGACTGCTCTTATAGCTGCCATCCTTGCAACCGGATTGAATGTTTCTTCATAATCAATGCCATCACGTCTGTGCATACCCCTTGACAACTAATCTTGCCTTGTATCTATTCACAGAACCATCTGCATTGTGCTTGATCTTATAAACCCACTTACAGCCAATTGCATTCTTGTCTTTAGGCAAAGGCACCAATTCCCATGTAGCATTTGCTTCCAAGGCATCCATTTCTTCATCCATGGCTTTCTTCCATTTTTCATTTCCCATGGCTTGCTCAAAAGAAGTGGGTTTTGGTTCCTGTATCACTTTGACCATATAGGCATAGTGAATGGCTGTAAATCCATCATATTTCAGCCTATCCACAGGATACCTAGCTCTAGAAGACCTGCACAAAATAGGCTTACTTCCAGGTGCTCTCAAAACATCCCTGGTCTTCCTTAGTCCAGGTGTAACAATAGAAGGAATACCCAACTCACTATCAATGCTTTGTTCCGAGCCACTGGATTCACCATCCACATAAGAGTGACTTGCATTCACATCAAACATGGGCTGATCTACCTTCTCTTTTCCTTTTCGTGATACCTGCGTACCACTATCTGCATTGCTTTGAGGAGATTCTCTTGATCTCAATTTGCCTATCCATGGCAAAGGATGTGAACCACTGCTCGAGGACACTGTAGGTCCACTGATATTTTGTGATTGCTGCTATGAATTCTCTGCAGCATTACCATTTTGTACATCTACATCAATCGTCACATTTACTGGTTTATACCAGCTCCTCATCTCATCAAAAATAACATCTCTGCTCATTGTAAACTTACGAGTAGAAGGGTTATAGCATCTATACCCTTTCTGCTATAGAGAATAACCAATAAAGATGCACTTCTCAGCTTTTGGATCCTCTGGACCTCAACTCATCTGGCACATGAACATAGGCAATGCAACCAAAAATTTTCAAATGAGAAATGTCTGGTTTCCTACCAGTATACATCTCCTCTGGCGTCATGCCATGTATTGTTGCAGTGGGAGTCCTGTTCATTATGTAAACTACTGTAGCAACTGCTTCAGTCCAATAATAATCTGGTAGATCTTTTTCATTTAGCATGGCCCAAGATACCTCTCCAATATGCTTGTTTTTCCTTTCTGCAAGTCCATTTTGCTATGGGGTATGACTGCATGAATATTGCTGCTTTATGCCATGTTCCTGTAGGAACCTTGCAAACTCATTTGAGAGGTACTCTCCCCCTCCATCTGACCTTAGGCATTTTATTTGCAGGCCTGTTTCTTTTTCAACCATAGCTTTAAAAGATTTGAAGTGCCCAAACACTTCACTTTTCTTTTTCATAAAATGCACCCAAACTTTTCTGCTGAAGTCATCAATAAAAGTGACAACCTCCAATAGATGCAGCTTTAGTAGTCCACACATCAGAGTGGATTAATTCCAATGGCTTTTTACTCTCTTGAACATGCCTAGGAAATGGTTTCCTTGCCTGTTTTCCAAATTAACAAGCTTCACAAACCTTATGCATTTCTACAACCTTGAATTTAGGCAATCCTGCAACAATATTTTGGGCTTGCATTAATTTAAGTCACTGTATATTAACATGACCAATGTGCTTATGCCAGATATCAATATCTGCAACTACATCGGTCTGATGTGCAAACATTGCTGCACTTAATTCAGGCATGTCCGCATCCAATGTAAACATCCTGCCTTCCTTCTTTCCTTTTGCTATCAAGCGACCGTTATTTTAATATCGTCAACAAAGCATCCATGAGGATTAAATCTGACCTGCAAGCCCTGCTCAACCATTTGACCAACAGAAACCAGGTTCTTGGTGATGTTCAGGACATGAAATACATCAGACAGGTATTTCTTTTTCCCATCTTGCATAGACAAAGGAATTTTACCAATTTGCACAATAGGATGTACAGTATCATCACCAGTCTCCTTAAATCCTAGTTTTTCCATTTTCCTTGCATCCTGCATCCACTCTGCATGACCTGTCATGTGGTTTGATGCACCTGAGTCAACATACCACACATTATTTCGTTCTTCTACACTTGTCATGACAAAATATGAAGAGGGGAGAGGAGAAGAGTGGAGATGAGGAGAGAGGGCACAGCTAGAGAGCACACCACAAATGACTAACTGTACACTAGAATTAGTTGAAAAAATAGAATATATACAAACCCTTTTAGGGTTAGGGTTAGGGAATCTAACCCTTTCCTTTATAGCACTCTATAAGGTTAGTGCTATGCACATATGATCACATGATGGTGCTATGCACACATGATCACATGATGTTGAGCGTGAACTCTCAACACCTTCCCTCAAGATCAACATCATGAAGTAGGCCTTCCCTCAAGATGATGATTCTGGGGAATAGAAGAAGGACTGAGCATTACATTCCATCACACCCCTTTAATGGGAATGTCCTTCCTCTGCATCAAACCAAGAGCTAGTCGGTATTTCTCGAATAGCACTTTACCAAGTGGTTTCCACCAAGTCAGTGTTGGCTATGGCCTTCTTTCCAAGTCGGTGTTGGCTATGGAAGGTCGCATAATTCCCAAGTGTTATTTTTATACAAAGCATCCATTTCTTCATTCATAGCAGTTTGCCATTCTGGCTTGTCTACTGCGTCTTCGTAGTACACTGGCTCTTCTGTAGCCATGATGGTAGTCATAAGAGCATAGTTGGTGGTTTCCACCTGAATTGCTTTGCCTTTCTGAGCATATGTCAATCTGGCTGGTGGTCTTCTTTCCCTAGTAGACCGTCTGAGCTGCTGTGGCGCTGCTTGGGGCGTTGCTGGCAATTCTTGCTCTTCTTCATCAACTTGTTCTATAGATGACTGTGAAGTCGATGCTTTGATGGGATCATACAATTTGTATGCTTTGCTTTCTTCACTGTAGCCAACCATGATGCATTTGTGTGACTTCGCATCCAATTTCCTGCGATGATCATCATGTATGTGGGCATATGCTATGCAACCAAATATGCGGAGATGCCCAATGCGTGGCTTGTGTCCAGTGAATGCTTCATAAGGAGTCATACCTTGTATCGGTTCGGTAGGAAGCCGATTAAGCAAGTAGTTAGCTGTAGCTATTGCTTCTGCCCAATATTGATTCGGAAGATGCTTTTCACTAAGCATTGCTCTAGCACTGTCTGCTAAAGTCCCATTCTTCCTTTCAGCTCTTGCATTTTGCTGAGGAGTATCTGCACATGTGAATTGTCTTCGAATGCCGTGATTTTCGCAAAAGTTCATGAATGCTGAAGACATGTATTCACCTCCTCTGTCGGATCTCATGACCTTGATCTTTCTGCCTGTCTAGTTTTCTACCATGGTTTTGAATTCTTGAAATCTGGCAAACACTTCAGATTTCTCTTTCAGAAAGTAGACCCAACAATATCTGCTGTAGTCATTGATGAAGGTCAAGTAATAAAGTGAACCATTGATGCTGCGGGTCTGGGCATAACCCCATACATCTGTATGAATCAAATCAAGAATACCTCGTGCACGAGAGGTACTTCTGACAAAGTTGGTTCGCTTTTGTTTGCCAAAGCAGCATGCTTCACAAACCTTTCCAAGAAACTGTAGCTTCGGAATCCCAATTGCCATATTTTGATTCCTGAGATCTAACAAGTACTTGAAGTTGACATGACCATATCTCTTGTGCCATTTTGCAGATAGTGGCATCTGTTGCATTTGAGCTGACATGGCATGCTTATATGGTACTGTAGCTAGCATCCTATATAAGCATCCTTCCTTGACACCTTTTGCTACTAGCTGACCTCTTTTGGATTTGTCTCTGATAGTGCATTCATCACCGTCGAAGATGACTTTGTAGTTGTGTTCCGTCATTTGACCTACTGACAAAAGGTTCTTGCTGAGCTTCGGAACATAGAGCACATCTTTGACTAATCCTTTTGTACCAGTGAAATTGTTCATAGGGATAACACCTATCCCTTGAACCGGATTCAGTGTATTGTCTGCTGTGTAGATGACATTCTTTTGACCTTCTAATGGCTTCATTTCTGTGAACTATTCCTGGTGATTTGTCATATGAGATGATGCACCGCTGTCGATGTACCAAGGATCCTGTTCCACTTGGTCGACTTGATAGCTGAAATCCTCTTTGGGATTGAAATCAGTGTCTAGGTGCATTGTATCAGTCGGATGCAATTCCTCACTTGCAAGAAACATATTGCCATGTTCATTTGCAAAATGACTGTGACTAGAATGTCCACCACGATGATTTCCTCTTCCTCGGGAATTCCCTCGATTACTACTGGATTGACCGCCTTGGTCGTACTGCTTCTTGCGGCAATCTCTTTCATAGTGTCCAAACTTGTGATAGTAGTTGCATTGAATGTTTGACACATTGGTGGATGCATTCCCTCGTCCTTGGAATCTTCCTCGGTTGGAATGATTTCCTCTTTGCTGATTCTGATGTTGCTGAGGATGATGCTGATGCTGATTTTGACTTTGTTGATGATGACCACTTTTCTGATATGATCTACCTCTGTTTCTACCTTTGCCTCTGCTTCTGTCTGAAGCTGTGAATGCCTGATCATTAGAATGACCTTTATGTGCTTGAATGGCCTGAGTCCTGAGTTCTTCACCAAGTAGAATTGACTGAAGTTCTTCCAATGTTGGAATTTGCCGTTGGATGGCAATACTCTGGACTAGATTCTCATATCCTTCTCCTAGTCCATTCAGGATTACTTGAACCATTTCTGCAGGATTCATAGTCTCTCCTGCTGCTGCAAGTTGATTGTTGTAGTCTTTGATGCAGAGTACATAAGCATGACCGGTTTCATTGCTATTGCGGAAACTCTGGTTGATCTGGTTTCTCAGGGCGAGAATCCTGGATGTGTTCTTGGACTCGTAGAGAGCTGCGAACATATCCCATGCTTCTTTTGATGTCTTGACTGTGTTGAGCTGTCCTAGCATGACATCTTGCACATTCTGCTTGATCAGGTGATAGGCATACTTGTCTTTCTTATCCCATTCTGCTTGAGCTCGGGCAATGGTAGGATCTGCTACTGGTGTGGAAACTGTTTGTGTAGATGTAGATCCCGATGTAGATCCCGTTGCTGGTACTGTGACAACAGATGGAGTAGAGCTACTGGTGGCTGGATCGGCCAATGGTCTAGGTATAGATCCATCGACATACTCCCATTTGTCCTGAAGCACAAGAATGGTCTCCATTCGGTATTTCCATGTACCGTAATTGGAGTTGTCTAACTTAGCAGATGCCTCGAGATTGAGGTTGCTAGTCGACATAGTGCAAACAATGTACTCAAAAGTGTCCTGAAAAACTCTATATGAATCAACTGCAAATACACTGTAGATGCCAAGTGAAATCTCTCTACCATCGGTGAAGATAGAACTGCAGTATATAAGATCTGATCTGTGTTACAAGGCTTGTGGCAATGATGCCGGGAATAGCCAAGAGGCTTTACAAGGCAGAAAAATGATGTGCACGATGCCGTGAGATAGCCGAATAGGCTTTACAATGGTGGCATGTGTGTGTAAAATCAAGTGATATCTGCCCACTGAATCAATCTGCAATGCCTCTGAACTCTGAAGTATGCTCACTGAACTGATGAACGTAAGGTTTCAGGTAATGTAATGATGTGAAATCGGATGTGAGCGTATGGACTGACTCCGAGTAGGTACTAGTTGAGAATTTCGGGCATGGCTTAGATTGGCAACTTGGGGAATTCAAAGCGTCCCCTCTATGGCAATCTAGTCTACTCTGATCTAGATCTAAACCAACCATCGATCGATGAAAGAGCAGCAAATAATTCCTTTTCTTTTGTTCTTTTTAAGTGCTGGGTCAGATGCGTCGATGTAGAGGCAAATGTGCGTGACGGAAGTGGTTTTGTCGGCGAGGCAGAAATGTGAGTGTAACTTGCACCGAAATGTGCGCGTGATGTAACGAGCGCGTAGAGCACGAAAAAAACGAGCGACTTTCCTTTTTGGAGCACCCTCAAATTCTTCCTGGATCAAGAGATATGACTTGATCTAGGTGGAGGGGCAAAAGGAGTGCAAATGGTGCTCAATGATGATGTGTCACTTTGAGTCACATGCAGTGATGATGTGGCACTGTGCTTAGTAAGAGGTGTGCCAGTGAAGCTCTGTGCTGAGGTGGCAGGAGTGTGCACATGCAGTGTGTGCACAGTGTGCCTGGCAAGGGACTGTGCCTGCAGGGGTCAGTGCTGACTGGACTGCTGAGGTGGCACAATTGATGTCAGCAGGGTGATGTGGCAATGCTGATATGGCACTGATGACGTGTCTTGGTGATGTGGCATTGATGATGTGGCCTGATGACATGGCCTAGTGATGTGGCCTGATGATGTGGCCTGATGACGTGGCCTAGTGACATGGCTTGGTGATGTGGCACTGATGACATGGCACTGATGATGTGTCAAGTGACGTGGCTGATGATATGTCACTGATGACGTGACAGGTGATGTGGCAGTCGGTGATGATGTGTCCTGCTGAGCTGGACTGCTGACGTGGCAGGTGGATAGGCTGATGACATGGCTCCGATGGTGATGTGGCAGATAAGGTCTGCCACGTGTCAACCTACAGACCACTTCTAGGGTGAGTGGTGACCCTGAAAGGTTGGGTTGAGTGTGGGATGCCACGTGTCGTTACACAGAGGACTGGAATCTCCACAATATGCCGACGGAATCTCAAGATTTCGTCTTTCGTCGTCGTCTCTCCCGTTGTGGTAGATGGCTGGCCGATTCGCTCTCAAGTCCCATGCGCTCAATGGAGATCGTGGCGCTAGACCTGGAGGCGTCGCTTTGCATGGTCGTTTGGGTCAAAGTCAAGGGCTTTGCCTTGAGTTGTAGGGGCCTGTTGATGTCGTTTCACTTGTTGAAACACTGCTGTAGTTGCTATCAGGACTGTTGAGGAGACCAGGGATCGCTGGATCCTGGAGGCTGTAGTGGCGCTTGGAGCAGCAGAGGAGCCGCGTTGAGTGCGCTGCTTTGTTGAAGATGCTAGAGTTGCTGGTGTTAGACTATAGCCAGGAAGCCAGTCGGGTGTGGCTTTGGAGTCGCGGTGGAGGACCGTCGAGGTAAGGAGGCTAGATGCATCCAAAGCTTGTAGAGAATGTAGGAGCTTGGAGCATCTACACTGACACAGGTGCGATGCAGAGGCTCATTAGAGCCGTGATGGAAGGTCATAGAGGAGCGCCATTTGCAGATGAGGCACCCTGAGGGAGCCAGTCGTCGACTACAGTGCTGGAATTGGCCGTTGAGGGCAGAGGCCGTTGAGGGTCACTGTTGTGAAGCCCGTTGAGCTATAGAGAAGAGGCCGCCTGTGGAGAGGAGGTCGTGATGGTTGTTGGAGACCATAGAACTTGTAGAGTAGTGTATGTCGAGCCCGGAGCTCCGTGGGCTCCTTCGATGGAGCGTGCACTAAGTCACGACTGCTAGCAGAAGCTGCTAGGTAGGGGTGCTGCTAACCGATGAAGAAGAGATTCTCTCAAGAAAACCTTATAGAAACTTAGAGGCTCAGAAATGAACCTTTCTCTCTCACAAAACCTTACAAGATCTCTCAAAAGACTAAGATCTAGATCTCTCTTTCTCTCATAAACAAGGAATACTCTCTTTCTCAAGCAATGAAATCTTTCAAAGAAAAAGAAAGAATAATGGACGGAACTGTCCTAGAATGAGCAAAGGAGATTAACGGAAATCTCTCAATCTCTCATGGATGGAATTCTCACATGAATAGAAATTTCTCTCAACGGAAGTGAAGGGAAGGATCTCACAATCACTCAAGAGAACTCTCAATCTCACAATCTCTCTCACACTCTCAAGAATTGTTGAGAGTTCACGCTCAACATCATGTGATCATGTGTGCATAGCACCATCACGTGATCATATGTGCATAGCACTAACCTTATAGAGTGCTATAAAGGAAAGGGTTAGATCCCCTAACCCTAACCCTAAAAGGGTGCTCGGATGCGCAAGCCCGGACCCTACAATTGAACATGCAACCTAGCTGGTTTTACTGTTAGTTCGTCCGTCAATCCTGGGTGTTCAAGCGTTGCCTTAAGCAATGCCATTTGCTTACGCTGTCTAAGCTTGGCGTTACGTGCCCTGGCTTCTTCGATGGCTTAGCGTTTCATCCGGGCTACCTCGGCCTTAAGTTCTTTTTTCCTATGGATGGCTTGAAGGGTAGGCAGTGTGAGTGGCCCGTTATAATATTCGGCATGCACCTTGTGTAGTGATCTCTACCATGTGGTAGGGACCCATGCCTCGGTACTTGAGCTTACGCTTGGTATTGCGGACGTTGTAGAGGTTGTTAACATGCTATGCGGCAGTGTGACATTCATCAACACCGCATTCCATGAGTCTAGGTCAGGTGAATCAATACAGTAGGCATATCACACCAACGCACCCGCAGCCCACAAGTCACGTCCTTGCACATACACCCACACGTATGCGTGGTCAGCACTAGGTGATTAGAGTCAGTACGTTCATTAAAATAGAGAATGAGTTTCCGCATGCTTATGCTCATGCGGAAAAAGAGAAGGAGCTTATGCAGAAAAAGAGAAGGAGAGAAGCATAAGCTTCTCTCATTCTCTATTTCCGCATAAGCTCCTTCTCTTTTTCCGCATGAGCTTATGCTTATGCTCATGGGTGAGCATGAGCTTATGCTCATGTTTCCGCATATGCGGAAATAGAGAAGGAGAGAAGCATAAGCTTCTCTCATTCTCTATTTCCGCATATGCTCACGCAAAAGAGAAAGAGAAAGAGCTTATGCGGAAAAAGAGAAAGAGCTTATATATTCTATTTTTTCAACTAATTCTAGTGTACAGTTAGTCATTTGTGGTGTGCTCTCTAGCTGTGCCCTCTCTCCTCATCTCCACTCTTCTCCTCTCCCCTCTTCATATTTTGTCATGGTATCAGAGCATGGTTCTACCTTCCGTTGAGGCGCCATCTTTCTTGTGAGAGTGATTGAGAGATTGAGAGATCGAGAGAGATTGAGCGTTCCATTCTCTTCCGTTGAGAGAAAATTCCATCCATCGGAAAGAGATTTCCGTCATTTGAGAGAGTTTATTTGGTGTTTCTTGAGTTGAGAGAGAGAGAGACTTCTGTTCATTGAGAGCCTAGACTTCTTTGAGAGAGACAGAGCTTGTTTTGTGAGAGAAAGACCATTTTTCATTAGCTTTGAAAGAATCTTATTTGACAGATCTATGACAAAGAGAAAGAAAGGTCGATTTCGATGTAGTGAAGCTTCTGCTCATGCTCCTCAGCAACGGCCCTGATCGCCATCAACTCTATCCAGCTGCACTAACAACTTCTACACCCTCGCTTAGCGTTTTCGAGTACATCTAAAATTTGGTGCGGCTGCAGCATCGACCTTCAAAGCCTCTTCATCTTCATTAATTCCTACCTTGAGAGCATTGCACAGAGCTCCCTCAAGCACGAGGCATAGCCCTTGGAAAAGACAGCCACCCAAGCTCTTGGTCTCGGGCACTCACAACGGGATGCAGCTACTACACCGACCTCACAGGAGCCTTCACGAGCATCTCGGCCATCTGGAGCCACTACACCAAGGACCTCCATGCGTGGACGCCGTTTTGGCATTTCGTCAAATACTTGGCGGGCCTTGACCAAACTGCCGCACTTGGCATAAATATTCAGAAGGGTGTTCCAGCAATCTTTTGGCATATGGGCATGTACTTGCTTTTCTTCTACTGATGATTTCATGTTGATGCATCCCTGCACGACATCTTTATAGTCTGCCCCATTGCCTGGTCTATCTAAAACGTCAAATATATCTATCAATCTCTCCGTCGGATCTTGCATCCTCATTTCTGATCGGTGCTGCATCTTTCCAATTGTCCTACCGGCCCGCTTCACCTAGACATACATGTGGTACAAAATACAAACTATACTTGCAACACTTTGGGTACAAGCAGCATCGCAAACTCTCCAACGAAGCGCCATCAACCAGCAACTCGCCACCGATCGATGACCTCTCCAAACGGGCTCCCTCCAGTGCATCGCCGCCTCGAACAAGCCTCAAAGGCACCGCCACACAAGCATTCATTAATGGGCTGCCTCCATCGACGGGCCTCCTTCAACGAAAGCCCACGCTATCTCTCTCCACAGACGATAGCCTCTCCATAGCTGGGCTACAAGCCAATGGCAGTAGCCCTCGAACGATTGGCCGACTCCCACGGGCAGCGACGGATCTCCAACGGACCTCCAAGCTTCTGCAAGTAGACGAGAGAGACGATAACGAAGGACGAAATCCGAGATTCCATCGGCATCTCCAAGATTTTGACAGACCACGAGGTGACACGTGGCATTCCACACTCAACCCAACCTTATCCTCAGGGTCACCACTCACCCCAGAAGTGGTCTGCAGGTTGACACGTGGCAGACCTTATCTGCCATGTCACCATCTCGCTCAGCTTGCCACATCATCACCCATCTACCACGTCATCATCTTATCCTGTCTGCCACATCATCCAACTGACACGGGTCAGCCGACTGCCACGTTAGCAGCCCACGTCATCTCTACCACATCATCAGCCACGTCACCTGTGCCACGTCTCAGCACTACCACCTCAGCAGTCCAGTCAGCACTGACCCTCTGCAGGCACAGTCCCTTGCCAGGCACACTGTGCACACACTGCATGTGCACACTCCTGCCACCTCAGCACAGAGCTTCACTGGCACACCTCTTGTTAAGCACAGTGCCACATCATCACTGCATGTGACTCACAGTGACACATCATCATTGAGCACCATTTGCACTCCTTTTGCCCCTCCACCTAGATCAAGTTGTATCTCTTGATCCAGGAAGAATTTGAGGGTGCTCCAAAAAGGAAAGTCACTCATTTTTTCGTGCTCTACGCACTCATTACATCATGCGCACATTTCGGCGCAAGTTACACTTACATTTGAGCCTCGTCGACAAAACCACTTCCTTCACGCACATTTGCCTCTACATCGACGCATCTGACCCAGCACTTAAAAAGAACAAAAGAAAAGGAATTATTTGTTGCTCTTTCATCGATCAACGGTTGGTGTAGATCTAGATCAGAGTAGACTAGATTGCCATAGAGGGGACGCTTTGAATTCCCCAAGTTGCCAATCTAAGCCATGCCCGAAATTCCCGACTAGTACCTACTCGACGTCAGTCCATACGCTCACATCCGATTTCACATCATTACATTACGTGAAACCTTACGTTCATCAGTTCAGTGAGCAGACTTCAGAGTTCAGAGGCATTGCAGATTGATTCAGTGGGCAGATAGCACTTGATTTCACACACACATGCCACCATTGTAAAGCCTATTTGGCTATCTCACGGCATCATGCACATCATTCTTCAGCCTTGTAAAGCCTCTTGGCTATTCCCGACATCATTGCCACAAGCCTTGTAACACAGATCATATCTTATATACTGCAGTTCTATCTTCACCGACGGTACAGAGATTTCACTTGGCATCTTCAGTGTATTTGCAGTTGATTCATACAGAGTTTTTCAGGACACTTTTGAGTACATTGTTTGCACCATGTCGACTAGCAACCTCAATCTGGAGGCATCTGCTAAGTTAGACAACTCCAATTACAGTACATGGAAATACCGAATGGAGACCATTCTTGTGCTTCAGGACAAATGGGAGTATGTCGATGGATCTATACCTAGACCATTGGCCGATTCAGCCATCAGTAGCTCTACTCCATTGGCCGATTCAGCCATCAGTAGCTCTACTCCATCTGTTGTCACAGTACTAGCAACGGGATCTACATCGGGATCTACATCTACACAAACAGTTTTTGCACCAGTAGCAGATCCTGCCATTGCCTGAGCTGAAGCAGAATGGGATAAGAAAGACAAGTATGCCTATCACCTGATCAAGCAGAATGTGCAAGATGTCATGCTAGGACAGCTCAACACAGTTAAGACATCAAAAGAAGCATGGGATATGTTCGCAGCTCTCTACGAGTCCAAGAACACATCCAAGATTCTCACCCTGAGAAACCAGATCAACCAGAGTTTCCGCATTAGCAATGAAACCGGTCATGCTTATGTACTCCGCATCAAAGACTACAACAATCAACTTGCAGCAGCAGGAGAGACTATGAATCCCATAGAAATGGTTCAAGTAATCCTGAATGGACTAGGAGAAGGATATGAGAATCTAGTCCAGAGTATTGCCATCCAACGGCAAATTCCAACACTGGAAGAACTTCAGTCAGTTCTACTTGGTGAAGAACTCAGGACTCAGGCCATTCAAGCACATAAAGGTCATTCTAATGATCAGGCATTCACAACTTCAGACAGAAGCAGAGGCAAAGGCAAAAACAGAGGTAGATCATATCAGAAAAGTGGTCATCATCAACAAAGTCAAAATCAGCATCAGTATCAGCATCATCCTCAGCAACATCAGAATCAGCAAAGAGGAAATCATTCCAACCGAGGAAAATTCCAAGGATGAGGGAATGCATCCACCAATGTGTCAAACATTCAATGCAACTACTGTCACAAGTTTGGACACTGTGAAAGAGATTACCGCAAGAAGCAGTACGACCAAGGCGGTCAATCTGGGGGAATTCCCGAGGAAGAGGAAATCATCGTGGTGGACATTCTAGTCACAGTCATTTTGCAATTGAACATGGAAATATGTTTCTTGCAAGTGAGGAATTGCATCAGACTGAGACAATGCACCTAGACACTGATTTCAATCCCAAAGAGGATTTCAGCTATCAAGTCGACCAAGTGGAACAGGATCCTTGGTACATCGACAACGGTGCATCATCTCATATGACAAATCATCAGGAATGGTTCACAGAAATGAAGCCATTAGAAGGTCAAAAGAATGTCATCTATACAGCAGACAATACACCAAATCCGGTTCAAGGGACAGGTGTTATCCCTATGAACAATTTCACTGGTATAAAAGGATTAGTCAAAGATGTGCTCTATGTTTCGAAGCTTAGCAAGAACCTTTTGTCAGTAGGTCAAATGATGGAACACAACTACAAAGTCATCTTCGATGGTGATGAATGCACTATCAGAGACAAATCCAAAAGAGGTCAGCTAGTAGCAAAAGGTGTCAAGGAAGGACGCTTATACAGGATGCTAGCTACAGTACCAGATAAGCATGCCATGTCAGCTCAAATGCAACAGATGCCACTATCTGCAAAATGGAACAAGAGATATGGTCATGTCAACTTCAAGTACTTGTTAGATCTCCGGAATCAGAATATGGCAATTGGGATTCCGAAGCTACAGTTTCTTGGAAAGGTTTGTGAAGCATGCTGCTTCGGCAAACAAAAGCGAACCAACTTTGTCAGAAGTACCTCTCGTGCACGAGGTATTCTTGATTTGATTCATACAGATGTATGGGGTTATGCCTAGACCCGCAGCATCAATGGTTCACTTTATTACTTGACCTTCATCGATGACTACAGCAGATATTGTTGGGTCTACTTTCTGAAAGAGAAATCTGAAGTGTTTGCCAGATTTCAAGAATTCAAAGCCATGGTAGAAAACCAGACAAGCAGAAAGATCAAGGTCATGAGATCAGACATAGGAGGTGAATACATGTCTTCAGCATTCATGAACTTTTGCAAAAATCACGGCATTTGAAGACAATTCACATGTGCAGATACTCCTCAGCAAAATGCAAGAGCTGAAAGGAAGAATGGGACTTTAGCAGACAGTGCTAGAGCAATGCTTAGTGAAAAGCATCTTCCGAATCAGTATTGGGCAGAAGCAATAGCTACAGCTAACTACTTGCTTAATCGGCTTCCTACCGAACCGATACAAGGTATGACTCCTTATGAAGCATTCACTGGACACAAGCCACGCATTGGGCATCTCCGCATATTTGGTTGCATAGCATATGCCCACATACATGATGATCATCGTAGGAAATTGGATGCGAAGTCCCGCAAATGCATCATGGTTGGCTACAGTGAAGAAAGCAAAGCATACAAATTGTATGATCCCATCAACCGCAAAGTCATTATCTCTAGAGATGTAATCTTTGATGAGGAATCAGAATGGAAAACCTCACCTACACAGGAGATAGAAGCATCGACTTCACAGTCATCTACAGAACAGGTTGATGAAGAAGAGCAAGAATTGCCACCAACACCCCAAGCAGCGCCACAGTAGCTCAGACGTCTACTAGGGAAAGCAGACCACCAACCAGATTGACATATGCTCAGAAATGCAAAGCAATTCAGGTGGAAACCACCAACTATGCTCTTATGACTACCATCATGGCTACAGAAGAGCCAGTGTACTTCGAAGATGCAGTAGATAAGCCAGAATGGCAAACTGCTATGAATGAAGAAATGGATGCTTTGTATAAAAATAACACTTGGGAATTATGCGACCTTCCACCAGGAAAGAAGGCCATAGCCAACAAATGGGTATACAAAGTGAAGTACAATCCAGATGGCAGTATTCAGAGATACAAAGCCAGATTAGTTGCAAAAGGATTTGCACAACAATATGGCCAAGATTATGATGAGACTTATGCTCCAGTAGCAAAGATGGATTCCATACGGTTCTTGATATCACTAGCAACACTCAGTAAATGGAATGTGTATCAGCTAGATGTCAAGAATGCATTTCTCAATGGTTATCTAGATGAGGAAGTCTACATGCAACAACCCACAGGTTATGTTGAACCAGGAAAGGAGAACAAGTTTTGCCATCTCAAGAAAAGTCTCTATGGCTTAAAGCAAGCACCCAGAAGTTGGTACAGCAGAATTGACAAGTATTTTGCTGATCTGGGATACATAAAGCCCAATGCAGATCATACTCTCTACTACAAAGTTCAAGGGGAAGATATTACTATTGCACTTTTGTACGTAGATGATCTGATTGTGACAGGAAGCAAGGATAGCTTCATCAGAAAATTAAAACAAGACTTATCTGTAGAGTTCGACATGAAAGATCTTGGACTTATGCACTATTGTCTTGGAATTGAGTTCTGGAGAGATTCAGATAGCACATTCATGAGTCAGCTCAAGTATGTTGACAGTCTCCTGAAGAAGTTTCATATGGCCGATTGCAAGATTGCTGCCACTCCCATGGAACAGAGTTTGAAACTTACTAAAGATTCAGAAAAGCCTACAGTCAATGATAGATACTATAGACAACTCATTGGATCTCTTATATATCTGACAATCACACGGCCAGATATTTGTTATGCAGTAAGCTCACTAGCACGGTTTATGGCAAATCCAAAACAGTCTCACTGGAATGCAGCCAAAAGAGTCTTGAGATACATCAGAGGTACAAGACAGTTTGGGATAGAATACAGAGGAAGTCATCCACGGCTGCATGGATACTATGATAGTGACTATGCCGGAGATCATGAGACCAGGAGATCGACACAGGGATATGCATTTTTCCTTGGTCAAGGTGCTATATCATGGTTGTCAAACAAACAGCCAATTGTTTCTTTGTCTTCGACTAAAGCAGAATATAGAGCACTCACTACAGGTGCATGTGAGGCTATATGGCTCAGAAGACTATTGTCAGAAACAGATTACTTTGATGAGTCAAAGCCAACAACAATATACTGTGATAATCAATCGGCTCAAGCATTGGCCAAAAATCCAGTATATCACTCTAGAACAAAGCACATTGATGTCAGGGAGCACTTCATCAGAGAAAGAGTGTTACTTGGTGACATCACACTGCAGCATTGTGATAGCAAAGAAAATGTTGCAGACATCTTTACCAAACCACTCAGTAAAGAGCTATTCGAGAAACACCGAATAGCTCTTGGTTTGATGCAGAGGAAGGACATTCCCATTACAGGGGTGTGATGGAATGAAATGCTCAGTCCTTCTTCGATTCCCCAGAATCATCATCTTGAGGAAAGGCCTACTTCATGATGTTGATCTTGAGGGAAGGTGTTGAGAGTTCACGCTCAACATCATGTGATCATGTGTGCATAGCACCATCACGTGATCATATGTGCATAGCACTAACCTTATAGAGTGCTATAAAGAAAAGGGTTAGATCCCCTAACCCTAACCCTAAAAGGGTTTGTATATATTCTATTTTTTCAACTAATTCTAGTGTACAGTTAGTCATTTGTGGTGTGCTCTCTAGCTGTGCCCTCTCTCCTCATCTCCACTCTTCTCCTCTCCCCTCTTCATATTTTGTCAAGAATCTCAATGTCTCAGCAGAAGACAAGGAAGCTCTGATACCATGACAAAATATGAAGAGGGGAGAGGAGAAGAGTGGAGATGAGGAGAGAGGGCATAGCTAGAGAGCACACCACAAACTCAGGGAGGTCACTCATATTATGTAACCCTATCACGTGAGTTCAACAGAAGGATATTTTTAATTTCTAAAATTAATAGAATTTAACTTACATAAGGGATTATTTAAAATCATTTCAAAAAAAAATTACAGATTCGTATAGAAAAAGGGTGCATTTTATTAATGAAAAATCTACAGATAAGGGATTTTACAAATAAGCCTTGAACGCACGTGATATAGAGAGTTTATACATGGTGACCCCCCCGAGACCACAAATGACTAACTGTACACTAGAATTAGTTGAAAAAATAGAATATATACAAACCCTTTTAGGGTTAGGGTTAGGGGATCTAACCCTTTCCTTTATAGCACTCTATAAGGTTAGTGCTATGCACATATGATCACGTGATGGTGCTATGCACACATGATCACATGATGTTGAGCGTGAACTCTCAACATGTCACAGAATTGGTCATGTGCTGCACCATAAATAGATGCTCATTTCTGTCATCACCCTGTCTACTAGAAGATGCATAATTGCCTTGCTGCAATTTTCCATTCATAATGTCATTCTGCTTTTTGTAGCAGTCCTTAGCCATATGACCCATTTTACCATAGTAGTAGCATTCAACATTGTTGTTTGCATTTTGGCCTCTCTGCCATCCACCACGGCCTCTTTGGCTCCCCCTGCCTCTAGAGTTACCACGTCCTCCTCCATAGGACTGGTTTTCTTGAGTTTGCTGCATCTTCTGATTTCTACCACGGCCTGTAGATCAGCCTCCTCTACCTCTACCTCTACCTCTTCTAGCATTTGAGTAGAAGATAGTTTCTTTTGAAGCTCCTCCTGAAGAAGATGCACCCCCATTTCTCTGCTCTTCAAAAATTAGAAGAGCAAACAACTCTTCAAAATCAGGAAATTTTTCACGGATGGCAATGGATGTCCGGAATTGTGCATAATCCTTTCCTAGACCATTCAAGGTCACAGAAACTAGATCATCATCTTCCACTGGCGACCCAATGGAAGCAAGTGCATCTGCAATTTTCTTCACCTTCATGTGGTAGTCATTGATGCTCAAATTTTCTCTTTGCACATTGTGCAACTCCTGTTTGAGATGCATTTTCTTGGCTTGCATATTTGTGCTGTACATTTTTGCCAAAGTATACCATGCCTCCTTTCGCATACTTGCATCCTGAATATGCACAATCATAGAATCTGAAATACTAATAGACAGCCAGTACATAACTTTTCTGGCTCTCTCATGCCATCCTTTAAATGCCTGCATTTCCTGTTGATTGGGAACATTAGGAAGAACTGGTTCTTTTTCATTTCCTGTAATGAACTCCCAATAGCCTTTTCCCTTAAGGAAATTCATCATTCTAAACTTCCATGCCTGGAAGTTGTTCTTGTCAAGCTTTTTAGTGACAATCTGTGAAAGAGAATAAAATGCCATTATAGAACACTGCAAAATATTCTGTCACTGCAAAAAACACAGCTTTTGCCTCACACAGGCAGATCTGCATAACTGACAAAAGTGGTATTTGACCACACAGTCACTTCCTAGTGACGATTTTGCATCAATAGGCAACAAGCATGATTATGCAAATCCCAATATCTCTGCACACAAGCATATGATGCAATTGCTGCGGCAACTTTTCACCGACCAGCAGAGCAGTGGTCGCACAGCAAAAATAGGGCCTTTTTCTGAGTGCCTACGAAGAACTTCCACCTTCCAAATGGGCCCCGAAATGGCCTCGAATCAGAAAAATAAAGTCACCAAGAGCTTTGCCCTTGTCCCGCAGCAAATACTGCCCTCTCACCACACCACGAAGGGTGTCTCAATCTGAGACAGTGCACTCTTGCACTTTTGGCTGTGCTACCTGCAGAGATTTGCTCCCAAACTCGAAAAAGGAAAGCAACACTGGTCCTCTTACCAGGACACCACGAACTTGGTTTGCTTTCTTGAGCTCCTTACCATGAACAAGGCTTTGATACCATGTGAAGATAGTGGGAGAGAGGGAAGGAGTCTCACTTACAGCTTTCTCACATACACAATGGTGGAATACACACACAGGTGGAGGCTGAAAACAGTTTTCCTCTTCTAAGTTGTGAAAGCCAAAAGAACTCTAGTACAAAGAAATAGAAGACCCCTATATGTGGGTCTCAAACCAAACTCAACTAACTAAGGTGGCATACTAACTGAGCCACAAACTAGAGTAGATAAGGATAGGTGTCATCCAGCTATTATTCATGGGCGGTGTACCAACTGCATCTGCAGCTAACAAGTCGGTGACATAAATACACAACGGTCACCCTGGCATATCACGAGTGGAGCTCGATATCTCAACACAAGGTCAAGGTAGAGCACCCAATGAAATGTGATGATTTTCTATATATGTCACTTATGAACAAGTAAGTACCTTTGGGCAAATCCTTCACCTTCTGAAGACATGATATTGAGTAGGTCTTACCACTTGATATATTATTCAAGGGTAGTGTCTATACTCTTAGAACCAGTATCTCTTAGCACACGTCACCTATCTTCAAAATGATAACTATCCCTTTGCAAATGGCACTCAAACATAGACAATGTAAACATCATCACCATAAATGACAAGTACCATGACACTTGTGGAGTCCATTTCGGAGTCAATACCTAGTCAAATAGAGATCTATTAGTGCAACTAGCTAAAACAAATATATAATAAAAAATTTTGACTGGTCAAACCTTTGGGATGGTCAAAGTTTGACCATATTTTGACTGTTTCCCCCAAATCGAATAATTTGAAGTTGGGGGGTGCAATTGAGGCTGTAGAGAAGGTTATTCAAGGGGCTTTAAGAGACAAATGAAAGGCCTAACATTGTTTGTGGGAATCCTACCTTTTTCGACTGGTCTTTTGCTCTGTTCTTAGCATTCTGTGGACCATTGTCCACCAAAATTCATCAGCGTTTCCAAGAGTGCCGCTCAGCACATCCTTAGAGGAATTGACGAGATATGGCTTTAACAGGCTGAATTACATGAATTTCAGCGAGCAGTCTGAGTGTTGGCACGGGCAACAAAAGCCTAATTTCATAGATCCCAATGATGCAGACATGCACCTTAACTAGATAAAGCTATAACATAAAGCGTTCTAAAAGTTAACGATTGGATGTTGAGATATGGCACCTCCAATGGTCATGCCATAAGAGAGCTCAAACAAAATGAAGGTGATGAAGAAGATGAAATCTTGGGCTCTAGGTGACTCTAGGAGCTAGGTAGGATTGACCTTGCTCTAATACCAAATGAAGAGGTGAGTGGGATAAAAGAGGTACATCATGGCAAGGATAGAGAACACATGAGATATAGAAATGATTGTTCCATTGATTGTGAGAGAGGTGACTCTTTCTTATAGAAATGGGAAGAGGGTGGCCTAGATCATAGGCACCTTCCCTACATTAGTGGCAATCAGCCCCTACATTGGTGGGACTAACCTAGATTAAAGGAACATCCCATGTGGGGGCCTTTTGTGCTTACATCATCACTTAGGTCACACACTAGACACATCATAGCACTAGATGTGCCTCTATAACACACACATACATACACACACATGTGACTCCCCTAGATGCACGCATGCATGATAGAGCAAGCCCTTGACCATAGTTATCCCAATAGATCCAAGTGGCCTATAGATTATGCATTCATTGGGGAGGCATGGGCATCAATCCCCATGGAGCAATGCTCCAACACGACTAGATCTCAAGTCATTCATAGCTTGCTGGGCTAGGTCAAAGTCTATGTGTGTTTTGCAACAACAAACACTCCCGTCTCTGAGTTTCCTGATGTACCAGGGCTTACAATGCTCAAAGCTCCTCTGCCCAATTGAAATGTTAGGATTCTAATCCACAAATTTGAGATACATCTCCGTCTGCTAGCCCAATATGTAGGAATGGTAGAACAATGAGCCCCTTTTTGCTACTACTAAAAGAATACAAAACACAGTCTAATTAAAGTATATAATGAAGCAAAATAATTTTCAACCACCGCGCTGGTTTAGGACAGTCACAATTTCAATCACCCGGTTGGGGTTTAGGACACATTTAGGATAGTCAACCACCGGGTTGGTTTAGGACACATTTAGGACAGTCACAATTTCAACCACCAAGATGGTTTAGGACACTGTCATAGTTTCAACCATGAGGATGGTTTAGCCTGATGGTCTCAACTTCACATATTAGATAATAACAAGTATATTGCTTTTCATATCTGAATTACACCATTAGAAAATAACAATATATTGCTTTGCTTTTGTGAATTCCACAATTTAATAGTGGTATATGACACGAATCCTAGCAAATTAAATTTAACAAATTTAAGTACTAAGAATAACTAATTTCTATTCAACCACGTTGGTTCAGGGCAATCACATAACTAATGATTGAGCTAAAGTAGCCATGGTTGCATGATGTTCCAACCACTGGGCTGGTTTAGTAAAATAACAATATATTGTGAAATATATTGTTGTTAAATTTTGCTCAACCATGCCACCGGGCTAGATAACAACTAATGTCTATTCAACCATGTTGGTTCAGGACAATCACATAACTGGCGATTGAGCTAAACCAGCCTATGGTTGCATGATGTTCCAACCACCGGGCTAGCAATCACATTTAGTCCAAGCCTCGTTTAAGAAATGAAAGAAGTAAACTATCCCAAAGCTCAATCACAAATAACCACTAGGTTGGTTTAGGCACCACTGACCTGCGTTGTATCTAGCATGTGTATGATGTTCTCCTAAAACACCTTGCGTCCCATCTGCTTCTTACAGATGTCCTTTCTATTTGAAGAAACTCTCATATTTTTGTGCCAAAATGTTGTCACCTACAGCAATGACTTCTGAACTTCCTTTTCTTGAAGTCTATTGAAGCCCACAGACTTCTTGGATCGGGATGATTGTGCATTGCTTCTACTCTACGTCCAACCACTGGAGCCACATTGGTCCTTCTGATTTATAGCATCTTCGACATTGTGCGCCCAAGTCGTTTCTCCTAATGCCGCCCTCTTTGCAGCTAGTTGATCTAAGTTTTGCACCCCTTTCACTTTCTATAGGCCATTTCTCAGGTTAGAGAGCATCGCCTCTTGGGCATGCATCTCCCGAACTTTAGGGTTGTTACTCTACAAACTTTAGGGTGTATGCTAAAGCTTGTAAAGACTCGACACTAGTAATCACTTGAATGGCATGATGTTGTTGCCTCGAATGCTCCCACCAATCGTGACACCACAGCTCATGTTCTTTGCTCCAATGGCAATGATCGAATGCGTGCATATGCAACCGCTTCTTGGTACTACTCTGCAAGGAGTCTTCTTTCTTCTCGTTGTTTTTCCCTTTGCAAATGTTGCAAAAGTGTCTTTCATTGCCGATTGGATACTGTGCCAGCGCTTTCCTCAACATGCACTCTATTCCTTGTGCCTTGACCTAGCTTTTTTGCTATCTTATCTTGCAGCATCTATCTACTTCTCTTGCAAGCCATGGCGAGCTGCATGTTGCCATTGATGCCATGGCCATGATCAGCAGTCGAGAATAGACCCAGAGAAGCTAGCTGGTGAGGCAAGCAAAGAAAAGAAGACAACTTACCCGAAAGAAGACAATGGCAGCCCAAAGTCTATGCAAGGTCACGTTGAGGTGCGTGAAGGTTGCACGGCGGGGGCAGGTTGTAGGTACTTAATCTTCCAAGATTTGACAGGTGGGAGGTGTGAAAATTCAAAACTTGTGGGATAAGAAAAATTTCAGCCATCGGTTTTTCCCCCCTTCAACGATACATGTCAGCAGACTTGGATATCTATTGAAGCCCACAAACTTCTTGGATCGACGGGATGATCATGCATTGCTTTTGCTCTACGTTCAATGGCTAGAGCCACATTGGTCCTTCTAATTGATAACATATTCAGCATTGTGCACCCAAGCCGTTTCTCCATTGTTTCAGGGGACACCAACAGAGCTAATGTTGCCCTCTTTGCAGCTAGTTGATCTAAGCTATGCACCCATTTCAATTTTTGTAGGCCATTTCGAATGCTCCCACCAATCGTGACACCACAGCTTGTGTTCTTCGCTTCGATGGCAATGATTAAATGCATGCATTTGCAACTGCTTCCCGCTATTGCTCTACAAGGAGTCTTCTTTCTTCTAGTTGTTTCTCCCTTTGCAAATGTTGTAAAAGTGTCTTTCGTTGCCATTTTGATACTATGCCATTGCTTTCCTCCTCAACCCGCAATCTGTTCCTTGTGCCTTGACCAAGATTTTTAGTTTTCTTGTCTCGTAGCCTCTGTCTACTTCTCTTGCAAGCCATGGTGAGCTACATGTTGCCATTGAAGCCATGGCTATGACCAGTCCAGAATAGACCCAGAGAAGCTAGCTTGTGAGGCGAGTAAAGAATAGAAGACCGCTTACTCCCAAATGAAGATAATGCCAAACCAAAGTCTACACAAGGTCATGTCGAGATGCATGCAAGTTGCAAGGCATTTGCAAGGTAGGGCAGGTTGCAAGTAGTTAATCTTCCAAGATTTGATGGGCAGGAGGTGTGAAAATTCAAAATGTGGTGGTTTGCTTCTATTATTACAAGGATACTAACTTAAATGCCACCAATGCAGTGGTTGGTTACCAGTAGCAGAGTGGTTGGTTGCACACTTAAAATATAGCTACAACAATATATGTGCACTTCTGGCATATCCAACAACCCTTCATCTAACATTTGATGAATACTTCACCCAACTTAAGTTTAGTCAAGGAGAATACATTTTGACATTGTGTTCAAGTATAAGTTGACCAACAATGTTCTTAAGGTGTCAACCTAAACATATGTTCACTCAAAATTTCAACCCAACTTTATCGAAACTATGGCTAGACAACATTGACCTTCAATTCACATGGAGCAACATATTGTATGTCATACATGACAAAGGTGGACAAGGAGATGGCCAATGCTGTTACAAGAGCATTTTTTGATTGCATTCACTCCAACGATCATATGCAAAGTTAGCAACGCAATACTAAACGCACATCATATAAGTGCAAAACAAGTTGTGTACTTATGCCTCTCTCTACCCCTCACCACAAGCATTAGAGAATTCTTGTACGTGAACACTAGCCCTATTGAAGAAAGAGACTACTTGAAGCTAGACCCTAAGAGCAATGACATCTTCTTCATAGATGTTGTAACTAAGTACGCTCAGTGCAAATCATCCATGCTAGACGTTTTCTTAGAGTTTGACTTGCAAGTGGAGTTCCACAAAGCTCCTAAGCAAAATCAATTCATTTAACATGGTCACCCTACATATAAAGCACAACCAAACAATGAATACCATGCCTCAATTCGTGCTTTGAATTGTGATCAATGCGCAATAGTAGAAGACATCTTGCTGAAGAAATGGCTAAGACAAACAACCCCCTTGCACATATTTCTATCAGGAAATGTAGGGACTAGCAAGACATTTACATTGCTAAGGCACTACTATCACTATGACACAACTGCTACCTAGAATTCTTATGCTAGTGCACATTGGAAAAGTTGCATTCAATGTGGGTGGACTCGGCTCTTCACTTGCCACTCATGACCTTCACATACAAATCGCTTTCTAGAGAAACCCTTCAAACACTTTCAGCACTCTACAAAAACTTGGACTTAATAGTTTTTTATGAGTTTTCCCTAATTGGGCAAAACACTTTCATTGCAACGGACATGCATATGCGTAAAATAAAACACGATCATTTGCAACCCTTTGGAGGTGTGGACGTAGTCCTTTGTGGGGATTATTCCAAGCAAGCCCAACAAAGGATGCATGGATTTTTTTAAAAAAGGCAACAACCTTATTTATGCTACCTTGCATTTGGAAACACCATGTACATTACTACGAGATAAAGACACAAATGCGACAAACCAATAAAACCTTCATTGAAATTTTGAACCGCATTTGCATTGGCACACAAACACAAAAAGATTTGAACTACTTGAACGCGCTTTACCATCGTGACCTACTAACAAGCACAATGAAGATGTCTTCCATATATTGAATTCTCAACCCCACTACCTCAAAGCCATGGATAATAAGCATACAACATGTAATCCAATTCCCAACAGACCCTAAAAATATAGGAGGCCTTCACGCTGAGCTTCGCCTTAAACTAGGTATGATAGTTGAACTTTGTTGAAAGAATTTGAACATTGCTCATGGCCTAGTCAATGGAGTAGATGCCACTTTCATGGACTCTACCATGGAGAGAAAGCTATTCATTGTATGGGTGCATTTCACGAATAAACAAATTGGCATAAAGAATCGATCAGAGAACACAATGTTCTACATGAGTACAACTGATCCATTATGGATGCCTATCTTCCAAGTCAATCATGAATTCCAAATAGGGAAATCCTTCTCAACACAGTTTGTAGACAACAATTTCCACTACAAATTTGCAACTACTTGCACAATTCATCGTTCCCAAGGCCTTTCCATGGACTACTTGGCATTCAATCCTACAGGCATTAAGTCACATCGCCTACCTTACACTACATTGTCACGTGTGCATGATCCATCAAACCTTTTCATAATCCAACCATTAGAAATGAAGCACATCAAGGTTGACATGACTGTTGTGCAAGAAATTGAACGGCTCAAGTCAACGCGTGTTGAGATATCGAGCTCCACTCGTGATATGCCAGGGTAACCGTTGTGCATTTATGTCACCGACTTATTAGTTGCAAATGCGGTTGGTACACCGCCCACGAATAATAGCTAGATGATAGCTATCCTTATCTACTCTAGTTTGTGGCTCAGTTAGTGTGCCACCTTAGTTAGTTGAGTTTGGTTTGAGACCCACATATAGGGTTCTTCTATTTCTTTGTACTTGAGTTCTTTTGGCTTTCACAACTAAGAAGAGGAAAACTGTTTTCAGCCTCCACCTGTGTGTGTATTCCCCCATTGTGTATGTGAGAAAGCCGCAAGTGAGACTCCTTCCCTCTCTCCCACTTTCTTCACATGGTATCAGAGCCTTGTTTGTGGTAAGGAGCTCAAGAAAGCAAACCAAGTTCGCGATGTCCTGGTAAGAGGACCAGTGTTGCTTTCCTATTTCGAGTTTGGGAGCAAATATCTGCAGGTAGCACAGCCAGAAGTGCAAGAGTGCACTGTCTTAGATTGAGATGCCCTTCGCGGTGTGGCAAGAGCGCAGTATATGCTGTGGGAAAAGGGCAAAGCCCTTGGTGACATTATTTTTCTGGTTCGAGGCCATTTTGAGGCCCATTTTGAAGGTGGAAGTTCTTCGCAGGCACTCAGAAAAAGGCCCTATTTTTGCTGTGCGACCACTACTCGGTTGGTCGGTGAAAAGTTGTCATAGAAATTGCATCGTATGCCTGTGTGCGAGATATTGGGAGTTGCAGAATCATGCTTGTTGCCTGTTGATGCAAAATCGTCACTAGGAAGTGATTGTGTGGTCAAATACCACTTTCGTCAGTTTTGCAAATCTGCACATGTGAGACAAAAGCTGTGTTTTTCGCAGTGAGAGAATATTTTGCAGTGTTCTGTAATGGCATCTGATTCTCTTTCATAGATTGTCACTGAAAAGCTTGACAAGAACAACTTCCAGGCATGGAAGTTTAGAATGACGAATTTCCTTATGGGAAAAGGCTATTGGGAGTTCATTACAGGAAATGAAGAAGAACCAATTCTTCCTAATGTTCCCAATCAACAGGAAATGCAGGCATTTAAAGGATGGCATGAGAGAGCCAGAAAATTTATGTACTGGCTGTCTATCAGTATTTTGGACTCTATGATTGTGCATATTCAGGATGCAAGTATGCCAAAGGAGGCATGGGATACTTTGGCAAAAATGTACAGCACAAATACGCAAGCTAGGAAAATGCAGCTCAAATAGGAGTTGCACAATGTGCAGAGCGAAAATTTGAGCATCAATGACTACCACATGAAGGTGAAGAAAATTGCAGATGCACTTGCTTCCATTGGGTCGCCAGTGGAAGATGATGATCTAGTTTTTGTGACCTTGAATGGTCTAGGAAAGGATTATGCATAGTTTCGGGCATCCATTGCCGTCCGTGAAAAATTTCCTGATTTTGAAGAGTTGTTTGCTCTTCTAATTTCTAAAGAGCAGAGAAATGGGGGTGCATCTTCTTCAGGAGGAACTTCAAAAGAAACTGTCTTCTACTCAAATGCTAGAAGAGGGAGAGGCAGAGGTAGAGGAGGCCGATCTGCAGGCCGTGGTAGAAATCAAAATATGTAGCAAACTCAAGAAAACCAGTCCTATGGAGGAGGGCATGGTAACTCTAGACGCAGGGGGATCCAAAGAGGCCGTGGTGGATGGCAGAGATGCCAAAATGCAAACAACAATGTTGAATGCTACCACTATGGTAAAATGGGTCATATGGCTAAGGACTACTACAAAAAGCAGAATGACATTATGAATGGAAAATTATAGCAAGGAAATTATGCATCTTCCAGTAGACAGGGTGATGACAGAAATGAGCATCTATTTATGGTGCAGCACATGACCAATTCTGTGACAAGTGCAGAAGAACAAAATGATGTGTGGTATGTTGACTCAAGTGCATCAAACCACATGACAGGTCATGCAGAATGGTGGAAGGAAAATGGAAAAACCAGGATTTGTGGAGACTAGTGATGATACTGCACATCCTATTGTGCAGATTGATAAAATTCCTTTGTCTATGCAGGATGGGAAAAAGAAATACCTATCTGATGTATTTCATGTCCCGAACATCACCAAGAACCTGGTTTCTGTTGGTCAAATGGTTGAGTAGGGCTTGCAGGTCAGATTTAATCCTCATGGATGCTTTGTTGAGGATATGAAAAATAACGGCCGCTTGATAGCAAAAGGAAAGAAGAAAGGCAGGATGTTTACATTGGATGCGGACATGCCCGAATTGAGTGCAGCAATGTTTGCACATGGGACCGGTGTAGTTGCAAATATTGATATCTGGCATAAACACATTGGTCATGTTAATATACATCGACTTAAATCAATGCAAGCCAGAAATATTGTTGCAGGATTGCCTAAATTCAAGGTTGCAGAAATGCATAAGGTTTGTGAAGCCTGTCAATTTGGAAAACAGGCAAGGAAACCATTTCCTAGGCATGTTCAAGAGAGTAAAAAGCCATTAGAATTAATCGACTCTGATGTGTGGACTACTAAAGCTGCATCTATTGGAGGCTGTCACTATTTTGTCACTTTTATTGATGACTTCAGTAGAAAAGTTTGGGTGTATTTTATGAAAAAGAAAAGTGAAGTGTTTGGGCACTTCAAAGCTTTTAAAGCTATGGTTGAAAAAGAAACAGGCCTGCAAATAAAATGCCTAAGGTTAGATGGAGGGGGAGAGTACCTCTCAAATGAGTTTGCAAGGTTCCTGCAGGAGCATGGCATAAAGCAGCAATATTCATGCAGTCATACCCCACAGCAAAATGGACTTGCACAAAGGAAAAACAGGCATATTGGAGAGGTATCTCGGGCCATGCTAAATGAAAAAGATCTACCAGATTATTATTGGGCCGAAGCAGTTGCTACAGCAGTTTACATAATGAACAGGAATCCCACTGTAGCAATACATGGCATGACGCCAAAGGAGATGTATACTGGTAGGAAACCAGACATTTCTCATTTGAAAATTTTTGGTTGCATTGCCTATGTTCATGTGCCAGATGAGTTGAGGTCCAAGTTGGATCCAAAAGCTGAGAAGTGCATCTTTATTAGTTATTCTCTGTAGCAGAAAGGGTATAGATGCTATAACCCATCTACTCATAAGTTTACAGTGAGCAGATATGTTTTTGATGAGATGAGCAGCTGGTATAAACCAGTAAATGTGACGATTGATGTAGATGCACAAAATGGTAATGCTGTAGAGAATTCATAGCAGCAATCACAAAATATCAGTGGACCTACAGTGTCCTCTAGCAGTGGTTCACATACTTTGCCATGGATAGGCAGATTGAGATCATGAGAATCTCCTCAAAGCAATGCAGATAGTGGTATGTAGGTATCACGAAAAGGAAAAGAGAAGGTAGATCAGCCCATGTTTGATGTGAATGTAGGTCACTCTTATGTGGATGGTGAATCCAGTGGCTCGGAACAGAGCATTGATGATGAGTTGGGTATTCCTTCTATTGTTACACCTGGAGTAAGGAAGACCAAGGATGTTTTGAGAGCACCTGGAAGTAAGCCTATTTTGTGCAGGTCTACCAGAGCTAGGTATCCTGTGGATAGGCTGAAATATGATGGATTTACAGCCATTCACTATGCCTATATGGTCAAAGTGATACAGGAACCAGAACCCACTTCTTTTGAGCAAGCCATGGGAAATGAAAAATGGAAGAAAGCCATGGATGAAGAAATGGATGCCTTGGAAGCAAATGCTACATGGGAATTGGTGCCTTTGCCTAAAGACAAGAATGCAATTGGTTGTAAGTGGGTTTATAAGATCAAGCACAATGCAGATGGTTCTGTGAATAGATACAAGGCAAGATTAGTTGTCAAGGGGTATGCACAGACATATGGCATTGATTATGAAGAAACATTCAGTCCGGTTGCAAGGATGGCAACTGTAAGAGCAGTCATTGCTATGGCTGCATCAAAGGGATGGTCTTTGGATCAGATGGATGTAAAGAATGCCTTCTTGAAGACAAAGAAACAGTTGGCTATTTGTTTGAAAACCATGATGTAGCACCTTGATCGAGGAAAAATGCATATCCCTGCGTCGATCTCCTGGTCTCATGATCTTTGGCATAGTCATTGTCACATTATCCATGCGACCTTGGATGACTTCCTCTGTATTCTATCCCAAACTGTCTTGTACCTCTGATGTATCTCAAGACTCTTTTGGCTGCATTCCAGTGAGACTATTTTGGATTTGCCATAAACTGTGCTAGTGAGCTTATTGCATAACAAATATCTAGTTGTGTGATAGTCAGATATATAAGAGATCCAATGAGCTGCCAATAGTACCTATCATTGACTACTATAGGATTTTTTGAATCTTTTGTAAGTTTCAAACTTTGTTCCATGGGAGTGGTTGCAATCTTGCAATTTGCCATATGAAACTTCTTTAGGAGACTGTCAACATATTTCAGTACTCATAAAGGTGTTGTTTGAATCTCTCTAGAACTCAATATCAAGACAATACCAAGACAATAGTGCATAAAGGTGCTGTCTGAATCTCTCCAGAACTCAATACCAAGACAATAGTGCATAAGTCCAAGATCTTTCATGTCAAAATCTATAGTTAGCAGTCTTGTTTCAATTTCTTGATAAAGCTATCCTTGCTTCTGGTCATAATCAAATCATCTACATACAAAAGTGCAAGTCTCACACATCTTTACCATGTAGATTGAGGTCTTTCGAATCACTATCTGAGAAACCCTCTGAGGAGCTCAAACTCTCTTCACTTTCCAAAACTCTAATAGAAGGGGTATTGGAAGTGCTAGCTTCCAACCCATCTATTTCTTGCTCTTCCATTTCATTCTCTACTTCCACATCTTGAAATACATGTCAATTTCTAGGTGCAACTTGAATCACAAACCACCATGGGTTGTGACCACCTAAAACAAAAATCCATGATATGTTCATACAATGTTTGATGAAGTTCAACAACAAATGATATCCATACAAGAAATGCTTACTTGCTCACAATGCGTGGGTAGCACAAATGTGTCAATAAGGTCATCCTAGATTTTTGCTAAGTCAATGGCAAAAAATCCATTTTGGATCCTTCCAAATATAAATACTTGGAATTTCCTAAAGTTCACTTGCAAAATGTCTTGTATGGCTCCAACATAATCCATTTGGGCATCTGAAGATTTATATCTCTTGCACTAGCTCTACTCTCTTTTGAAAAATTGGCCATGACCTCTTGATCAAATGTGTTGCACCTTAACAGCAAATTTCTCTACTCTGTAATGATTACAATACGTCCACATTGCATTGAATGAACAGTACTACAAAGGTAATGGATTCTTGTTAGCTTATATAAAAAGGCTGTAAACGAATGTCAATAAAAGCAAAATGATTACATACCTTTATCTAGATCACAACCTCATGCAAATTACTCCTTCCTGTCTGTCACAATATCCCTTCTTCGACTAGCAGCTTCCAACCAATCAATGGTGCAGTTAGTTGGCATGCCTAATAACTCCAAGGGATACTTCCTACCTCTATTGGCCCTTCGGCAAGCTTTTATATCTTGCTCTCTTTTAGCTCTTTCTTATTTATATTGCTTGAGCGATTTCTCCATTTCTCTACAATTGTAAAGACAAAAGTTGTTCACTTTTTGTTGGCAAGGTGATACTCCTTTTCTTCTGCTTTCCCTTCCCTTGTTCGATCTCTCCTATAACATGCGGGCCATTGATATCATCCCAAAGTCAATGTCTGGCATGAGTTGTACAAGAGACTCCATAATGTAAAACATTGACTCTTGCACCAGCCAACCTTCTGTGATGCTTTCCTCTGGTCTTGCTTTTTGTCTCACATACCCTTAACACATATTTCACTAATTTTAGACTCATATATCTACATTTGGATTAATCCTAAAAATCCTTCCCAAATGAAAATTTTACTTTATGAAAATGTCATTTGAGAATCAAAAGTTTACTTTTTGGCACTGTCATTTCCACATAATAAATTTCATAATATCTCTCTATAATGTTGCACTAATAATGCAAAACTACTATGAAATCCTACTTTTGTATTTCTTATTTTTAAGAATCCTATTCATTTTATAAAAGTCTATTGAGTTATTAATTTAAATCCATGAAAAACCACTTACAAAATAAAGACTTAATAATTTAATTTAATCCATCAAATTGCACTTTAAATTCAATGTAGAAAACTATAGCACTCTTGTAGATTCAAAAAATTAAAAGGTTTAAAGAGACAAGAGACATGGAAGACTCTTTTGTACTCCAAAAATAGAAATAGCTATGCTTGTAATTTTACATTGTCATATGTTTCCAAGAAATATTACTCTCTATGAGTCTTGTACAAAGGAGTCTATCACGGCCTTTTCAATCATTTAATTTTTGCTTTACAATGAGTTAAGTACAAATGGGCGAGATCTGACACTTGCTTGTTGGAATGTCTGATTCGTCGTCACTTGTTTCTTGGGTGCCATTTCATTCACTCTCGTTTGACCACCATCATCTATAGTCTTTATTGATGCTTGAACGGTGTTGTCATGGGCATTCTTCATCAGCACTATCTCCTTCTATTTCCTCCTTAGCGAGCACCAGATTCTTCAAAAACTCCATAATGTGTGAAATAATTGGTAATATTCACGACCTAGAGGTGGTGAGATTATATGAGTTATAGAGAGGGATGGTATGAGCCCTAGGTGGTATGTGAGATTGAATTGAGAGAATGATTGAAACGAAGTAAGGTTCCCCACTCACTGATACTCTTCTGGATTTACATCAACAAGATCATGACCTTTATTGTCCAACTTGGAGACGAGGGGTCAATGTTTGCAAATGTGATGCTACTAATACTCTTATATGTAAATGATGTTGTCCCCCGTATATTTTGTAAATAGTTATGACCCTTAAAGACTCGAGGCTCTAATTAATTATGATAGTTAGTTTCATCTGATAGTTGACCAAAAGAGCTCGTGTTCAATTAGATTCTATAGAGTATACCTTGCTTACAAGTGGGCAACCTAGCATACAATTATAAAGGCAAAGGTTCTATCATGTATAGTGAATGCAAGATCACATGGAATTTTGAATAATAACCCAATACTTTAAGATTGGGTAAATTGGTTGATGTTGTATTACACTTTGAGTAGGGTGTTTCACTACTACACACGGATCCTATTGCAATATTTAAGTACTAATGTTTAGTGCATGTGGGGTGCTAATCATCAGTATTGGAAGCGCCCTTCGTGAAGCGTCACTATATAGTGACTTTAGGCAAACGTTGCTATATAGCGACTATTTCTAAAGTTGCTATATTGCAATGTTTATCAGAATTGTAAGTGTCACTATATAGCGACACTGAGATACTTTTTTATAGCAATGTTTTACAGAGAGTTTTTTTTCTCATATCGACCTTAAGAGTTAGTTTTCTCCCATGGCAATTTTTTTATAATTTTCATACATGTTTCATCTTTTGAGAGAATAAAAGTACAAGAGCATGTACATCAAGCCTTTGAAGCTCATATATTCATGTCCAAGTTTGAGATGAAAAAAATCAATGAAGAGCATTTACATCAATGGTTTCATCTTGAGCCAAGTCTAACGCGCCAAACAAGTCTATCTCTAACTCTATACTGAGGTGATCTCCTATATCATCATCATACTCTAGCATCATACGTTCACCTAAAAGTACTTGATCATCTTCTTCAATAAAGTGTGGTGATTCTTGATGATCGTTGTCTTCTTCCTCAATATTGTGATCTCCATCTTCCTCCCGTGCGATGTCATTATGCCCATCTTCCTCTTAGCTCATATTGTGATCTTCATCTTCTTCACTAGATTCATCTGGATCAATTGGATCCAGCATTGGTAGTGGCATCTCCATATCCACATCTCTATCTTCAAAAATTTGCTTACTTCGTGGTGCAACTTGGATCATGTACCACCATCTTGGATCAAAACGATCCGGATGAAAAACCACCTATATTGAAGATGGGTGCCAAATGTCATCAATTATATATATGAAATTATGCTTTAGTACATGTATCAATGGATCTTTAAAAATGAAAACTTCAATTAATTAAATCATTAATATGCACTTGCTCACAGTACTCGGGAAAAACAAAAGTATCACTTTCATCGGTCTAATGTTTGGTGGAGTCTATTGCAAAGAAATCGCTACTATCTTTTCTCACTGTCACATGGGGACCGTTGTAAATAGTTCTAAACCATTTTACATCAAGAATGAAAATACTAAATCGTCTGAAATCAACTTCATAGATTTCGCGTATGGTTCCACAATAATCTAATTGTGAGGAGAGAAGATTGGTATCCAAAGCACTTGCTCGGCTATCTTGTGTGAAGTTAGCCATGACTCCACAATCATATGTGACTCTCTTTAAATTGATGCATTCCATGCAAAAATGTCGTCCATATGACCATAATGCATTGTACTTTTTGTACTATAAAAGAGCATCATTAAAACAATGAAGATGCATCTATTTTATAGCGTATATTGCCACAAATAATTACTTAATTACGTCAAGAGGTAAGAAACTCACATGCATCATACATCCAGATGATAACTCTCGCTCGCGCTCATTTATTATCTCTTCATCACGTTCGGCTTTACGTAGAGCCAGTTGTAGCCAATCAAGTGACATGTGAGTGGCGAGAAGAGCCAGATCCCGTGGATATCGTTGTGATCGCCTGTACATTACTCTAAATCTCGTTCTTGTATTTATTCTTTTTGCTTTGGCTGCTTCATATCTCTCAATCCACTTCTGCATCTCCTTGCTATTGAGGATACAAAACTTATTGAATTTCTCCATTTGCTCTTTGATCATCTTTCTTTCAATCCCTTTTCCTTGGGGAACCTTGCCAATGATGTGATCATCATCCTTGTTATGCCAAGCTTGCGGCATATCGGGATCCGTGGATGCAAGAAACTTCGTGATATATATACTAATGACTCTTGCACAAGCCATCCCTCTGCCATGCTTACTTCTGGTCTTGCTCTTTGTCTTACAAATCCCTTCAAAGTTTTCATAAACCGCTCAAGAAAAAACATCCATTGACTATGAATGGTACGTGTAATAGCCACCTCATCAACTATGTGTACAAGCAAGTGGACTTGAGTTATCATAATGCTCGAGGGAAAGTGCTTCTCAAGCAAGCATACAGCTTCAATGGATTCCACCCTAGCCTTCTTGATGCTTGATATGGAGATCTCTTTTTGAGAAATCCACCTATTTCACATGCCCATGTAAGATATTTTCATAATCAGTCTACAGATTATTCAGCTTAAATTGAACAAAGTGCAATCAATGTGATTTGATAGTAAGCATACCTCACAATACCACTGATCTTGAATATAGCATTTCTAACATCTTCTCGTAAGCACTCTTTTATTGTAATTGGGAGAATGAACTATCAAAGCAACAAAGAAGTCATGTCAACAATATAACATAATCATAATTACGCTAACGCATCACAATTATCGGTACACTAATTCTATATCTTAGAATACCTGTAAGACCTTGTGCTAATCATGGGACTTGAGCCCACTAAGCTTATTGTCCTTTGAAAATGCTCCTTTCAAGCAATGCATGTACCCTATCGGTGTTTGAAAAGGGGCAATGTCTGCCTTGACCGTTGCCTCCTCCCTCATAGAGAGGATCCACATTGCTTTCGAGAGGACAACTTTTCCCGAAGCATGCACTTGGGGCCACAAATGAGACTTCCTATTCATAGCACACAAGTCTTCTCGCACTCCTCTCGAGTCTTTGGAACCAACCAAGTGTGCCCAAACAGTAGCCCCCACATTCTTGAAGATATGCATGGGATCCAAGAGATGATTGATTTGTAACTGACCCCAATAAGGAAGCTCGTGAAAGATCGATAGCCTCTTCATACCAGGAGGAGGTTCCTCTCCATTTTCTCTCCAAGCCTAAATCCAATCACTTGCCTTCAAATATGGTGGTGGGTTAAGCTAACCTCCACGTGTGAGATGGTAAAGCGGAAGGTATCGAGCATGACCTTCATAAACATTTTTCCTCATATGTTTGGAGTATTGTGCAAGCGATTTCAAACCCAGTCCACAAATAGGACAAGCATGGTACCCACTTGTAACAAGTCCTGCACGCATGCATGAATGTGTTAGTATAAGACATGTATGCAAAAGAGAGTCATAAAAGCATAATCCTATATTATACATGTAGAGACACAACCGCGTACCTGTGCACTCTCCATATCTTAGGTAGTCATGCATGGTCCACATCAAGATACCCCTGACCAAAATATCATTGGTATGTCTAGGAGCTCTGGAAATATCAAAGACCCGCATTCCTCTTCATAATATATGTAACTCCTCTATTAAAGGTGCCATGTACACGTCCATATTTTTTGCCTTGTTCTTCCTTGACACAAGTAGTGCAAGCATGAGGTGTTCTTTTTTTATTGTAAGCCATGGTGGGATATTGTAATTCACCACAACTATGGGCCATGTCAACCAAGATGTCGAGTGTAACTCGAAAGGATTCACGCTGTCCACGGTGAGCCCAAGATGTAAGTTGTGTGGCTCCCTCGCAAAGTCCGGCTATGTGCTTCCAAGCTACACAATTTGTGGGAATCCTCAATGTGTCATCAGTGGACCGATGAGATGCATGCCATGTCATCAACTCCGCTATGGATTTGGATCGGAACACGTACTGTATTATTGCAATGATGGGAAAGTATCTCAAGACCTTTACCGGTATTTGCTAACCCTGCAAGTCATCTCTATATCGTTGTTCTCCACATTTCGGACAACTAGCCAAATCTCCATGCTCACGACGAAAGAGAATACAGTCATTACGGCAAGCATGGATGGTATCATTATCCATACCCACCATTGTTATCATCTTCTTCGCTTCATCTCTTGATGCAGGCATGGTATTTGGTGCAAGCAACATCTTCTGGAGCAACCTATCACAATTCAAACATACATAGGCTTCGAATAATGATGATTCGATACACTAATCCATACATGATGATTCTCAAAACAAACAATATCCAAATGCAAGAGTTAACCTCATTAAGGCCAAGACACTTGTATCTGACCACCCATACTTTACTTGCAGATTCAAGATTGAGAGACACGCATGTAGTTTAGACATCCTAGCACCCTTGTACAACTATGTTGATTGCAACTCTCACATTTTGACCTCAGACTCTGACATCACATGTACATGGGATGTAGTGCCCCTAAAAATAGAATCCATCATGTCGACCATACCCTCGTCATCATCTGAGAGACTATGGTCTTACTCAAAGTGTGAAGGTATATGCGTACCCTTGTCAGCCTCCTCATCCTGTTTTAAGATTTCGTGTAAATATAAGATCTTGTCTCAAGGTTTCGTATCATAATAGTATCCAATATCAACCACAAACTTAAATAGCTTTGACTTACCAATAATCCATCAACACGTGCAATACCAACGGTGGGTACTGGTTCGGGCTCCTCCCTATACATCCGCAAGTGGCGCATGATAATATGACGTTGATGTCGTACTTCTTGCTTGCAATGAGTGCAATGATAATACAACCTCTCCGTATGCCACTTTGTGCTCTTGGGCGTTGGCGCATCATCTGACGAGCTCATCCCTTACATCTACACACTTATAAAATCACAATATAAGTTGCAAGGAAATATATCAACAGTAATAAAATAGCATCTATGAGCTTCTTTTTTAATTTTAAATAATAAGTTCCCTGAAGCGTCGCTATATAGCGATGTTTTGCACTGTTCCGTCACTATATAGCAACGATTTGCTCTGTTCCGTCGCTATATAGTGACGATTTTAAATATAAGCGTCGCTATATAGTGATGTTGTGGGTTAAAACCTGAAACCCCACGACGTGGTGCTTTCTTTAGCAATCTCTATTCTGAGAAAAGCAATCTCTCCTACCACCTATATCTAACGACCTCGCTTTCCTCCTCTCTATTTCCTACTCCTCACCACTAGTCACCCCTCTCCTAACACTTGTGCTCCCTCTACACACTTCTCCCTCTTTGCTTGTGTGAAAAGAAGTTTTTCAAGAAAGTGAGCCTCTTTGAGCAATGTAGGTTCGTTTTTTGTGAGATTTCGTTTTGTGAGTGTTGAAGCATGTTTCTCCTTGTATTGCTAAGGCTATGTGCTAGTTTTCATGCTTGATTTTCAAGGGTTAAAGAAAAAAATGAGATTTTGTCAAAAAAAGAAGACTCACCTCTTCTAGCCTTTTTTGTATATCTCTTCCTCCTCTTTCGCCTTGTCTCCTCAATCCAATCCCTTTGAGAAGTTGCTTGTTTAAACTTCTCCTTCCTCTAACTAGTTATTTGAAAAATGGTATGTTTTTTCTCTTTTGTAGGGCCAATCCACAAAACACCAAGCGGGACTATTCCAGGTAAGAAAGTGCTTCCTCTTTTTTCCTTTTGTTATTTTTGTTATTTGCATTGGCCTGCAGCAGTGATGGGCGTACTAACCCTCTCTTGCCCTCTCTTCCCTGTTCTTCCCCTCTTTTCTCCTCTTCCTTCTGCTCTTTTTTCCTCTTCTTTTTTCCCTCTTTCAATCTCTTTGTGGGGGTGAAAGGTCACTGTGCCTTTACCCCGGTTACATACAATACTCAAACACATATATAAATGAATGAAAAAGAAGATTAGGGTGTTCTGCACCCACCAAAACTTGTGTGGCTCTCTGTTTCTCTCTCTCCCTCTTCCGTTCTTGCTTCCGTTGAGAGCACTCTCAACTGGTATCAGAGCTCGGGTGATCTAACTGAGCATGCATGAATGCTTGGAAGCTCATCAACTTTATGGGAGGAAGGAGAAGCTCTGTGGGAAGCTTTGTGGGTGACTTTACTTGCATCCAAGTGTGTAGAGACCTTGGAGGAACCTTTAGAAAAGTCACTTTGGCTTTGCGAAGTGGTTTTGAGAGCCTGTTAAGTGTTTTCAAAGAAAAATTGGCACCTATTGGCATTTTGGATTGCCATTGCAGTTGGCATTTTCTTTTGGGTGAGATTTGCTCATATGGATGCATAGTGCATGCACATGAGTCAGCTGTATCTTTTGATGCTTTGAGCTTTGAGTTTTGGTGATATTTCAGTCTATTGTGGCATACACATTTGGGTGCACCTGGTATTTGGTGTGATTCTCTTTTATAGGAACTAGCATTTGGGATTTTGCTTTATTTGCATCATGGCATCCTCTTCCATGTCTGAAAAGGAGTTTTTTAACATTAAAAAGTTTGATGGGACAAACTTTTCTTTGTGGAAAGAATAGATAAGGGATGTGCTTATTCAAAAGAAGTAGATTAAACCCTTGGCAGGGATTGAAGCTAAGCTTGCAAATATGTCTGAGGATGATTGGAATGAGTTGGATGCATTAGCAAAGTCTACTATTAGACTTCATCTTGTAGAGTCAGTTTATTTCACAGTAGTAAATGAGCAGACTACGGAAGATTTGTGGAAGAAACTGTGTGCCACTTATGAGAAGGAAACTACCTCTAATAAAGTTTACCTCATGAAGAGGTTGTTTGAGCTGCAGATGAACGAAGGGGTCTCCATTACTTCTCTAGATTCAATATTATTTTCAACCAGCTTTAGGCTCAGAAGATGAATTTTGATGCAGAGACTAAGGCAATATTTCTCTTATGTTCATTGCCATCCTCATGGGATACCTTTCGTACATGCACTTGGTGGAGTACTGAAATTTGATGATGTTGTGCATAGCTTGTTGGCCGAGGAGATTAGACGGAAGTCTATGGACGGCAACAAGCAGGATGCAGCCTTAAATGTGCAAAGAGGCAAAGGGGGAAGTCCCAAGAAAGAGGGAAGTCTCATAGCAAATCCAGGGCACGAAACATTGAGTGTTACCACTGTGGCAAGAAGGGCCATATGAAAAAGGATTGTTACAAGCTGAAAAGGGAGCAAAAGTATAAGAAAAAGAATGCGAATTGGGATGCAAATCAAAAGGAAGAGAGTCCAAGGGAGGACAAAGGAAAAGTGAAGATTGAGGAGATCAATGCAGTTACACATGATAATGACAATGACGTTCTCTTCATGTCTAGTTTATCTGCAGAGTTGCTTACCACTTCAGATGATGCATATTCCTAGGATTGAATATTGGATTCTGGTGCTTCATTCCATGTTACTCCCCATAGGGAATGGTTCTCCACTTATGATAGTGGAAAGACAGGTTGTGTGCATCTTGGAAATGACTATGCATGTGACATAGTGGGAGTAGGTGACATGAAGTTTTCTTTTGCAAATGGGTCTGCATTTATTTTGAAACATGTGAGACATGTGCCTAAGTTGACCAAGAGTCTTATTTCAGTGGGTCAGCTAGATGATGCTGGTTTTCACACCACTTTTGGCTTTCAGAGTTGGAAAATTCAGAAGGGCTCTATGCTTTTGGCCAGGGGTGCCAAGTGTGGGACTTTGTATCCCTTACATGTATCAGGGGTATTTGATCATGTTGTTGCAATAACCGAGCAGCCAAGCACTTCTTTGTGGCATTGCAAGTTGGGGCACATGAGTCAGAATGGATTGAAACTCTGATGCCGTTTGGGTTATGTACCGCATTTGAGTTTCTCTGATTTTGAATTTTGTGAGCACTGTCTCTATGGGAAGCAGACTAAATCAGCCCATAAAACAAGGGGAAACAAAGAGTTTGAAAATCTTGATTTGGTGCATTCAAATTATGTGGTCCCATGCCCACACAGTCATTAGGCGGGGCTGAATACTATGTGATTCATTGATGATGCAACTAGGAAAGTGTGGGCTTATGCTATAGCTCAAAAGAGTGATGTGTTCCAGGTATTTCAGAAATGGCTGGCCTTGGTTGAGAATCAGTCAAGTAGAACGCTTAAATGCCTACAGACTGACAATGGTGGAGAGTATCTCTCTCATGACTTTCAGCATTTCTGTGATACACGTGGGATTAAGAGGGAGGTCACATCCCCTCATACTCTAGAGAAAAATCTAGTTGCGGAAAAGATGAATCGTACCATTCAAGAAAGGTTGCAATGCATGCTTTCCAATGCAATTCTTTCTAGTGGTTTTTGGGCTGAGGCAATGAAGACTGCAGTGCATGTGATCAATAGATCACCTAGTAAGAGTTTGGATGGTGGTATTCCTGAAGAGGCATGGAGTCGCAAGAAGCCCTCTTACTCTCATTTGCATATATTTGGGTATGAGGCATATGCACATGTGCCGAAAGAGCTTCAAAAGAAGCTAGATCCTAAGTCTAGGAAATGCATCTTTCTGGGTTATGGTGAAAGTGGAGAGATGGGCTATCATCTCTAGGATCCAGAAGCAAAGAAGATCATATGCAGCCATGATGTAGTCTTCAATGAAAAGAAGATGCATAAGGCACCCATGAGGGATGTGGAAATGAGGAGAATCACTTTCCAGGATGTGAATCCACCTGCATATGTTGATAGACAGCAAGCTGTCCATGCACCAAATGTGCAAAAAATCGTACCACCAAGTACTACTACAGGTATACAATCAAGAGTAGATGATGGATCATCCATTGGTGGAAATGATGAGCCAAAGGTGGCTGATATGTAGGTGGGACAACAAGCTGAAATGCCCTTGAGAAGATCATCTAGAGTGTCTAGTCCACCTGATAGGTTTGTTCCAGGGGTAGACTATGTGATTCTTACTGATTGCGGGGAGCCTTCTTGCTACAGAGAGGCTATGATGTACGAGGATCAACGCAAGTGGGACTATGCTAAAGGATTCAAGCAAGAGAAGGGTGTGGACTATGATGAGATATTCTCTCCAGTTGTGAAGATGACCACACTTAGATGCATGCTTGGACTAGTGGCAGTAGAGGATATAGAGCTTATGTAGATGGATGTCAAGACAGCTTTCTTGCATGGGGATTTGCATGAGGAAATTTACATGGTGTAGCCGGAAGACTTTGAAGAAAATGGCAAAGAACATTTAGTTTGCAAGCTAAAGAAGAGTCTCTATGGTCTTAAGCAAGTGCCTAGAGAATGGTATTAGAAGTTTGATGCTTTCATTCAGTCCCAGGGTTTTAGAAGAAGTGAAATTGATAACTGCCTCTACACTAAAATGGCCAAGGATAATAGCCTAATAATCTTGGTACTATATGTGGATGATATGCTATTGGCTAGCAAGAATACTTATGAGCTAGATGCATTAAAGGCCAAGTTGCATGAGGCCTTTGATATGAAGGATTTGGGACTTGTAGGTCATATGCTTGGTATGTGCATCACGCATGATCAGAGTAGGAAACTCCTTTGGCTTTCACAGAAGAATTATGTTACAAAAGTATTGCAACGTTTCAATATGGAGGGGGGGAAGGTAGTGAGTACTCCATTGCCTCCATATGTGAAACTGAGTCATACAGATAGTCCCAAATCAAATGAGGAAAGGGCCATGATGGCCAAGGTTCCTTATGCATCAGCAGTTGGGAGTCTTATGTGGTTTGTAAAGATGTATGCAACATTTTCTTTGCTATCACAATGCTGCGGTGGGATGTCACCAAGTAATACTCTTTCTCTGATGAAGTGCTCTCTAACATCAATGTGCTTTGTCATGGAGTGATATATTGGATTCTTGGCCAATTGAGCCGATTGATTATCATAGTATATTGTTGCTGGCTTCGATTCATCAAAGCAATCTATTTCTGACAATAGTCTTTGAAGCCATATAGCCTCACATGCACCTGTAGTGAGTGCTCACAGTTGAAGACAAAGAAATAGTTGGCTGTTTGTTTGACAACCATGATATAGCACCTTGACCAAGGAAAAATGCATATCCCTATGTTGATCTCTTGGTCTCATGATCTTCGGCATAGTCACTATCACAATATCCATGCAACCTTGGATGACTTCCTCTGTATTCTATCCCAAACTATCTTGTACCTCTGATGTATCTCAAGACTCTTTTGGTTGCATTCCAATGAGATTGTTTTGAATTTGCCATAAACTATGCTATTAAGCTTACTGCATAACAAATATCTGGTTGTGTGATAGTCAGATATATAAGAGATCCAATGAGCTACTGATAGTACCTGTCATTGACTGCTCTAGCATTTTTTGAATCTTTCGTAAGTTTCAAATTTTGTTCCATCGGAGTGGCTACAATCTTGCAATCTCCCATATGAAACTTCTTCAGGAGACTATTAACATATTTTAGTACTCATACAGGTGCTATCTGAACCTCTCCAGAACTCAATATCAAGACAACACCAAGACAATAGTCCATAAAGTTGCTGTCTGAATCTCTCCAAAACTCAATACCAAGACAATAGTGCATAAGTCCAAGATCTTTCATGTCAAACTCTATAGTCAGCAGTCTTGTTTCAATTTCTTGATAAAGCTATCCTTGCTTCTGGTCATAATCAGATCATCTATGTACAAAAGTGCCAAGTCTTGCACATCTTTAGCATGTAGATTGAGGTCTTCCAAATTAGTATCTGAGAAACCCTCTAAGAAGCTCAAACTCTCTTCACTTTCCAAAACTCTAGTAAACAGGGGTACTGGAAGTGCTAGCTTCCAATCCATCTATTTCTTTCTCTTCCATTTCATTCTCTACTTCCACATCTTAAAATACATGGTCTCTAGGTGCAACTTGAATCACAGACCACCACGGGTTGTGACCACCTAAAACAAAAATCCATGATATGTTCATACAATCTTTGATGAAGTTGAGCAACAAATGATATCCATACAAGAAATGCTTACTTGCTCAGAGTGCGTGGGTAGCACAAATGTGTCAGTAAGGTCATCCTAGATTTTTGTTGAGTCAATGGCAAAAAATCCATTTTGGATCCTTCCTGACCATGCCTGAGCACCTCTACCAATGACTTTGAACCATTTCACGTCAAATATAAATACTTGGAATTTCCTAAAGTTCACTTGCAAAATGTCTTGTATGGCTCCAACATAATCCATTTGGGTATGCAAAGATTTGTATCTCTTGCATTAGCTCCTCTCTTTTGAAAAATTGGCCATGACTTCTCGATCAAATGTGTTGTGCCTTACATCAATTTTCTCTACTCTGTAATGATCACAATATGCCCACATTGCATTGAATGAATAGTACTACAAAGGTAATGGATTTGTGTTAGCTTATATAAAAAGGCTATAAACAAATGTCAATAAAGGCAAAATGATTACATGCTTTTAGATCACAACCTCATGCAAATTACTCCTTCTTGTCTGTCACAATATCCCTTCTTCGACTAGCAGCTTCAAGAGCATCTTCCAACCAATCACAATGGTGCATTTAGTTACCATGTCTGATAACTCCAATGGATACTTCCTACCTCTATTGGCCCTTCAGCAAGCATTTATATCCTGCTCTCTTTTAGCTCTTTCTTCTTCATATTGTTTGAGCCATTTCTCCATTTCTCTACAATTGTAAAGACAAAAGTTGTTCACTTTTTGTTGGCAAGGCGATACTCCTTTTCTTCTGCTTTTCCTTCCCTTGTCCGATCTCTCCTATAACACGCGGGCCATTGATATCATCCCAAAGTCAATGTCTGGCATGAGTTGTACAAGAGACTTCATAATGTAAAACATTGATTCTTGCACCAGCCAGGCCTTCTCAATGCTTCCCTCTGGTCTTGCTTTTTGTCTTACATACCCTTAGCACATATTTCACTAATTTTGGACTCATATGTCTACATTTGGATTAATCCTAAAAATCCTTCCCAAATGAAAAGTTTACTTTATAAAAATGTCATTCGAGAATCAAAAGTTTACTTTTTGGCACTGTCATTTCCACATAATAAATTTCACAATATCTCTATATAATGTTGCACTAATAATGCAAAACTACTATTAAATCCTACTTTTGTATTTCTTATTTTCAAGAATCCTATTCATGTTAAAAAAATCTGTTGAGTTATTAATTTAAATCCATGAAAAACCACTTACAAAATAAAGACTTAATAATTTAATTTAATCCATAAAATTGCACTTGAATTTCAATGTAGAAAACTATAGCACTTTTGAAGATTCAAAAAATTAAAAGGTTTAAATAGACAAGAGACATGGAAGACTCTTTTGTACTCCAAAAATAGAAATAGCTATGTTTGTAATTTTACATTGTCATATGTTTCCAAGAAATATTACTCTCTATGAGTCTTTGTACAAAGCAGTCTATCACGGCCTTTTCAATCATTTAATTTTGCCTTTACAATGAGTTAAGTACAAATGGGCGATCCTGACATTTGCTTGTTTGAATGTCCGATTTGTCATCACTTGTTTCTTGGGTGCCATTTCATTCACTCTCGTTTGACCACCATCATCTATAGTCTTTATTGATGCTTGAATGGTGTTGTCATGGGCATTCTTCATTTGTGCTATCTCCTTCTATTTCCTCCTTAGCGAGCATCAAATTCTTTAAAAACTCCATAATGTGCGAAAGAATTGGTAAGATTCATGACCTAGAGGTGGTGAGATTATATGAGTTATAGAGAGGGATGGTATGAGCCCTAGGTGGTATGTGAGATTGAATTGAAAGAATGATCGAAACAAAGTAAGGTTCCCCTCTCACTGATACTCTTGTGGATTTACATCAACATGATTGAGACCTTTATTTTCCAGCTTGGAGATGAGGGGTCAATGTTTGCAAATGTGATGCTACTAATACTCTTATATGTAAATGATGTTGTCCCCCGTATATTTTGTAAATAGTTATGACCCTCCAAAACTCAAGGCTCTGATTAATTATGATAGTGAGTTTCATGTGATAATTGACCAAAAGAGCTCCAAGGGTTTCATGTGATAGTTTCATGTGAGTTTTATGTCCTTGCAAGAGTATGTTCTTATGTAACTACATTTGTTAAGGTAGGGTGGCCTTGATTTAGGCTTACTAATTTTTGTTGCCTCTCACTTGATGGTGACTGGTGTAGATTCATAGGTCTCCACTCCTACTTTGCACCTTATTAATGAAATTATTGTTGATGCACATAGAGGATGAGTTTGTACAATGTACATTAGATATCTAGATAGTAGTGTTCTCTAGGTAATAACCCTAGGCTTGATGTAATGGTTGGGGTCCAATGGTAGTGCACTTTATTTATTTGACATCATCACTTTCTCTGTTGTTTGCATGACAGTTTGACTTTCGATGCTAAGGTTTCTTAGGAATCCATACGCACGACTCAAATTTGAAGTATCCTTGGGTCTCTCCTCATTTACTTGGTAGCATCCATCTTTTTAGATCTTGTAATGGTTCTTGTTGAGAATCGAAATGGGGGAAGCTAATATTGATGCACTTACTTTGATAATTGGTAAAGATTAGTACTTTCAAACATTAAAAATCTTCACATAGCAATAATTATTGAGGTGTAGTTCTTGATCTTTAAGTTGGTTGTGTTTTGAAGGTGGCTATCCCTTCATGCTAATTAATTTGGTGATTTGGAACTTGGATCCACCTCTTACCAAGCATGATAGCTCCAGTAAATGTACCAAGGGGTCACAAAATCCTTGCAAGGCACAATATGATTTCCCATTCAAACATTTAATAATTAGAGAGCCAACAACATTTATTGAAGTACCTCCTCTAGATTGAGATTCACAATAAGATAACTAGAGGTGACTGAGCTCTTTCCATGTTTCCCAAGAAGATAAGGTTGTGGCTTGCTTTTGTATGAATCAGGGCTTGCAATTGTTCTTTTTGGTTCATTGATTCCAACACCCTACCCAAAGTCAAGCTTGTGGAATCTTGGGTTAACCTTAACCTAACCTAATATTAACATATAAATTGCTAAGTTCTTATAGGTAGGAAAGTATATCCAAAAGCCCAAATGATGACATAATCATTGTCATAGTATTGGAAACACATATTCTCCCATCAGAATTTGCATTGAAAAAGGAGGGGGAGGAGGAGGGAGGAGATGAGATGGAGACAAGGGAGGGTAGCCAAAGACACGCTCCTAATGATAGATAGCTTGATAGTCACATAACAAGTGATAAAGATTTTATTGATAGTCACAATACATGCAATAGACATTTACTAAGGAATAATATAAAGTACATTCAAACACAACTCATCACTACTAAGGGTTCAAACCAAAAGTTATTGATCCTAAATCTCCTCTGCACAAAACTATGATACTAAAACCATTGGAAGGAAAGATAAAACAAATACGCAATCATGGATATAAGTAGATTCTACAAGAAATGAATTCTATTCATGTTAAATCCATTATAATAACTAAAGAATAATTAAACCACATATTATGGCAAATTTGCTGCTAGGAAAATTGTTGTTATGTCCATCAAAAACCACACATTGGTGTCAATGTCAGGTCTTGATGGTGATCAGTAGTATTTGACAACGTCAGTATAGCTGTTGGGCCTGACACTATTTAAAAACAAGGTAATATAAAAATGAATACGTGCCATCCAAGCTACAAAATTGCAAAATTGCAAAAACTCTCACATCATGTATTATTACAAAGCTCCCTTTCAAAGAGGGTAATACAAAATGAACGAGAGGTACAAAATTGCAAAATCCTGAAGCATGGAAGAATCTACACTAAACTATTGATCCTCCTCCTCCTCCTCCTCCTCTTCCTCTTCTTGATCATGTCAATCTTTGCTCTTACCTCTTGCACCTGCGATCTTGTCTCCTCCTGTGATGTCCTCGCTTATGTCTTCACACAGGTTGGCCATGCCCTAAGAATGTTGCATGAAACAATTTAGAAAATATAACTAAAGCTTGAGTGTAAAAATGGAAAGGTGAAACATGATCAAGAACAAGAAGGATCAAAGACGTACATGGTGACTTTCAACTACCATTCAATGGGTACTCCCTTGTGATCCAACCTCTCAAAGAGAGCTCATGTGCCATGCCCAAATCCATATCTATAGTCCTCATTTGTAGGGTTTTGACCAATTGTAAAATGCCTATTAACTCAGATTAAAAACATTCGATGAAGTGCTATGGTAGTGGTGGTAGGAGGGGTGGAGTAGGAGTGAGAGGTGGCAGTAGTGGTGTGTTGTATCTTAGCATCTCTGTCTCGGCTTGGAATGTCTAGACTCATCCACGTCATCTGAGGCTCCTAATTCACATCCCATACTCTTCCTATGATGATGCCTCACCATGAGGAGGGGACCACCCACTCAAGAGAGGTGACCCCTTGGAGGGGAGGTGGCCTACTATACAGAGAAGTAAAAGAGGCAAGATAAGGGGTCATGTAAGACTAAATCTGTCACTAAAATGCCTCTAGTTGGTTAGGGACCATGCTAGAGATAATGTTGTCTAGACACGTCTGCAAGATGCATGTTGAATGGCTTGACTCTGATCTGGATGACCCATGACTAAACATAGCTATTACAATGAAAACATGCAAACAAATGAATTAAAATTTTGAATTAGCAAAACTTGAGTTGCAAAAAAACAATTGTGGCTCCAATCTCCTTTTTCACAAGATCCAGCCTATTCCATGGTCCTTGTGTCCAGTTCCTAGTTGCTTTCATATTTGCTTTGGGGGTGAGCCTTGATGCATCTAGGCAGCAATATTGAGTCTTATGAGGATAGAATCAGCAGACATAGGTTAAACATGTGGGTAGGATACACTCTTTGCAACCAATAATCTTTCAGTGTGATTCTCTACACCCTAATCACTCACATGCACATTAGATAGTACAGTAGGAGCCGTGACTATTGGTTTCAGTTTGGGAAGATTCTAATGAGCTAGTTCAAGATATGGCGCCTAGGGTACAATTGAAAATTTTATAGGCCTATTGTGCATTAATTATCTACTTGCAAAAAGAGAAAAGGGAAAAAGGTATGGATGTAGAGAAGAGAAGAGGGATGGAATGCAGATTGCATAATGTAGATGAGAAGAGGAAAAGGGCAATGGAGTTTAGAATCTAGAATGCGTAAAGAGAGGAGGGAACATAGAATACAAAAAGAGAATGGAAGAGGGAATACAAAAAAGAGTGATGGAATGTGGAAAAAGAGAAGAGAAGAGGGAGTGTAGAAAGAGGGAAAGAGACCCTTAAAGAGTAATGTGGAAAGACGGATGGAATGCGGAATCCAAAATGCAAAAAGTGAAGGGGGAAACAATGATGTAATGAAGAATGTGGAATCTGTTAAAAGAAGAGAAGAGAAGAGGGGAAAAGGAAGAGAAGAGGGAAAAAGGAACGAAATGTAGAATGCAGAAAGAGAAGAGGGAAAGAGCGATGGAATGCAGAATTGTGGAAAGAGAAGAGGGAAAGAGCGATGGAATGCAGGATGTGGAATGCAAAAGAGAGGAGAGAATGCAGGATAGAATGCAGAAAATGGAAGAGAAGAGGAGAGGGAAGGCAGAAAGAGGAAGATAGAAGAGAAGATGGAATGCGAAAAGAGGAAAAGAGAACCGAAGAGTGAATGCTGAAAAAGAAGAGGGACGAAATGTGAAAAACAGAAGAGATATGGAATGCAAAAAGAGAAGAGGATGGAATGCAAAAAAAGAAGAGGAAAAGAGAGGGAAAGAGAAGAGAAGAGGGAATGTGGAAAAAGAGGAGAAGAAAAGGGAATGTGGAACGAGGGAAAGGGAAGAGAAGAGGGAATGTGGAAAAAGAGGAGAAGAAAAGGGAATGTGGAAAGAGGGAAAGGGAAGAGAAGAGGGAATGTGGAAGAAGTCCAAATGCAAAAAAAGAAGAGGGATAGAAGGTAGAAAAAAGAGAGAAGAGGGATGGAGTGCAAAAAAAGGGCAAGAGAAAGGATAGGGCCAAAGAGAGCGAAGGGAAAGAGAGAGAAAAGGGATGTAGAAAACCAAAGGAAGGGCTGAAAAGAGAGGAAAAGATATGGAAAAGGGCTGAAAAGAGATGAAGAGGGATGGATGTAGAAAAGAGAAGATAGAGAGATGTAGAAAAGGGAAGAGAAGAAATGAGAGTGGAAGCAATGTGGGAAAGAGAAGAAAAGAGAGATGAAAGAGGGATGTAGCAAAAAGAGAATAGAGATATAGAAAGAGGAAGAAAAGGGAGAAGAAAGAGGGAATGTAGGAAGGGAAGAGTTTCTAATCTAGAGCTCGGATTGCTAGGTATGGGGTGGACTAGGGTTGCCTATGGATGCCTACAAAAGACAAAAAAAAAATATTTTTCATAAGAACCATCAAGAAGCAATGAAAGGAGAGCAAAGCAAGTCAAAGGAGAAATAAGAAAGCAAGGCAAAGAAGAAACTAGGCAACAAAAGGAGATGAAAGCAAGAGAAAGGAGAAACAAGAAAGTAAGAGGCATTCTTCTTCTTGCTTCTCGTAAGAGGGGGCAGCATTTTCTAAGAAATCTTATTTTTTTTCTTTCATGAATGTTAAAAACTTAAGGGAAACATGTTAGACTTAACAAAGGAACTAAAAATGAAACCAAACACTCAAGGAAATAAAATAGGATCAAAGAGCCAATTATCTTAAGGAACTTAAAAAGGAAGCTTGGTGGGGAGGAAGCAAGGTGGAGAGGGAGCTTGTGTAGAGGAAGCAAGGTAGAGAGGGAGCTTGGTGGAGAGGGAGATTGGCATAGAGGTAGAAAGGTGGTTGAGGGTGCAAGGTGAGGGAGTGTTGCATTGTAGAAAGGTGAAAAAACATTTCCAAATTTTTGGAGTTCCCAAACCATTTGTGGTTATCATAATAGGTGTTGTACTAAAAAAGCACATCATTGGTATGGCCATTGATATATGGATTGGCATACCAATGCCTATATTGACAAAAATAGAGGTTTAGGTTGATACTTGATCTTTTTAGGTTTTGATTTTAATATTTGGCATCATTTTGGATGTGTGAATATGGATAGAATGAGTGGAACCTCATCAAAGTAAGGCACAATGCCTAGGAGCTCCAAGTGGCTTAGCCAGATGCCTAGGAACCTCATCAAATTAGGGCCCAATGCCCAGGAGCTCCAAGTGGCTTAGTCAGAGGTTTCCTTGTCCTTGCACAAGCTGCAAGTGACAAATTTGATATGAGTGCCATATTGCCATGCACTCATATGGGGAGTTTTCATGAGATGCTTTTCAAATTCTGTATGTTAATGAGCTAGATCATCAATGAGTCAATGGTGTTTAAGTTCACGATTGCATGCATATTGCACACACTAAAATTATTTACATGAAACTGTTATACAAGATGAAGAGGAAGAGAGAACAATTGCATCTTTCATGGTTGTACCTGATGTGGCCATGCATGCATACCAGGAAGATTTAGGTGATCTCAAGGAGTGCTAGAGCTCAAAGGAATTCAACAAACTTTGTCTTCAAGTTGTATTACACATTCCAAACTTGAACATGAGACCAAAAAATTCTAGAATAAGGATTTATAATGAGACTTTTACAGCATTACAAGTGCTATGTTGCAACATGCATCTTGAAGACTATAGGATATAGCAATTTATTCAAAAACATTAAATTTTTGCTCTGTACATATATGCAACCAAGTAATCATTCAAAAGTACACTAAGTGAGCCCAAGGACACACCTAAATGAGAACATTAGGCATGGATTAACGGCCCTCCAATGTTGTGCTAAAGTGATACGCACCCATTTGAGAGCACGCTCCATAACTTTTTTAAAAATTTTATTGAAAACCAAAATAGATTGAAATTTTGGAATCCAAACTAGTGGGACTACTTTATGGTGGTCTTAAAACATTGATAGTTGCTGATATTGGTATCTAGATTCACCCTAAAATGGAAGAAGTTAAAAATGTGCAATTTGTGCATATGCAAAGATCTTTTAATAAATCCAAGATTATTTACAATTTTGAATTGTTTCTTTTTCCATGCACTTTCTTACTATATGGCTTATAAGCATGCCAAAGGTCATTCCATTTCATAATACATAGCATTAAACCCGATAGCTTGTCCTTTGGCCTATTTGTGTTTTGAAGCATTTAAGGCCACATTTCACTTGTTTGGGATATCCGGCAGCTGAAACACCTCTTGCCCATCAAATCTTGGAAGATTAAGTACTTGCAACCTGCCTTGCCTTGCAACTTGCATACACCTTGACGTGACCTTGTGTAGACTTTGGTTTGGCATTGTCTTCTTTCAGGTAAGTTGTCTTCTATTCTTTGCTCGCCTTACAAGCTAGCTTTTCTAGTTCTATTCTGGACTGATCATAGCCATGGCTTCAATGGCAACATGCAGCTCGCCATGGCTTGCAAGTGAAGCAGATAGAGGCTGCGAGACAAGAAAGCTAAAAAGCTTGGTCAAGGCACAAGGAATAGATTATAGGTTGAGGAAAGCAATGGCACAGTATCAAAACAGTAATGAAAGACACTTTTACAACATTTGCAAAGGGAGAAACAACTAGAAGAAAGAAGACTCCTTGCGGAGCAGTAGCAGGAAGCAGTTGCAAATGCACGCATTCAATCATTGCCATTGAAGCGAAGACATTGAAGCGAAGAACACAAGCTATGGTGTCACGATTGGTGGGAGCATTCGAGGTAGTAACATCAGGCCATTCACGTGAATACCAGTCTCGAGTCTTCAAAAGCTTTAGCCTGCACCCTAAAGTTCATAGAGTAACAACCCTACCAACACCTCGGGAGATGCATGCCTAAGAGGCATGATGCTCTCTAACTTGAGAAATGGCCTACAAAAATTGAAATGGGTCCATAGCTTAGATCAACTAGCTGCAAAGAGGGCAACATTAGCTCTATTGGTGTCCCCTAAAACAATGGAGAAATGGCTTGGGTGCACAATTATGAAGATGTTATCAATTAGAAGGACCAATGTGGCTCTAGCAGTTGAACATAGAGCAGAAGCAATGCACGATCATCCCGATCCAAGAAGTTTGTGGACTTCAACAGAACGCAAGAAAAGGAGAGACAACCTAAGTGCGGAAGTCATTGATGCAGTGACGACGTTTTGGCATGAAAATACGAGAGCTTCTCCAAATAGAAAGGACATTCGTAAAAAGAAGACGGGATGCAAGGTGTTTAACGAGCACATCGTACACATGCTTGATACAATGTAGGTCAGTGGTGCCTAAACCAGCCCGGTGGTTGTTTGTGATAGAGCCTTAGGATAGGTTACTTGTTTCATTTCTTAAACCATGCTTATACTAAATGTGATTGTCCTAAACCAACCCGATGGTTGGAAGATCATGCAACCATAGGTTGATTCAACTCAATCACCATTTATGTGATTGTCCTAAACCAACATGGTTGAACAGACATTAATTTTTGACTAGCCTGGTGGCATGGTTGAGCAAAAATTAACAGTAATATATTTCACAATAGAAAAGCAATATATTGTTATTTTACTAAACCAGCCCGATGGTTGGAACATCATGCAACCATGGCTGCTTCAGCTCAATCACCAGCTATGTGATTGTCTTGAACCAACTTCATTGAACAGACATTAGTTGTTGATGGTCCCGGTGGTTAAAATTACTATGTTTCTTAGTACTTAAATTAGTTAAATTTAACTTCCTGCTATTCGGGTCATATACCACTTAATTTCTAGGCTGGGATGGCTTGTACTTAATGTGATTGTCCTAAGCCAGCCCGGTGTTTGTTCAAGACAAACATTAGTTACTAATTGAAATTATGAAATTCAGAAATGAAAAGCAATATATTGTTATTTTCTAATTATGAAATGTTATTTTCTAATTGTGAAATTCAGAAATGAAAAGCAATATACTTGTTTTGTCTAATATGTGAAGTTGAAGATCGTTAGGCTAAACCAGCCCGATGATTGAAATTGTGACTGTCCTAAACCAGCCCAGTAGTTGAGATTGTGAATATCCTAAATGTCTCCTAAACTAGCCCAGTGGATTGATTGTCCTAAGCATGTCCTAAACCAGCCCGATGATTGAAATTGTGACTGTTCTAAACCAGCTTGATGGTTGAAATTGTGACTGTCCTAAACTAGCCTGGTAATTAAAATTGTGACTACACTAAATGTGTCCTAAACAACCTCGGTGGTTCACTATCCTAAACGTGTCCTAAACTAGCCCGGTGATTGAAATTATGACTATCCTAAACCAGCCTAGTAGTTGAAATTGTGACTGTCCTAAAACAGGACAGTGGTTGAAAATTATTTTTCTTCATTATATACTTTAATTAGATGCCTTTTATGCATATTGTGTTTTGTCTTATTTTAGTAGTGCAAAAAGGGGACTCATTGTACTATTGTTCCATTCAAAAGAGGGCTCATTGTTTTATTGTTCCCGCATGTTGGGTCAGTGAGAGGGGAACCTTACTTCGTTTCGATCATTCTCTCAATTCAATCTCACATACCACCTAGGGCTCATACCATCCCTCTCTATAACTCATATAATCTCACCACCTCTAGGTCATGAATCTTACCAATTATTTCGCACATTATGGAGTTTTTAAAGAATCTGATGCTTGCTAAGGAGGAAATAGAAGGAGATAGCGCAAATGAAGAATGCCCATGACAACACCATTCAAGCATCAATAAAGACTATAGATGATGGTGGTCAAACGAGAGTGAATGAAATGGCACCCAAGAAATAAGTGATGACGAATCGGACATTCAAACAAGCAAATGTCAGGATTGCCCATTTGTACTTAACTCATTGTAAAGACAAAATTAAATGATTGAAAAGGCCGTGATAGACTCCTTTGTACAAAGACTCATAGAGAGTAATATTTCTTGGAAACATATGACAATGTAAAATTACAAACATAGCTATTTCTATTTTTGGATTTTAATTTTTTGAATCTTCAAGAGTGCTATAGTTTTCTACATTGTATTTTAGAGTCGCATTGAAATTATGAAATTGAGAAATGAAAAGAAATATATTGTTATTTTCTAATTATGAAATGTTATTTTCTAATTGTGAAATTCATAAATGAAAAGATACTTGTTTTGTCTAATATGTGAAGTTGAAGATCGTTAGGCTAAACCAGCCCGGTGGTTGAAATTGTGACTGTCCTAAACCAGCCCAGTAGTTGAGATTGTGATTGTCCTAAATGTGTCCTAAACTAGCCCGGTGGTTGACTATCCTAAGCATGTCCTAAACCAGCCCAACGATTGAAATTTTGACTGTCCTAAACTAGCTCGATGGTTGAAATTGTGATTGCCCTAAACTAGCCCGATAGTTAAAATTGTGACTATACTAAATGGGTCCTAAACGAGCTCAGTGGTTCACTATCCTAAACATGTCCTAAACTAGCCCAGTGATTGAAATTGTGACTATCCTATTCCAGCCTGGTAGTTGAAACTGTGACTGTCCTAAACCAGCACGGTGGATGAAAATTATTTTTCTTCATTATATACTTTAATTAGATGCTTTTTGCACATATTGTGTTTTGTCTTGTTTTAGTAGTGCAAAAAGGGGACTCATTGTACTATTGTTCCATTCAAAAGAGGGCTCATTGTTTTATTGTTCCCGCATGTTGGGTCAACAGACGGAGTTGTATCTCAAGTTTATGGATCAACTCCTGCCCATCAAATCTTGGAAGATTAAGTACTTGCAACCTGCCCTACCTTGCAAATGGCTTGCAGCTTGCATGCACCTCGACATAACCTTGTGCAGACTTTGGTTTGGCATTGTCTTCTTTCGGGTAAGTTGTCTGCTATTCTTTGCTCGTCTCACAAGCTAGCTTCTCTGGGTCTATTCTAGACTGATCATAGGCATGGCTTCAATGGCAACATGCAGCTCGCCATGTCAATCATTGCCATCGAAGGAAAGAATACAAGCTGTGGTGTCATGATTGGTGGGAGCATTCGAGGCAGCAACATCAGGCCATTCACGTGAATACCAGTCTTGAGTCTTCAAAAGCTTTAGCCTACACCCTAAAGTTCATAGAGTAACAACCCTACCAACACCTCGGGAGATGCATGCCCAAGAGGCATGATGCTCTCTAACCTAAAAAATGGCCTACAAAAATTGAAATGAGTGCATAGCTTAGATCAACTAGCTGCAAAAAGGACAACATTAGCTCTGTTGGTGTCAGCTGAAACAATGGAGAAACGGCTTGGGTGCACAATTTTGAAGATGTTATCAATTAGAAGGACCAATGTGGCTCTAGCGGTTGAACATAGAGCAGAAGCAATGCACGATCATCCCAATCCAAGTAGTTTGTGGGCTTCAACAGAACGCAAGAAAAAGAGAGACAACCTAAGTGCAGAAGTCATTGATGCAGTGACGACGTTTTGGCATGAAAATACGAGAGCTTCTCCAAATAGAAAGGACATCTGTAAAAAGAAGACAGGATGCAAGGTGTTTAAGGAGCACATCGTACACATGCTTGATACAATGCAGGTCAGTGGTGCCTAAACGTGGTGCCTAAACGAGAGCCCGGCGCTTGTTTGTGATAGAGCCTTAGGATAGGTTACTTGTTTCATTTCTTAAACCAAGCTTGTACTAAATGTGATTGTCCTAAACCAACCCGATGGTTGGAACATCATGCAACCATAGGTTGATTTAGCTCAATCACCATTTATGTGATTGTCCTAAACCAACCTGGTTGAACAGACATGAATTGTTGACCAGCTCGGTGGCGTAGCTGAGCAAAAATTAACAGTAATATATTTCACAATAGAAAAGCAATATATTGTTATTTTACTAAACCAACCTGATGGTTGGAACATCATGCAACCATGGCTGCTTTAGCTTAATCACCAGCTATGTGATTGTCTTGAACCAACTTGGTTGACCAGACATTAGTTGTTGATGGTCCCGGTGGTTGAAATTACTGTGTTTCTTAGTACTCAAATTAGTTAAATTTAACTTCCTGCTATTCGGGTCATATACCACTTAATTTCTAGACCGGGATGGTTTGTACTTAATGTGATTATCCTAAGCTAGCCCAGTGTTTGTTTAAGACAAACATTAGTTACTGATTGAAATTATGAAATTCAAAAATGAAGAGCAATATATTGTTATTTTCTAATTATGAAATGTTATTTTCTAATTGTGAAATTTAGAAATGAAAACCAATATACTTGTTTTGTCTAATATGTAAAGTTGAAGATCATCAGGCTAAACCAGCCCGGTGGTTGACATTGTGATTGCAGCCCAATAGTTGAGATTGTGACTATCCTAATGTGTCCTAAACTAGCCCGGTGGTTGACTGTCCTAAACTAGCCCGGTGGTTGATTGTCCTAAACATGTCCTAAACCAGCCCGATGATTGAAATTGTGACTGTCCTAAACCAGCTCAATGGTTGAAATTGTGATTGTCCTAAACTAGCATGGTGGTTGAAATTGTGACTATCCTAAACTAGCACGGTAGTTAAAATTGTGACTATACTAAATGTGTCCTAAACAAGCTCGGTGGTTCACTGTCCTAAACGTGTCCTAAACTAGCCCGGTGATTGAAATTGTGACTATCCTAAACCAGCTTGGTAGTTGAAATTGTGACTATCCTAAACCAACACGGTGGTTGAAAATTATTTTTCTTCATTATATACTTTAATTAGATGCTTTTTGTGCATACTGTGTTTTGTCTTGTTTTAGTAGTGCAAAAAGGGGACTCATTGTACTATTGTTCCATTCAAAACAAGGCTCATTATTCTATTGTTCCCGCATGTCGGGTCAACAGACGGAGTTGTATCTCAAGTTTATGGATTAGAATCCTAACATTTCAATTGGGCAGAGGAGCTTTGCATTGTAAGCTCTAGTACATCAAGAAAGTCAAAGACAGGAATGTTTATTGTTGCAAAATGCACATAGACTTTGACCTGGATGACCAGCAAGCTATGAATGACTTGAGATCTGGTCATGTTGGAGCATTCCTCTATGGGGATTGATGCCCATGTCTCCTCGATGAATGCGCAGTCTGTAGGCCACCTGGATCCTCATCATGTGTTGTAGGGGAGAGAAGATTTTGTAGCCTAAGGTCTCTATGGGAGCCAGTGGTTTGTCCAAAGGGAGACCGTGAGTGGCACCACATTGAATGCAATTGTCGCACATGCAAGAATTGTAGTTTGAAGCTGAAAGAGAAGACAATTCATGTCTGTCCATTTGAAATGAGGGAAGATAACCATGTTGCTCTAAAATGAAGGAGATTTGAAAATGTCAATGTTGAAGGATCTGATAAAGACAGATGGCTACTATTTCATGAGAGCACTTAGCCAAGGGAGCTTATAGGTCATGTGGTTCAATCCATCCCAAAATATGTGCTTCACAATTTTGTGGTGGCGAGCTCTGGCAGGATAAGCAGTTTAGGATGTGCCTTGCCAATTTCCCCCATGACACTATTGTCTCTGTCGTAGATTTTGCTAAAAATTATTCATTTCAAGAACAAGATAAGATACAAAGTTCTCACTAGTACAACAAGCAGATAACAATTCTTGTGCATATCACGTACAATCATTTGCTTGATTCTTCCACAACGGATGCCAATTTGCTTGCTGACTCACAAGAGTCTAGGTCAGTGCAACGCACATACCATTTCTAGATTTTAAATGATAGGGAACATGACACATTATTTGTGTAGCATGCTTTTCTACTGCATTGGGAATGGCTGAAAAACGAAAATCCCCATGGAAAAAATATAAAACAACATTGGGTGTGGTCAGACATGGTGTTGCCTCTCAATTTAAATTAGCCTATGGATTCTACTTTGTCTCAAGGTTGACCGATCTAGACAAAATGTGGAATTCCTTTGGGTCTAGCCATGGCAAGGGTGAACATGATGGATGTGGTGTTGTAATTAAGAAAGCTTTGTAACACCAACTAACATGCCCTCAAGAAAAACTCAATGATGCCCACAATGTTATAACGTGGCTTACAGCCAACCTCTCCACATGCGTGCATTCAAGATACGATAAACAAAGCCTTAAGAATAGTGTAATACGTAGAGTGTTCCATGAAGTGAAGTGGATGAAGTGCAAAGGAGAAGCCGGCATGATTGGAAGAAAATTAAAGGAGTTCATGGTTTGCACAACATATGGGGCTTTTCAAACCACCATCTGATTAAAACAAGAAAAATTTCTTGTTTCTACAATGGGTGCATCATAGGCGATCATGATGATTGTGAGAACATTGCAACTGTGAAGACATGGAAGTGAGTTCAAGTTTTCCCTCTACGTTCAGATGGAGTGACAAACAATGGAGTGACAAACAATGGAGAGACAAACACTGACTCGCCACAGTTTTGGGAGAGTTTCGATGACCCCATTGACTATCTGAAGAGGGGGATAACTTTGAAGGTGTCACTACCTTTAGGGAGAACGAGGAAGATGACCCATACTTTGTGTCGTAGTGCAAAAAATCTAAGCCTTAGGTTGTGGAAGCATTTAAGGATAATTGGGAAACAACCTATGAGAATTGGGATGTAGTAGTCAGAGATTTTTTGTACAAAAAAACATCCCAGAGAGGCCGCAATTACAAACTGCTACATCAAAGTCCACAAACATTTGTGTACTCTTATCTAGTAAGAGCTATTAAGTTCAAGATGGAACCTGTGCCACAATGAAAGAAGGGCAAGAGTGTCCTCAAATTGGATTTAGACACGCATGAGCACATCTTGGGGTGTCGTGGAGCGGTGGACAACAACGACTAAGATAGTACTAAGAAAATATGGTCTCATTGTCAGGAAACAATATTCCACTTATCCTTGAAAATGAAAAATGAATTTGAGACTACGCTTCTTTTAGTAAATCCCAAACTAACCACCGCACTTGTTTTTGTAAATCCCAAATGATAAATCCCATGCTTGTTTTTAGTATATCCTAAACAACCACCACGCTGGGTTTATTAAATCCCATAATGAATCCACAAATCCATAAATCCATTCATCTTGTAATAATATAACCAAACCACCATGCTGGTGCCTATTAATATCCAGTGTGCAACCAACCACCACGTTGGCGACCACTTATCCTACACTACCGTCATGCTATCCTAAAATCCATTGCACAATGCTATACTAAATTAGTCCCCTTTAGGTTGGTTATCTTTAAATGTCAAATTTCAACCACCGAGCTACTTAAAACATTTAAGTATTAACATGGAAGTAGGTCGACACAAAATTAGGTATTATGAGCACCATAGATCATGGATGATGGTAGCCTGAGAAAGTCCACAAGTCCAAGAAATACTTACAATATTTTTTCTTTTTCAAAAATACAATGATATTTTATGGCTCAAGGAAATTCCAAACTTCCAACTATCTTATCAACCTCTCTATAGCAAACATCTCCCAACTCTTTAGGCCAGTCTGATGAGCTATCACATACCTCATCATGCACTCTTCTCACCAATTGCTTGCTACTCTCTACCTACTTGTACGTCCATAGTAACTCCTCCTTTTGCTGGGGGTCCTCTTCATCCTACTCTTGACGCTCTATACATCATCAAGCCTTGCCATGTCCTACCAAAAGAACATACATCATGAGCTTGACAAGTACTGTTATGGATAAAATTGTCTAAGGAAAAATGCATTAATATGTATATGTGTTTGTATATGTGGCAATAGTATAATAAAATATGGTGTGCATAGGGCCCAAGGTTGAGGTGGCAAGGCATGACCATGTGCCACCCTTCCATATTATAAAATGCAAGGTGGCATGGCTCCTCCATGTGCCACCCCTCCACCTAGGATGCAATAATTGAGATATGGCTCAAAGTCCATTGGAGAAGCAATATAAAATGGGTGGAGATGGCTATTATATTGAGTTATCCCCTCCATATGGGATAGGCCCATGTGGGGGAGGTATAGAAGGACAAAGAGAGCTAGTTAAATAATGGGGAAAGTAGGATGAGGTGGCAAGATTCCTTGTGCCAACCCTCCACTTGTCATCCTAGAGGTTTGAACCTATTATAAAATTGGAAAGAGACCAAGGGAGTATCATAGACTTGAGATATGGGGCTTGATTTATGCGGAAAATGGAGGCAAAGGGTTGTCGCACACAATTGAGAGTGCGTACCCACCTAGCCCACATGGAAGACTTTTCCACACACACCATGTATGTGGGAGGAAACATTAATGTGGAGAGACCCCCTCTTTTGGCTATAAAAGGAAGGGGCTATTCCTTGATGAGGGATGCTCATTCTTGTAAAGCCACCTAGCTAGTATTTTGATATTTCCCTCTCATCCCTCCTTTCCAATAAAGTATGGTTCACTTCCCTTGATGTCTACATCTCAACATTCCTCTTCCTATCATGTACTTGCTTCTCTTCCCACTCTCCCTTTCCCCTTGTGTCATAGTCTCCCTTTTCCTTCCCTCCACTTCTAATTCCTTATTCACCCCTATGACATCCCTTCGCCCTCGTGATCTCCTTTTCTCTATGGCCTTTGAGCGTCGCCATACTTAGTCTCTAGCCTTTGGTCTCGGTTTCTTTTCCGGCTAAAAGTTTTTGGTGTGGCTGCTGGGATACGAATCTCCACGGCTGGTGGCGAATCTTCTATTTGTACGGGTTACATCAACAAAACTATACCATCTGTGCTCCTTCTAAGCTATTGCGCGACAGTTCTCTGGACTGCTGCGACTTCTGGTTGTAGACAGTTTTCTGCGCTTCAGTTCTGTGGACTGCTGCGACTTCTGGTTGCGGACAGTTTTCTGCGCTTCAGTTCTCTGGACTGCCGTGACTTCTGGTTGCGGACAGTTTTCTGCGCGACAGTTCTCTGGACTGATTCCTGAGCCTCTGCAAAAGAGTAACAGTAGATCCCGTGCCCCCCCTATCTCTTCTCTTCTTCTTCTTCTCCTTCTCCTTCTCCTTCTCTTTCTCTTTCTCTTTCTCTTCTCCTTCTCCTCTCCTCTCCTCTCTTTTTATTAAAGAGTAGGATTGGAACCCAAGAGTAGGCGAATCTTCTATTCGTATGGGTTACATCAATAAAACTATACCATCTGTGCTCCTTCTAAGCTATTGCGCGACAGTGCATCTCCTGCGCGACAGTTCTCTGGACTACTGCGACTTCTGGTTGCGGACAGTTTTCTGCGCTTCAGTTCTGTGGACTGCTGCGACTTCTGGTTGTGGACAGTTTTATGTGCTTCAGTTATCTGGACTGATTCCTTCAGTTATCTCTTCTCTTCTTCTTCTTCTCTTTCTCTTTCTCTTTCTCTTTGCCTTCTCCTCTCCTCTCCTCTCTTTTTATTAAAGAGTAGGATTGGAACCCAAGACTCCCCCTTCACAAAAGAAAGTCTTATCATTGGGCCAACAAGTTGGAAGTGGTAAAAATGTAATGATTTTTGTTCATATATTGAAATTGCGGGAGCTGTAACTCTCTAACCATAAGGAGTTTGCTCTTATTGTAAAAAGCAAAAATATTTCATTTTATGTTCTCTATCCACTTCTCTTGCTAGATCGCCAATTCAGAACTTCTCCAAGCCCATTTCACAAACGCGCGCCTCACGAGAAGGGTGGACATTTATGTCACTTCTTGACGCGTTTAAGGAATTGGTGCCTGTTCCTCTGCACCTTACGGCTACCAATGCACGAGATGTCTTCCTTGATCTTCATGTCGACCTTCAACGGCTGATTGTCTAGTGCATTATTGATGGTGATGACGGGTGGAATGACACAGCGTGGATGATTCAGGGTGACGAACTACTGATACGCTGGGAGGATTTTGACTTTACTTCTACTCATTGTGCAGTGACCGAACTACTTGCTGCTTCAAAGGTAATCAAAACGGTTTCCTTCTTCGAAGGGTGGGATGCTCCCCAAGCTTGGGGGTAGATTTGGCGCATCTGCTTGTTGATTCCTGTGGAAAAGCTCGTCCTGAATGGTTTATTCACAATCTCATTACAAAGGTTTCTAGGCCTTGGCTATGGTTGGTAATGTTTCGACCAAGGAATCCATTTGTACCTAATCAGCCTTTTGTGCCTCATTTCGAGCTTCAAATTGTAATTCTTTTTGGGCTTAAGATAAACTATCAACAAAGAATTGCAAGTTTATTTGGTGCTGAACGTTTGGCTCAAGTGTTGAATTCTCCCCACCCTCTCCTCCTACCTATCTTGGACTACCGAGAAACTTGGGATGCTATGATAGCTACTAGACCAGACATTGCATTCGCAGTGGGAGTTGTTAGCTGGTATATGGCTAATCCAGGAAAGAGGCATTGGGAGGCAATTAAGTGTACCATGAGGTACATGAAGGGTACCAAGGATCCTTCTCTTATGCTTATGCTTATGCATGAGCATATGTCTCCTTCTCCTTCTCCTTCTCTTGTATATGCTCTTTTCCCCTCTTCTTTTTCCCCTCTTTCAATCTCTTTTCCTCTTCTCCTCTCTCTTTCCCCCCCTCTTTCCCCTCTTTCAATCTCTTTTTCTTTTATGCTTATATGCTCATGCATAAGCATGAGCATATGTCTCCTTCTCCTTCTCCTCTTTTCCTTCTTTCCTCTCTCTTTCCCCCCCTCTTTTCTCTCTTTCAATCTCTTTTCATAAGCATAAGCATAAGCATGAGCATATGTCTCCTTCTCTTATGCTCATGCATAAGCATAAGCATAAGCATAAGCATGAGCATATGTCTCCTTCTCTTATGCTTATGCTTATGCATGAGCAGATGTCTCCTTCTCCTTCTCCTTCTTATGTTTATACTATTTTTCCCTCTTCTTTTTCCCCTCTTTCAATCTCTTTTTCTCTTTTCCTCTCTCTTCCCCCCCCCCTTTTCCCTCTTTCAATCTCTTTTTCTCTCTTTTTTTTTTATGCTTAAGCTTTCTCTCTTTTTCTTTTATGCTTATATGCTCATGCATAAGTGTGAGCATATGTCTCCTCCTTCTCCTTCTCCTCTTTTCCTCCTTTCCTCTCTCTTTCCCCTCCTCTTTTCCCTCTTTTAATCTCTTTTCATAAGCATATGTATTTGCCTATGCATAAGCATAAGCATATGTCTCCTTCTCTTATGCTCATGCATAAGCATAAGCATGAGCATACGTCTCCTTCTCTTATGCTTATGCTTATGCATGAGCATATGTCTCCTTCTCCTTCTCCTCTATTCCTCCTTTCCTCTCTCTTTCCCCCCCCCTCTTTTCCCTCTTTCAATCTCTTTTCATAAGCATATGTATTTGCCTATGCATAAGCATAAGCATATGTCTCCTTCTCTTATGCTCATGCATAAGCATAAGCATAAGCATATCTTTTCATAAGCATTTTCCTCTCATGAGCATGTCTCATTTTCCTCTTTTCCTCTCTCTTTCTCCCCCTCTTCCCCCTCTTTCATGAGCACATGTATTTGCCTATGCTTAATCTTTCTCTTTTTTTCTTTTATGCTCATATGCTCATGCATAAGCATAAGCATGAGCATGAGCATAAGCTTTCTCCCCCTCTTCCCCCTCTTTTGAACATAAGCATATGTATTTGCCTATGCCTATGCTTATGTTTGTTTTTTATTTTTTGTTTTTGTGTTTGTATCTACGTTAGACATGGGATCACGTCGCATGTCCGACAAGTACGGACAGCCTTGCAGGATGAGACATCACGATCTCTATGCTCCAGAGGACTTTGATTCCTCTCAGGCGACACCTCAGGGGCCTACCCCTGCGACTCTACCCTTGGCCCGCGACTCCTCTCGGACGTAGCATTGCGACTACCCTGTAGGGAACTCCTTTGCTAGTAGCCCATGGCTTTGTCGAGAGTCCCGACGAGTTCGTAGCACAGATGTCCGATGAGGAGGCAGCGAGATTCTTCTCTCTGCTATCTCAGAGGACCTTAGGAATTCCCTCTCCTACACCGACGGCTGGACCTACTGCCCAACCATCCCCTTATGCCCCTTTGACTGAGGGGTCATCACTTGCACGTGCCTATCATAAGGGAAGGAAGAGTAGGAGGGGCCGCTTATGTTGTGCTGACTCGAGAGATGTAGACGAGTCAGCACACTCACATTCCTATAGGGCTCCACTTGGTCCTGAGACACAGTTTCAGTCAGGTCCCTTGCCCTCTCCTACTCCCACTGCTACTTCTTGCTCCGGAAGTGCTCGTACAGCTTCCACTCACTCTGACTCTGCCACTACCATGAGTCCTCCTTACCCAATCGAGGACCTCTCCTATCAAATCACGGTTGCTGGAGAGATAATAGAAGATAGAAAGAGCAAAGCAGTGATGGCCACCATGAGGCGGTTGATGAACCACCACTTCAAGAGCGGCATTGCTACTGATTGGCGGTATCAAGATGACCAAAAGAAGCAGGCGGTCATTGATGAATTAAAACAAAAATACCCTAACCTGCCAAATTGGGACTTCAATGAGAATTATATGTGAGAGTGCATGGGTTTGGTCTTGAAGCATCGTAGATCAACCTTGCATACTTCCATCGCAAAGGGGATGGCTAAACTCAGCTGGGCAGACAAAGCTGATTGGAAGTTCTTCAAGAAGCACAATAGGGACCATCCCAAAATGTTCAAGGGTCAAAGGAGGGCTGTGAGGAGACGGCTGGATGCCGTAGGTACTTCTCACTTTGGTGCAGGCTGATGGTTGGCATTCGAGGCAACCGTGGTAAGTCTACTTCTTCTCATTTAATGTATTATTCTATTTGTTTTACTACATATTACATGCACTTTATCTAACTCTCGTAAATTGGATTCACAGCAAGCTACGATGGGTCGTCTTCCTACAGATGCAGAGATACGATGCGCATTTCGCATAGGAACAAAGCTGTGGTTTATTGAGTAGGAGGCAATGGGAGCGACGGTCAATTGGGCTGAGGTGGCTGCTCACGCGGTATAAGTCTACTCCTACTTATAATCTCACTTTTTAAATTGTTTTATTCTTTAAGTTCCAATCTAGTTTTCAATTAATATGGTTCACTCTTAGGGTCAAGCTCGAGCATCCCATCACCGGAGGAGAGCGATCAGGAGGGCCAAGGATCAGGCACACCTGACGAGGGTCAGGGAGCAGGCACAGCTCACGAGGACCAAGGATCAGGCCAGCAAGACGAGGACGAGGAGAACGATGACAATGATTCGAATGAGTAGTAGTAGTAGTAATTTGCATATCTTCGCTATGGCCCTGTTTAGCCCCACCAGTGCTTTTTTTTTAGTTCTATTAATCGTCGCTATATAGCGACGTTTACCAGTGTCGCTATATAGCGACGTCGCTATATAGCGATGCTTTGTGGCGACCGTTCTTTTTTTATGCTTCTAACGATGTTTGCGTTCATTTTTTTTTAAATTAGTGTAAAAAACGTCGATATTTTCGTCGGAAAAGGGCCTATGCCTTGTAGTCTTTTTTCCTCCCCGTGCGAAGTCACCCAGATCTATCAAGATTATGATCAACTATGAAGTAAGAAGGAAAACTTGAAAAAATGACAATGCTTTAGGGCACATGATAATAGATTAACTTTCTCATATGGACTATAAATGAGTTGTGATTACTTTGGTTGGTAAGTAGTTTTCTCAGCTGAGAGTCTCTGCCCTATACTTAAGGTTTACTAAATCACCCACCCTCCTTCTACCCTTGAGCTTGACTCTTGTGTGAAATGGAAGGGAAATTAAATGACAATAAGTTGTTCACTACTCTTTACTCAAGTGAAGCTTACACAAGCAATGATGTTTGGATGATACAATTATGTTATGTTTATTTAGTAGTAAGGCTTGCACACCCTCAGGTGCCTCAAAATTTCAATGTTTTGCATTAAATGGCCACTAATTGTAGCTCATTAAGCCCCAATCGCCACATTTTGAAAATTAAAGAAGCACGAAAAAAGGAATTAACATGTAGAAATGCAATCGTTGTAACGACCCAATGGTACAAAATAAGTGGGATGATTATAGAAATGCAATTGTTGCAATGATCCATGGATACAAAATAAGTGGGATTGTGAGCATATGTCCAACTTCACTCATGGGGTCAGAAGAGTATCCCAAGTGAATGTGGCCAATCAAGGATGATGACATATCGATTAACGATGTGGTAGGAATGGCCATGATCCAAGCGCAATTGTAAAGTGAGTATGATGGATGAGAGCTCTTGACATTGAAGCAAAGGAAGGTTGAAGAGTCATGTCACAAGTGGCAATAGTTTTGTTTTGTCTGGAGAGCCATCTTTGCTCTCTGAGGAGTTTGACCAAAGCGAAAGAACAAGGTTCCAACAAGGAGATTCTCCCATTCATTGCACCTTCACATACACCTTGGTACCTCAATCTAGTCATAAGCTTTTCCAAAGCACTTGATTTTTTTTGGCCCTACTAAGGCTCCATGGATAATCTAGGCCAACGTTTGTTTTTCTTTGTATTTGGTCAACATAACTTTTTAAGATTCAAGGTACTGTTAGTTTGTCTATCATAATCCTAACTTATTATAAGTTATTAAAGGGCACTAAAGGTTGTCGTTCTTTAGTGCAAGAGTCATTTTACTACCTCAAGTTATTAAGGGACATTAAATGTAGTCTTTACCTCAACTACTTGTGGGGTAGCCGCGTTTTTGGTAAAGCAGAAATTAGCAATTGTTTAATTTCGAAAAGAAAAATTGTCTAGTTGTCGGTGGTGTGTGCGATTGAATGTTAGTGGTTGGTAAAAAGTGCCATTGAATGCTTACAGGCCTATACTCCCTCAGGAGTCAGACTCAGCTTCTTCCTCGACTGCGGCACCATTCTCTCCTCGACTGCGGCACCTTTCTCAACCACAACACACAGCTCAGCCACAGCTCCCAATGCCTCCCATCCATCCTCCCTCCTTCCATGCAGCTTCCCAGTCTTGCCCGGTCGCTGCTGGATTCTTCTCTACTTCTATCCCTTCGAATTCCAGCAGCATAACCTCTCCTCAGCCTTCTCATCTTACCATTGCTGCTTTTGCTACTTTCCTCCGCTGCAACGTTCGCCTTCTTATTTCCTAATTTCCGTTTCTCTTTTGTTTCCTGCTCATTTCGTTACCTGCTCTGGCATTATTTCCCTTGTTTATGGAGGCAGAGAAAATTTTGCATGCTTTGTCAGATGGAGCGCCCACCAAAAGCTTATCTGCGATTGCGCATGATTCCTAAGCGGAAGACTCACTGGAACTCTGGAGAATGATCCTTCTGAGTTGCTCCATTGCCTTATTACCTGCTCATTGTAGCCAGAGTCATAACAAAGCTGGGACTAGTTGTCCCAGATGAGACTTGTGGATTGCCCGCTGCTTGCATGGCTCTCTTCCTGTTCGCGTTATTCATTGTCTCTGCAATGCCTACCTTCTTGAAACTGCAATCTTTCGACTCCCATCTTCCTCCTTCCATGCATGCATCTTGTTATATCTCTTCACCTCCACCCTTCAGCTCGTTGTATCACTCTCATAGACCTTGAGTTTTTCGAAGACTTTTTCTGCTTTTGAGCTTGAATGTGATGCATCGAGTTCTCCTTCTCTAGAGACCCATGCTCCTTCACAGCCATGAAGTCTGCCCCTGCGTTCCTTTCTACGCTCCTTGTCCCATTTCTCCTCTCCTTCCTGTCGCCCGCCATCGCCCAACAAGACATCGCTTGTTGTCCCTCCAACAAAACATCCGTTTCCTTAGGTTCTCTATTGCCGCCTGAGGGTAGCCCTGAGGTCGGTGATAGCCGCCCTCTGCTGGAATCTTCCAATGGTAGCTATATCTTGGAGCTTGGAGTCTGGCAAGACAATACCGGCACTTACTGCATGGCTGGAGTGAGCAACAAGAAAATAGGAACCTCGCCGCAGCTTTGGGCTGCCAATAATGCGAATCCGCTGGCAGCCACTACCTGTCAACTGAACCTAAGTGACAGCGGCGATTTGTCACTGCAGTCCGACGGAAGCCGCACGTCTTGGAGTACCGGCACTGCCGGATGGGGCGTCCAAAGCTTGATCTTGGAGGAGTCTGGCAATCTGGTTTTGAGAGGTGCACAGGGACGCCCTGTGTGGCAGAGTTTCCAGCAGAGTCCAGTTTTCTACGTTGCATCAGGCATGAATTTTACCACAAACACTACACTCTTTTCTTCGCTTCCAGCTCTGAACGCCCAGTTCAGTGTCGCAGGAAAGTATGGCATGAAATTAGGCAGCCAGGGTCGGCTATTTCTTTACACGAACGGGAATAACAATAGCACGCCTTTCGTATATTGGAGTTACGGTGTAGATTCCAAATCGAAGCCAGTAGCTTATGCAATCATAGAGGATGGCATAATTTTTTATGACAACCAGTCGACGATTCTTGGAACCTTACGTCCTACAATTAAAGCAGTACCGCACGGCACGGGGAGAGCACTCCTTCTAGAGAATCAATTCGGCAACTTGCAGGCATTTTACTGGAATGGCCAACATTGGAAACTCTTTTATAACTCATCAATGGGTGCCTGCGAAAACCCCTATCACTGTGGAGATCAATTCAGTATATGCGATCCCGCGACTGCTCAGTGCACTTGTCCAACAGGTTTCACAGGATGTGAGCCATCGAGCAATTTTGGAAACAATGCCGGCTGCATCTCGTCGAAGCGGTCTACCTTGGTCACTGTGAACGTCTCCTTTCATCCTCAGATGTCCGCCCTTTCACCCAAGTCTCTCAAGGAATGCCAGACATCGTGTCTGGAAAACTGCAGCTGCACGGCTGCTCTCTATGATTCCAGGACTAGTTCATGCTCGCTTTTCTCGGCCCTGCGGACGGTGTCAAAAGCTGGAAACGGCACTCAGCTTCTCTTCCTCAAAATTGTCGCCGAGAGAGACTCCTCCAAGAAATGGGAAGTGATAGGAATCGTAGGTGGAATTGCAGCGTTCGCTGTAGTGTCTTTGTCGCTGGCCTTTTGCTGTTACAGAAAGACTACACGCCGGGGAACGTCGGGGACAGAGGAACTTTTCTTAACTGAGCTTCCTCGACTTCCTCCACGGTTCTCATACAGAGATCTCCAAGCTGCAACCAAAGACTTCTCCATCAAACTAGGCGCTGGAGGTTTTGGGACAGTGTACGAAGGTGTTCTTCCGTCTGGGATCAAAGTAGCCGTCAAAAAACTGGAAGGAGCGCAGGATCAGAGCTGGGATCAATTTCGGGCGGAAGTTGCAACGATTGGGAGCATATCGCACGTGAATCTAGTGAGGCTGAGAGGATTCTGCATGGAAGAAGGGATGAGGCTACTGGTGTATGAGCACATGGCCAACGGATCTTTGGACAAATGGCTGTTTGAATCGAAATCGAAAACAGATTCTTCAAGGGAGGTGCTTGATTGGGAGATGAGGTGCAGAATAGCATTGGAAACAGCCAGAGGCCTGGCTTACCTTCATCATGAATCTGAAGACAGGATCGTGCATTGCGATGTGAAGCCAGAGAACATTCTTCTCGATTCCCACATGGGTGCCAAGGTGGCAGATTTCGGCCTCGCCAAGCTTGTACCAGGTGGTCACCAGAGCTTCGCCATGACCACCCTCAAAGGAACCAGGGGTTATCTGGCTCCAGAGTGGCTCCGTGACCCCACCATCACCCCTCGTATTGACGTTTACAGCTTCGGTGTCGTCTTGCTCGAACTAGTGAGCGGTCGACGGTGCCTCGATGGCGATGTTGGCTACTTGCCCACTTGGGCCATGCGTGCTGCGGCTGCCATCCTTGCTTTGCCACCAGCACCCGTGCATGACTCCCACCCTATTGTTCTAGCCGAGGAGCATGGCCATGACCTCGCCCAATTGCTCGACACACGCCTTCAAGGAAGCGTGCCCCTTGCCAGTCTCAATCGATTGGTGAGTATAGCCCTCTGGTGTGTCCAGTCACGGCCTGCCACTCGGCCTACCATGGCTACCTTGGTCCAGATGCTTGAGGGTGTGATCGATGTCCCTCCACCTCCCCTTCTCTCCTCTCTCTCCTTTGATGGCTTCTCATCATGTCCTACCTCTGAAGCTACACTGTCCACTAGCTCGTTTCCTACGTCGTTTGCTGCTACCACTGATTCTTCTCTCACAACCTCCTCCTCATCTCATGTCCACATGTGCACCTCTACTACCAACTTTGAAGGCAACTCCCCTTCTACAACACCCTTGTTGCATCTCTTTGCCCCTTCCCATGTGCAGTAAACTAGCCTCCTCAACATTGGAACAATTCTCAATAAGGAAATTCCTTATGGGGCTTTCAAAGTGAATTTTATTTCCTTGTTGGTAAATTCTTATGCAACTACCATTTTCCTTGAAGATGATGTGTTGTTATTGTTGACATTTATATTTATTGTTGGTCAAATAAGTTCTTGGGGCAATGTCCCTTTTTTTGAAATAAGTTCTTATGTCTCTAGTCGATAGAAGATAGATGTTGCACTTACATAGTCCTGAACTAATGTCGCTTTGCCCTTGTCCTTGCAAGAGTATGTTCTTATGTAACTACATTTGTTAAGGTAGGGTGGCCTTGATTTAGGCTTACTAATTTTTGTTGCCTCATTTGATGGTGACTGGTGTAGATTCATAGGTCTCCACTCCTACTTTGCACCTTGTTAATGAAATTATTGTTGAAGCACATAGAGGATGAGTTTGTACAATGTACATTAGATATCTAGATAGAAGTGTTCTCTAGGTAATAACCCTAGGCTTGATGTAATGGTTGGGGTCCAATGGTAGTGCACTTTATTTATTTGACATCATCACTTTCTCTGTTGTTTGCATGACAGTTTGACTTTCGATGCTGAGGTTTCTTAGGAATCCATATGCACGACTCAAATTTGAAGTATCCTTGGGTCTCTCCACATTAACTTGGTAGCATCCATCTTTTTGGATCTTGTAATGGTTCTTATTGAGAATCGAAATGGGGGTGTTGAATCTAATATTGATGCACTTACTTTGATAATTGGTAAAGATTAGTACTTTCAGACATTAAAAATCTTCACATAGCAATAATTATTGAGGTGTAGTTCTTGATCTTTAAGTTGGTTGTGTTTTGAAGGTGGCTATCCCTTCATGCTAATAAATCTAGTGATTTAAAACTTGGATCCACCTCTTACCATCCATGATAGCTCCTAAAAATGTACCAAGGGGTCACAAAATCCTTGCAAGGCACAATATGATTTCCCTTTGAAACATTTAATAACTAGAGAGCCAACAATATTTATTGAAGTACCTCCTCTAAATTGAGATTTAAAATAAGATAACTAGAGGCGACTGAGCTCTTTCCATGTTTCCCAAGAAGATAAGGTTGTGGCTTGCTTTTGTATGAATCAGGGCTTGCAATTGTTCTTTTTGGTCCATTGATTCCAACACCCTACCCAAAGTCAAGCTTGTGGAAACTTGGGTTAACCTTAGCCTCACCTAATATTAACATATAAATTGCTAAGTTCTTATAGGTAGGAAAGTATATCCAAAAGCCCAAATGTTGACATAATCATTGTCATAGTATTGGAAACACATATTCTCCCATCAGAATTCACATTGAAAAGGGAGGGGAGGAGGAGGGAGGAGATGAGAGGGAGAGAAGGGAGGGCAGCCAAAGACACGCTCCTAATGATAGCTAGCTAGATAGTCACATAATATGTGATAAAGATTTTATTGATAGTCACAATACATGCAATAGGCATTTACTAAGGAATAATATAAAGTACATTCAAACACAACTCATCACTACTAAGGGTTCAAACCAAAAGTTATTGATCCTAAATCTTCTCTGCACAATACTATGATACTAAAACCATTGGAAGGAAAGATAAAACAAATACGCAATCATGGATATAAGTAGATTCTACAAGAAATGAATTCTATTCATGTTAAATCCATTAGAATGATTAAACCACATATTATGGCAAATTTGCTACTAGGAAAATTGTTGGTATGTCCATCAAAAACCACACATTGGTGCCAATGTCAGGTCTTGATAGTGATCGGTAGTATTTGACAACGTCAGTATAACTGTTGGGCCTGACACTGTGTTTAAAAAAAACAAAAAACAAAATGCAGCTTGTTCTAGCCTCATTCTTCCCCACTATATATCTTTTATTATAAAATTTCCCTTTAAAAACAAGGTAATATAAAAATGAATATGTGCCATCCAAGCTACAAAATTGCAAAATTGCCAAAAACTCTCACATCATGTATTATTACAAAGTTCCCTTTCAAAGAGGGTAATACAAAATGAACGAGAGGTACAAAATTGCAAAATCCTGAAGCATGGAAGAATCTACACTAAACTATTGATCCTCCTCCTCCTCCTCCTCTTCCTCTTCTTGATCAAGTCAATCTTTGCTCTTACCTCTTGCACCTCCGATCTTGTCTCCTCCCGTGATGTCCTCACCTATGTCTTCACACAGGTTGGCCATGCCCTAAGAATGTTGCATGAAACAATTTAGAAAATATAACTAAATCTTGACTATAAAAATGGAAAGGTGAAACATGATCAAGAACAAGGAGGATCAAAGACTTACATGGTGACTTTCAACTACCATTCAATGGGTACTCCCCTGTGATCCAACCTCTCATAGAGAGCTCATGTGCCATGCTCAAACGCATATCTATAGTCCTCATTCGTAGGGTTTTTGACCAATTGTAAAATGCTTGTTAACCCAGATTAAAAAAACATAAGATGAAGTGCTATGATCAAAACAATGTATTCAAACCAAACTAAAAAATACAAAAGAATTATGTAGTACACATATACTTACCACTCACGCCTCGAATCCTTTGCTACCACCACTCCCGAGGTGTGAAGCACCTCTACTACGCATACGTGCTTGTAACGCCTTCTAATGCTTGTCCCACTTCTATGGCTTGTTGCAAAGCTCTACCTTGGCCCTATTCCAATCTCGCTTATTCACATGAGGAGGCATCAACCTGGCCTTCCTTTCCATGTCACAGATCTTTAATCGGTGATGTTTGAGAACATCTCCCATGCATCTAAGCATGTACCTCATATCAAACTCCTGACCAGGTGATACTAGATATTCCTTGAGCTAAGCTATGACATAGTATTTTTTCATTTAGGTTTGCCTTGGCCATGGATCTAATGTATTTTTCAAACATCACAGCAATAAGCTGCCTCATTATGTGAGCTATGATGGTAGCTCCTTTGTCATCCTTGATGATCTCCTTTAAGTCATTGACATGATAAAGTTGCTCTACCTCTAAGGGAAACCAAGAGCATGAGAATGGGCTAAGGTGGCAGATGTAGGGGTGGCCACAACATTGGGAGGTGTGTAGGTGGTGCATGGTGTATGGTGGCATTGGAAGGGGTGGCAGTGGTGGTGGGAGGGGTGGAATTGGAGCGAAAGGTGGTGGTAGTGGTGTGTTGTGTCTCAGTGTATCTGTCTCAGCGTGAAATGTCTAGACTCATCCACGTCATCTGAGGCTCCTAAATCACAACATCCCATACTCTTCCTATGATGATGCCTCACCACAAGGAGGGGACTGCCCACTCAAGAGAGGTGACCCCTTGGAGGGGAGGTGGCCTACTATACAGAGAAGTGAAAGAGGCAAGATAAGGGGTCATGTAAGACTAAATCTATCACTAAAATGCCTCTAGTTGGTGAGGGATCATGCTAGAGATAATGTTATCTAGACTCATCTGCAAGATGCATGTTGAATGGCTTGACTCTGATCTGGATGACCCATGACTAAACATAGCTATTACAACAAAAACATGCAAACAAATGAATTAAAATTTTGAATTAGCAAAACTTGAGTTGCAAAAAAGCAATTGTGGCTCCAATCTCCTTTTTCACAAGATCCAGCCTATTCCATGGTCCTTGTGTCCAATTCCTAGTTGCTTTCATATTGGCTTTGGGGGTGAGCCTTGATGCATCTAGGTACCAATATTGAGTCTCACGAGGATAGAATGAGCAAACATAGGTTAAACATGTGGGTAGGATATACTCTTTGCAACCAATAATCTTTGAGTGTGATTATCTATACCCTGATCACTCACATGCACACTAGATAGTACACTAGGAGCCGTCACTGTTGGTTTCATTTTGGGAAGATTCTAATGAGCTAGTTCAAGATATGGCACCTAGGGTACAATTGAAAATGTTATAGGCCTATTGTGCATTAATTATCTGCTTGCAGAAAGAGAAAAGGGAAAAAGGTATGGATGTAGAGAAGAGAAGAGGGATCAAATGCAGATTGCATGATGTAGAAAGAGAAGACGAAAAGAGCGATGGAGTGTAGAATCTAGAATGTGGAAAGAGAGGAGGGAACATAGAATACAAAAAGAGAATGGAAGAGGGAATACAAAAAAGAGTGATGGAATGTGGAAAAAGAGAAGAGAAGAGGGAATGCGGAAAGAGGGAAAGAGATCCTAAAAGAGTAATGTGGAAAGACAGATGGAATGCGGAAACCAGAATGCAAAAAGTGAAGAGGGAAACAATGATGTAATGAAGAATGTGGAATCTATTAAAAGAAGAGAAGAGAAAAGGGAAAAAGGAATGGAATGCATAAAAAGAAGAGAGAGAAGTGGAAAAGAGGAATGAAATGTAGAATGCAAAAAGAGAAGAGTGAAAGAGCGATGGAATGCGAAATTGTGGAAAGAGAAGAGGGAAAGAGCGATGGAATGCAAGATGTGGAATGCAAAAGAGAGGAGAGAATGCGGGATAGAATGCAAAAAAAAGAAGAGAAGAGAAGAGGGAAGGTGGAAAGAGGAAAATAGAAGACAAGATGGAATGCAAAAAGAGGAAAAAAGAAGTGAAGAGTGAATGCTGAAAAAGAAGAGGGACACTATGTGAAAAAGAGAAGAGGTATGGAATGCAAAAAGAGAAGAGATACAGAATGAAAAAAAAGAAGAGGAAAAGAGAGGTAAAGAGAAGAGAAGAGGGAATGTGGAAAAAGAGGAGAAGAAAAGGGAATGTGGAAAGAGGGAAAGGGAAGAGAAGAGGAAATGTGGAAAAAGAGGAGAAGAAAAGGGAATGTGGAAAGATGGAAAGGGAAGAGAAGAGGGAATGTGGAAGAAGAAAAAATGGAGAAAAAGAAGAGGGATAGAAGGTAGAAAAAAGAGAGAAGAGGGAAGGAATGCAAAAAAAGGGCAAGAGAAAGGGTAGGGCCAAAGAGAGGGAAGGGCAATAGAGAGAAAAGGGATGTAGAAAACCAAAGGAAGGGCAGAAAAGAGATGGAAAAGGGCTGAAAAGAGATGAAGAGGGATGGATGTAGAAAAGAGAAGATAGAGGGATGTAGAAAAGAGAAGAGAAGAAATGAGAGTGGAAGCGGTGTGGGAAAAAGAAGAAAAGAGAGATGAAAGAGGGAGGTAGCAAAAAGAGAATAGAGATATAGAAAGAGGAAGAAAAGGGAGAAGAAAGAGGGAATGTAGGAAGGGAAGAGTTTCTAATCTAGAGCTCGGATTGCCAGGTATGGGGTGTACTAGGGTTGCCTATGGATGCATGCAAAAGACAAAAAAAAAACCATTTTTCATAAGAACCATCAAGAAGCAACGGAAGGAGAGCAAAGAAAGTCAAAGGAGAAATAAGAAAGCAAGGCAAAGAAGAAACTAGGCAACAAAAGGAGATGAAAGCAAGAGAAAGGAGAAACAAGAAAGTAAGAGGCATTCTTCTTGTTGCTTCTCATAAGAGGGGGCATCATTTTCTAAGAAATCTTTTTTTTTTTCTTTCATGAATGTTAAAAACTTAAGGGAAACATGTTAGAGACTTAACAAAGGAACTAAAAATGAAACCAAACACTTAAGAAACAAAATAGGATGAAAGAGCCACTTATCTTAAGGAACTTAAAAAGGAAGCTTGGTGGGGAGGAAGTAAGGTGGAGAGGGAGCTTGTGGAGAGGAAGCCAGGTAGAGAGGGAGCTTGGTGGAGAGGGAGCAAGGTGGAGAGGGAGATTGGCATAGACAGAGAAAGGTGGTTGAGGGAGCAAGGTGAGGGAGAGTCGCATTGTAGAATGAGGTGAAAAAGCATTTCCAAATTTTTGGAGTTCCCAAACCATTTGTGGTTATCATAATAGATGTTGTACTAAAAAAAGCACATCATTGGTATGGCCATTGATATACGCATTAATATACCAATGCCTATATTGATAAAAATAGAGCACTAATGTTTTGTGTTTTGATTTTAATATTTGGCATCATTTTGGATGTGTGGATATGCATAGAATGAGTGGAACCTGATCAAATTAAGGCCCAATGCCTGGGAGCTCCAAGTGGCTTAGCCAGATGTGTGGGAACCTCATTAAATTAGGGCTCAATGCCCAGGAGCTCCAAGTGGCTTAGCTAGAGGTTGCCTTGTCCTTGCACAAGTTGCAAGTGACAAATTTGATATGAGTGCCATATCGCCATGCACTCATATAGGGAGTTTTCATGAGATGCTTTTCAAATTCCGAATGTTGATGAGCTAGATCATCGATGAGTCAATGGTGTTTAAGTTCACGATTGCATGCATATTGCACAGACTAAAATTATTTACATGAAACCCTTATACAAGATGAAGAGGAACAAAGAACAGTTGCATCTTTCATGGTTGTATCTGATGTGGCATCTTGCATGACCCATAACTTATGCATTGCTCAACGAAATTCGACAAACTTTGTCTTCAAGTTGTATTACACATTCCAAACTTGAACATGAGACCAAAAAATTCTGGAATAAGGATTTATAATGAGACCTTTACAGCATTACAAGTGCTATGTTGCAGCATGCATCTTGAAGACTATTGGATATAGCAATTTATTCAAAAACATTAAATTTTTGTTCTGTACATACATGCAACCAAGTAATCATTCAAAAGTACACTAAGTGAGCCCAAGGACACACCTAAATCAGAACATTAGGCATGGATTAATGGCCCTCCAATGTTGTGCTAAAGTGATGCGCACCCGGTCTGACATTATAGTCCTTGGCATGTCTTGACACTTTCTAGACTTAGAGCATTCTCTTGCTGTACTAAGTGCTACCGTCATCATAGAAACATCTCTTCCTCTCTCATTAGCATTATCCAACCACTTTATTTCAAATCTTCAACTCCGTTTAATCAAAATCTTTTGTCTCACATTATGGTCCTTGGCCTGTTAAAGGACACTATCTAGTCACATAGCTAAGAAAACATCACTTCAGTCACTTTGAAAATATTATAATATTGCATATATATACATATACATATATTATTATATGTATATATAAATATATCTTAACAACTGCATGTACATTGAGAAATATGAAATCCCATAACTAATCCACAATTCCTAGACGAATGAATTGTATTCCATTCATCTTGTCTTGTAATAATAATAATAGAAGCAAACCACCGCATTTTGTTCTTTGCATTTATTTTGGGTTTCTTTATTAAGAGGAGTTAAGAGTATTGCTGTATGCATTGGGGGGGTGAGGAAATCCAAAATGGCAAGCCTTTCCTTCTCTTGCAAGTCTTCTTGTGTTTATTGAATTGGATGTTTGGGTTCGGTAGCTTAAGCATTGATATGTCACATGATATGTATTTGTCAACAAAGTTTTCTATCTCACTATTTGAAGAAACACCATACATTGGTGATCCCTGGATGCAAAGCAATACGTGGTCATGCTGGCTACCATGATTTTGGAATTTTGTGACAAAGTAAAAGTCCATTACTTTTTTGATAATTGAAACGTCTTATTTTAAAAGCCGTTTGAATGCTTGGAATCTGTATACATAGTATTGAGCCGTTGTTATGGGGTCTTGCCGGTTACACAAACATCTTTGCTTGGGAGGAATTTTTGTTTCACTACTATTATTCTCCATGAGAAAGGTACTCATCTCATATTTACTATCTTCAGTTTTTAGAGAAATGTTATAGTGTTGCAGCATATAAAAGCATGCTGCCATGAGTCTCGTATTGCTCTACCATACTTTGTGCAAGAAATATTAGCTTCTCTTTTTCTCTTTCTAGTTTTGTTTGACACCTTTTCTTGTCTCATACTTTGGTTGTTGGCCATTGAACTATGTACTTCAAACAAAGGATGTTCTTTAGCAAGTGCAACGTCAAAAGTTGCTTCGTTTTCCTTTCTAAGACTTGCATCTTTTATTCTATACACCTTGCGCATATTTGATTGGATAGAATTGTGTCATCTCATCCTCTTTTTCCCAAGCCACATAACCTCGTTTATGTGAACACTTTTGCAAAGGAGAGATTTGCATTGGAATGTTTGTTTCATCAAGAAGAATTGCATGGCAAAATGTAGTTTGAGGAAGCAATACATGGAAACTTTTATAGACATGGGTTGTAGATCGATAGAATGTGGTGAACGAACAATTCAATTGTTGTGCAAGTTTAGTCAAACAACTATATTCAATGCTCTTAAAGTAGAGGCATTTGATACCACGTATGCAATTTCTTTTGTGCTCGCACTCTTGTTATTCGAATCAAGAGCAACATTTCTCAAAGCATTCCATGGGCAATTGCTAGAGTTAGCATTTTGCTCAATGGATTCCATAAGCATGTGTAATAAGGATGAATACGATTGTGATGGAAAAAGATGGATAATACATCTAATAACGTCAGTGTTATTCTAGGAAGCTTGCATTTGCAAGGTGGTCAAATGTGCTGAAGTTTTCAATTGTTCTTTCTCAAATGAGATATCCATTTGCTTACAAGTTGATAATATAACAAAGAAAATTATTTTCAATTGAAAACTTTGGAGAAATGTATTTGTTTATTTCTTGCATAAATTATGGAAACATAAGCATGGAAACATGATCGAACTAGTGCTATGCTTTTCAATAAACCATTTGTTATGGAGAAGCCATAATTACATGCATACAATAGGAAACTTTGAAGGGCACCAAGCTTTACACTATGGTATGATATGAAAGACAAACATAATTATTTCTTTCAAATGAAATACATGATTACATGTTCAAGCATCTGCATCAAACCCAATAATATGGCCAGAACTATTCACAGTGAAAGTTCCATTACACTTGATGGAGTGTAGCATGGAGTGCACGCTAAGGGTACTTTCACTATGAAGATCTACGAATGGAGCCTCCAACTCCAATATGTTGTCGACCTAGTTTCCGCAAAGTCGCACTCTCACTTCCTCACCTCCATGTTGTACTATCTTCCCTATTAAGATGGGAGTTTGAGCAATAGGCTGGGCTTTGTTGCAAGTGTAGCAAAAAGGATGTCGATGATTGCGACTAATGCGAGTCCCAGCACAAATAGTGCAAGAGTACTCCACAAGAGGTGTATTAAAATTTGTGAACTCAAGCAAGCCACTCACCTGCAAAACAATTTAGGCACGAGATTGGAAATTGCAATTTGGGAAAAAAACATGACAATATAGGAGTAGATTTCACCATACGACCATATCCAAGGTTTTCAACTTGCATGAGGTGCTCCTTTTCAGGCCTTCCTATGATAATGAAGGTCCAAAACACATAAGCTGTTTCTAATGGACATGTATGACACATTTTTCAATGTGTAGTATGTACATCACGTTGGCTTCTTCGTTGTACTCCTGAACGAGATGTGCAAACAATCCTTTGCGTTCATTCACAAAAGTGAGATGCAAGCACAAGAATGTTTAAATAATCCAATTACTTAAGTTCAAACAAAGTTGCATTTCAATGGTTTTTTGTGTTGTAGGACATCATTGCAACACGATCTTCATTCCTAAGTCCATCCACAATAATTAATTGGTCAGCAGCTCCTCCATCCAATATGATCCCCATAGCCCTATTTATTTACTTCAATGACCTATAGTTCTTTGCAAAAAAAAGGAACATATATAGCGAGTTTGTGGTCATTCAAAAGTGTGATGGAGCCCTCAAATGGCTCGGCCTTGAGTACACTTGTTGTGGTGTCAAGGTGAATAGAATAACGAGAGGTCCCTCCTTCTCTAGTGTTGCGCTTAAGCACGGACGTACCTTCTATCCTATAAAATCCATCCACTTGGAGCCTATCCTGGAATTGATTAATGCAGGAATGAGGCACAACAAAGGTGATAGTGTTGCAGTTGTGCCTATCAGTGAAATCGACCTTCAAATAAACTGGGTAGTTAGCATCCTTTGTCTTCTAAGTCCCATACTTGACTAGGATTCTATCCTTGAAGGCAAACCTATGACTAATGCAATCTGTGGGTTGCTAAATGTACAACAGCGGGAGTGAATTGTGCAATTTAAGTAGGTTTAGGAGATGCTAAGGGAATCAAATGAAGCTATTGCATGGAGTGAGCAAAGAGTGGAAGAGATGAAGGAGAACATCCGCAGCCTTAGGATGAGGGAGGAAGGAATCAAGAAGCAACTTCATCATGTATAGATTAAGACTGTGGTATTGATGGCCGCAATAGTTAAATTGGATGCCTATCCTACTATGTAGCAGGGTCCAAAATGCATGGTCTGCCATACTCCCATCATAGGTGACTGCATAATCCAATGGCCTGCATGTGCCACCCTATGCACGTTTCTTGTTTTAGGGTGTTTGTGCATGCAAGATCGATATGTAGAGAATGTCATTTTCCATTTCCCAAGTCATGGATAGATCAAATGTGCCTACCTGCTATAGCTATCTACGACAAGAAAGTAGATGCTGTAGCTCAATTTACCATTTGGGCAAAAATTGCAAAGGACAAGGAGCTCAAATTGAAGAAGGCCCGACTGCGAGGAAAAGGAGCCTAAAGGGAGGAACCAGCCCCCTTCAGGAAAGGAGCAAGAAGAGCCGAGCCTACAACCAAGATTCTCAAAGCAAGGAAAGAGAAAGTGACATGAAGGAAGGGGTCGTGCCCCTGAAGGAAGGAGCCGGTCCCCTTCGAGAAAGGAGCAAGGAGGGCCTAGCCCCTCAAGGAAGGAACCAGCCCAAAGGAGCAAGGAGGGCCGAGCCTACAATTAGGAAGCTCAAAAAGATGACCTGCTCAAAGCAATGTGGAACCAGCTCCTAAAGGAAAGGAGTCTTTGAGATGTAATCTGTGTGTAATGTATTGAATTATTAATTTTCTCCAGAGTTTACTTGGGCAATGCATCTGTTTTACGATAACACTTTGCAGTATGCAATTTGTTCTAGTATAATAGCTTCTAGTATAATAGCCATTAAGGGAGACATGGGGTCTCAAAAGGGCCTCCAATTTGAATGGCTCAAGTCAATGCATGCATGAAAATTCGACTCCATAAACCTTGCACAAAAATCCATGAACCCCAATTTTTACAATCCTTGAACACAAAGACATGAGAAAATATAAAGAGGGGAGAGGACAAGAGTGCAGATGAGGAGAGAGGGCACACTTAGAGAGCACACCACAAATGACTAACTTTACACTAGATCTAGTTGAAAATGTAGAATATATACAAACCCTTTTAGGGTTAGGGTTAGGGCATCTAACCCTTTCCCTTATAGCACTCTATTCGGTTAGTGCTATGCACATATTATCACATGATGTTGAGCATGGTTTCTCAACACCTTCCCTCAAGATCAACATCATGAAGTAGGCCTTCCCTCAAGATGATGATTCTAGGAAATCAAAGAAGGACTGAGCATTACATTCCATCACACCCCTTTTATGGGAATGTCCTTCCTCTGAGTCAAACCAAGAGCTTGTTGGTGCTTCTCGAAAAGCTCTTTACCCGATTTTCAGTTCAAGCTTCCTCTTACTATTGTTCGTCCATAGATAAGCCCCTCTTTCCCATCTTCCAAGCATGGCTGACATTCCCGTGTTTTGTGGACGGGTAGAAGAAAATCCAAATGAGTATCTTGTGGCTTTCAAACGCCGTAGTGTCTCTCTCAACTTTCTTACTGAAGACAGATGGCTATTGGTTCTCCCCACATTTCTAGAAGGTTTGGCTCAAGTGTGGTATGAGAAGCAAACCGAAGATGTTCGCCAAAGCTGGCCAAGGTTGACAGCAGCAATGATTGAGTATTTCAGCAAAGAAGAGGAGCCGGAGAATGTGTACCTGTAGGTGGCAAATTTGAAGCAGTCAGAAGGTGCGCCGATATGTGGATCGAGCGGCCGTGCTCCTGGACCGTTTGATTGCCACACAGGAGGACAATGCCGGATTTCGAGCTGGAATGACTCAGCATGTGCTGGGCTACCTTGTAGCAGGAGCGAGTGATGAATTCCGCCTCAAGCTTAAATGGGAGAATCCAAAAACTATGGTGCTAGCACATGAGATTGCTCAAAAGTTTGACAAAGTTCAGTCTGACCCCGCTTCAAAGAAGACGATTGTCCCTCCGCATCCCCCTCCATTCCTGCAACAACAACCTAGGGGGTCTAACTCAGGGGCATACCCCCACCCCTCATCAGGGATGTATCCACCGCCTCCACCTCACATGTATGGTCCTCCCTTAGCTGCTTACCCTCAACAAGGTGGATATCCTCATCCTCCACCTCGAAGATTTCCCCAGCCTCGCCCACGAGCCCCCCTCCTCTCTACTCCCGTGGCCCCTCCAACTAAAGAGGCCCCCCCTGCAACAGAACCTGGAGTCAATGACCTAGCCAAGGCCCTGAATGATCTTCGGCTTGAGATGGTGGGCATCAGAAATCAAGCCAACCGCCCTCCAAGAGATCGTGCTAATGTTGTATGCTACGAGTGCAACCAGAAGGGTCATTATCGCACAAAATGCCCCAATATTCCAAGGGTGAATCTTCTAAGTGAGTCGGGCACTGAGGATTCTGATGTGGAGATCCTTGATCTCGGGAAAAGAACTCGTGCTACCTCGGACCCCTCTCCAAACCGTGGACCGGGCCGCCCCAAGAAGAAGGTGTCCTTCTCAGAGCCCTCAGATGCTGAGATGGCAGACCCACCAACAGAGAAGACTAAAAGATCTCGCAGGAGTAAGTGGTCACCCTCGAATTTTCCCATCGGCTCAGGGCAAGAGGACTATTCGGTCGTTCAAGACCTTGCTCATCGTTCTTTGAGCATCACACTCCCTCAACTAATAGCATTAAGCCCTAAGGTGAGACGTGAGCTACAGCAAGGTCTCTCAACAAGGAAGAGCAAGAAAAAGGGAAAGGTACGAGAGGTATCTTCTATCTCTGAAGAAATTGATCGGCACCCACACACAGTAGATGTCATCATAGATAATTGCCGTGTCAAAAATGTGTGTGTTGATGGGGGAGCTGCATGTAATATCATGGTGCCCCGCATCATGAAGAAATTGAATTTGAAATGTACAAGGCGTTCCTCCACTCGAATCAAGGTAGCAGATGGTCGACGACTCGCCACCATGGGAGTCATTGAGGATTTGCCCATCACTGTCAACGGGCTGACCACCACTGTCAATTTCTATGTAGTGGACATTGAAGATACAGGCAGAAGTTACCCTGCCATACTCGGGAGACCATGGTTGAGAAAAAGTGATGCAGTCAGCTATTGGAAGACAGGACACATGTCTTTTGGTGCTTCCAAGGAGAAAATCCCTGTGCAACCTGGTGCCATGGAACCGGAAGAAGAAGAGGAGCATGACAGTGATACTCTCTCATCTTCAGTGTCTGAGTCCATGTCTGAGTCCATGGAAGAATCAGACGGGGGGGAGGAATTCTCAGAGGAGGAAGTTTACATGATGGGGGTGTCTCCGACCCTGCCACCTGCAGAAAAGATAACAGCTAGTCCTCAACAGCTCGAATCAATGCTTTCTCCAGACCTCACTCCAGGTGAGAAAGATGAGTTTCTTGAAATGTTCAAAGATTTCCCTGACCTCTTTGCAACTAGCTACCACCACCTTCGCCATGTGACTGCCATAGAGCACAAGATAGAGCTGAAGCCTGATGCAAAGCCTGTGGCTCAGAAGTATCGGAGATTAGGGCCCCTACAGACCGACGCTTTGTGCTCAGAGTTGCAGAAGCTTGTAGAGGCTGGGTTTATTGTTCCGGTTCACAATACTGAATGGGTTTCACAAGTGGTAGTCATCCCAAAGAAAAACAACAAGTGGCGGGTCTGCATCGACTATAAGAAGCTCAATGCTACCACCAAGAGGGATCATCATCCTCTACCCTTTCAAGACCTCATTCTTGAGAAGGTAAGTGGACATGAGATGTATACTTTCTGTGATGGTTACTCTGGGTTTTATCAAATCAGAATTGCCGAGGAAGATGTGCTTAAAACCACATTTGCCACACCCTAGGGGACATTTGCATTCAAAGTAATGCCATTTGGCCTCACCAATGCTCCTGCCACCTTTCAAAGATTCATGCAGATGGTGTTTGCTCCTTATTTGGGGGATTTCTTGGAGGTGTTTTTAGATGATTTCTGTATATTCTCATCATGTAAGGAGCACATCATGAAGGTTAGATTGGCCTTCCAAAGGGTCAATGATGCAAATGGCAGTCTCAACCCTGAGAAATGCACCATTGGAGCCACTCAAGGGAGGTTATTGGGACATGTTGTCTCATCCGAGGGCATCAAGCCTGACCCTGAGAAGGTAGAAGCCATCCTCAAGCTCTCCCCACCTACAACCAAACGTCAGGTACACTCATTTGTCAATCTAGCAGGATACTATCGCCGCTTCATTGATCAGTATGCTGCTTTGACACGGCCCATGACTATGCTATTAAAAGATGGGGTTGATTTCTCTTGGAATGAGGATTGTGATCATGGGTTTGCACAAATCAAGAATGCTCTGGCTTCAGAACCCATTCTACGCAATCCAGACTGGTCAAAGACCTTCTATATCAATCCTGGGTTTGGAGAGCACACTCTGGCAGGTATTCTTCTCCAGCAAGGGGAGGATCGGTTCATGTATCCCGTTCGATTTGCTTTTCTCGACAATTGCTCGACACTGAGCGACACTATTCAGAGGCCGACAAGCATGCCTTGTCTTTGGTGTTTTGCATTGAGAAATTTAAGCATTATGTGGCTGGAAGGTCCTTCTTTATACTCACTGACACTGGTCTTGCAAAGCAGGTTCTTCAATCACCAAATCCCATGGGCCGGTTGGCCAAATGGTTGGCAGTTCTACAAGAATTTGATTTTTCTTTCAAAATTGTAAAAGGGGGTTGTTCCAACTTGAAGAATGCTTTGATTGATTTAGAGGAGTGCCTTGATGTAACCCTGGTAGCAGCCATAGAAGTTGGGGATCCTTGGTATGGTGGTATATATAAGTTTTTGACCGCTTTCTCCTTTCCTTCAGAAAGTACAAGCTATGAGAGAAAGAAGATCCGCAGAGATAGTAGGCGCTACACCCTCCTTGATGGGGTGTTGTACCGTCAAGGCATGGATGGGGTACTCAGACGGGCCATTGATGCAGATGAAGTGCCTAAGGTATTGAAGCATTATCATGATGGGTTTTGTGGAGGCCACTATGCCAGTGACTATACAGCTATGACTATACAGCTAAGAAGATTTTACATGCTGGATACTATTGGTCGACATTGTTCAAGGATGTCACTTTGTATTGCAAAACCTGTGAACCATGTCAATTCTTCGGTAGGAAGGATTGCGTCCCGGGCAACATCACCCAATGATGTCCATCCATCCATTTCAGAAGTGGGGAATAGATTTTGTCGGGCCCTTGCCCATGACTGCCCGCAAAAAGAAGTATCTTTTGGTAGCCACTCAGTATGTCACTAAGTGGGCTGAAGCTATCGCTCTCTCTGCTGCAAATGGCAAGGCAGTTTCAAGTTTCATATTTGAACGTATCTGCACAAGGTTTGGGACACCCATGGAGATAGTCTCTGACCATGGGAGTCCATTCTTAAATGAAGCAGTGGAGTTACTCATGGATCGCATGGGCATTGATCATCACACTTCTAGCATCTATTACCCAGCATCCATGGGTCAAACAGAGCGGACCAATGGCCTCCTCTGTAAAACCATAGGAAAAATGGCCACAGGGAATAGGAGCCAATGGGATCAGAAGGTCACTGAAGCAGTGTGGGCTTACAACATCACTCATAAAACATCTACAGGTCACACCCCTTTTGAGTTGGTGTATGGTACTGAGGCAGTTTTACCACTAGAGATAGAGATTCCGGCCTTGAGATTGGCGCAGGAACAGAGGATGATAGAAGATGAACGTGTAGAGGCTAGATTGGTACAACTTGAGAAGTTAGATGAGACCCGACGCCTTGCACTACACCAGACAGAGATCCAAAAGAATCGACAAAAGGCCCGATTGGATGCTAAGATTCGCAAGGGATAAGAAAGACACTTTGCTGAGGGGGATGTTGTGCTATGCTTTGATAACAGATTGGACCACCAAATGGATAAGAAGTTTTTGCCACTGTGGGCTGGTCCATACAAAGTCATCAAAGAACGTAGCAATGGGTCTGTACAAGTTCAGGAGCTGCATGAACCATATGGCAAGAAGGTGATCAACAAGCGCTACCTCAAGCCTTTCTTTGTGCGTGATGGTCCCAGGCATGGAAATGCTGTGCATTCCCTGCCTGGGGGGGGGAACTGTTATGGATAAAATTGTCTAAGGAAAAATGCATTAATATGTATATGTGTTTGTATATGTGGCAATAGTATAATAAAATATGGTGTGCATAGGGCCGAAGGTTGAGGTGGCAAGGCATGACCATGTGCCACCCTTTCATGTAAGAGGACCCATAAGGTGTGTTGTACATAATCCATAATAGTAATATTATAAAATGCAAGGTGGCATGGCTCCTCCATGTGCCACCCCTGCACCTAGGATGCAATAATTGAGATATGGCTCAAAGTCCATTGGAGAAGCAATATAAAATGGGTGGAGATGGCTATTATATTGAGTTATTCCCTCCATATGGGATAGGCCCATGTGGGGGAGGTATAGAAGGACAAAGAGAGCTAGTTAAATAATGGGGAAAGTAGGATGAGGTGGCAAGATTCCTTGTGCCAACCCTCCACTTGTCCTCCTAGAGGTTTGAACCTATTATAAAATTGGAAAGAGACCAAGGGAGTATCATAGACTTGAGATATGGGGCTTGATTTATGCGGAAAATGGAGGCAAAGGGTTGTCGCACACAATTGAGAGTGCGTACCCACCTAGCCCACATGGAAGACTTTTCCACACACACCATGCATGTGGGAGGAAACATTAATGTGGAGAGACCCCCTCTTTTGGCTATAAAAGGAAGGGGCTATTCCTTGATGAGGGACGCTCATTCTTGTAAAGCCACCTAGCTAGTATTTTGATATTTCCCTCTCATCCCTCCTTTCCAATAAAGTATCGTTCACTTCCCTTGATGTCTACATCTCAACATTCCTCTTCCTATCATGTACTTGCTTCTCTTCCCACTCTCCCTTTCCCCTTGTGTCATAGTCTCCCTTTTCCTTCCCTCCACTTCTAATTCCTTATTCACCCCTATGACATCCCTTCGCCCTCGTGATCTCCTTTTCTCTATGGCCTTTGAGCGTCGCCATACTTAGTCTCTAGCCTTTGGTCTCGGTTTCTTTTCCGGCTAAAAGTACCTTAAAGGAATAGGAAAAATGATAGCCATGGAAATGAATATTCATCGTATCTATTGCCTCCATATCAAACAACCAGTTACGAAGCATGTCCTTCTTGTAGCTATTTTCCTCCCTCGTCTCTGGGTTTGTTTCTACGAGGAGGTCATCCAACATTGTTCTCAGATAGAGCATGAGCATTCCAAATTTTTTTGGGTATGCCATAGATTTGTAGTAGGTGGATCGATGTTGTGTTAGCAACGTACTTCGCATACTGTGGGTCCTTATAATATTGAAGGCCTTCCCACAGCTACTCCTACAATAGATCCATCTTCCGAATGACAATCTCAGATCGATGTTGTGGAACACTAACTACCTCCTCCAATCGATCCTCTTGTACGATAATCCTAGGTTGTTGAGGGATCCATTGCAAAATGGCTTCATCTTTTGTAGGACAATAGGCTGAAGAAATGTCGTTGCTGTCGTGGCTTTCCATCTATGTTCCTTCATTGTTCCTTCACTTGTTTGTATCAAAGTGCATGCAAGTTTTTGTGATCTTTCTACAATATATACACATATAGATGTATATAGATACTCAAAATCTCTTGTCTAACATTATGGTCCTTGTCTTGGAAAAGGATCACTTCAATCACTTTGGAGCTTTGTACAACATCACTCCGATCACTTTGGAGCTTTGTACAACATCACTTCGTCTATAAAGTTGGATATATATAGACATATAGATATATGTAGATATTCGGTCTGACATTACAGTCCTTCACATGTCTTGACACTTTCTAGACTCAGAGCATTCTCTTGCTGTACTAAGTGCTACCATCACGATAGAAACATCTCTTCCTCTCTCATTAGCAGTACCCAACCACTTTACTTCAAATCTTCAACTCCGTTTAGTCAAAATCCTTTGTCTCACATTATGGTCCTTGGCCTGTTAAAGGACACTATCTAGTCACATAGCTGAGAAAACATCACTTCAGTCACTTTGAAAATATTATAATATTGCATATATATACATATACATATATTATTATATCTATATATAAATATATCTTAACAACTGCACCTACATTGAGAAATATGAAATCCCATAACTAATCCACAATTCCTAAATGAATGAATTGTATTCCATTCATCTTGTCTTGTAATAATAATAATAGAAGCAAACCACCGCATTTTGTTCTTTGCATTTATTTTGGGTTTCTTCTTTATTAAGAGGAGTTAAGAGTATTGTTGTATGCATTGGGGGACGAGGAAATCCAAAATGGCAAGCCTTTCCTTCTCTTGCAAGTCTTCTTGTGCTTATTGGATTGGATGTCTGGGTTCGGTAGCTCAAGCATTGATATGTCACATGATATGTATTTGTCGACAAAGTCTTCTATCTCGCTATTTGAAGAAACACCATACATTGGTGATCCTTGGATGCAAAGCAATCCGTGGTCATGCTGGCTACCATGATTTTGGAATTTTGTGACAAAGTACAAGTCCATTACTTTTTTGAGAATTGAAACGTCTTGTTTTAGAAGCCGTTTGAATGCTTGGAATCTATGCACGTAGTATTGAGCCGTTGTTATGGGGTCATGCCGGATTAAGTCTTGCCGGTTACACAAACATCTTTGCTTGGGAGGAATTTTTGTTTCACTGCTATTATTCTCCATGAGAAAGGTACTCATCTTTGATTTACTATCTTCAGTTTTGAGATAAATGCTATAATGTTGCAGCATATACAAGCATGTTGCCATGAGTCTCGTATTGCTCTACCATACTTTGCGCAAGAAATATTAGCTTCTCTTTTTCTCTTTCTAGTTTTGTTTGATGCCTTTTCTTGTCTCATACTTTGGTTGTTGGCCATTGAACTATGTACTTCAAACAAAGGATGTTCTTTAGCAAGTGCAACGTCAAAAATTGCTTCGTTTTCCTTTCTAAGACTTGCATCTTTTATTCTATACACCTTGCGCATATTTGATTGCATAGAATTGTGTCATCTCATCCTCTTTTTCCCAAGCCGCATAACCTCGTTTATGTGAACATTTTTGCAAAGGAGAGATTTTCATTGGAATGGTTGTTTCATCAAGAAGAAATGCAAGGCAAAATGTAGTTTAAAGAAGCAATACATGGAAACTTTTATAGACATGGGTTGTAGATTGATAGAATGTGATGAACAAACAATTCAATTGATGTGCAAGTTTAGTCAAACAACTATATTCAATGCTCTTAAAGTAGAGGAATTTGATACCACGTATGCAATTTCTTTTGCGCTCACACTCTTGTTATTCGAATCAAGAGCAACATTTCTCAAAGCATTCCATGGGCAATTGCTAGAGTTAGCATTTTGCTCAATGGATTCCATAAGCATGTGTAATAAGGATGAATATGATTGTGATGGAAAAAGATGGATAATACATCTAATAATGTCGGTGTTATTCTAGGAAGCTTACATTCGCAAGGTGGTCAAATGTGCTGAAGTTTTTTAATTGTCCTTTCTCAAACGAGATATTCATTTGCTTACGACTTGGTAATATAACAAAGAAAATTATTTTCAATTGAAAACTTTGGAGAAATGTATTTGTTTGTTTCTTGCATAGAATATGGAAACATAATCATGGAAACATGATCGAACCAATGCTATGCTTTTTAGTAAACCATTTGTTATGGAGAAGCCATAATTTCATGGATACAATAGGAAACTTTGAAGGGCACCAAGCTTTACACTATGGAATGATATGAAAGACAACCATAATTGTTTCTTTCAAATGAATTACATGACTACATGTTCAAGCATCTGCATCAAAACCAATAATATGGCCAGAACTATTCACAGTGAAAGTTCTATTGCACTTGATGGAGTGTAGCACGGAGTGCATGCTAAGGGTATTTTCACTGTGAAGATCCATGAATGGAGCCTCCAACTCCAATATGTTGTCAATGTGGCTGCTGCAAAGTAGCACTATCACTTCCTCACCTCCACATTGTACTATCTTCCCTATTAAGATGGGAGTTTGAGCAATAGGCTGGGCTTCGTTGCAAGTGTAGCAAAAAGGACGTCGATGATTGCAACTAATGCGAGTCCCAGCACAAATAGTGCAAGAGTACTCCACAAGAGGTGTATTAAGATTTGTGAACTCAAGCAGGCCACTCACCTACAAAACAATTTAGGCACGAGATTGGAAATTGCAATTTGGAAAAAAAACATGAAAATATAGGAGTAGATTTTACCATACGACCATATCCAAGGTTTTCAACTTGCGTGAGGTGCTCCTTTTTAGGCCTTGCTAAGATAATGAAGGTCCAAAACACACAAGGTGTTTCTAATGGACATGTATGACACATTTTTCAATGTGTAGTATGTACATCATGGTGTCTTCTTCGTTGTACTCCTGAATGAGACGTGCAAACAATCCTTTGCGTTCATTCACAAAAGTGAGATGCAAGCACAACAATGTTTAAATAATCCAATTACTTAAGTTCAAACAAGTTGCATTTCAATGGTTTTTTGTGTTGTAGGACATCATTGCAGCACGATCTTCATTCCTAAGTCCATCCACAATAATTAATTGGTCAACAGCTCCTCCATCCAATATGGTCCCCATAGCCCTATTTATTTACGTCAATGACCTACAGTTCTTTGCAAAAAAAAGGAACATATATAGCGAGATTGTGGTCATTCAACAATGTGATGGAGCCCTCAAATGGCTCACCCTTGAGTACACTTGTTATGGCGTTAAGGTGAATAGAATAACGAGAGGTCCCTCCTTCTCCGGTGTTGTGCTTAAGCATGGACGTACCTTCTATCCTCTAAAATCCATCCACTTGGATCCTATCCTTGAATTGATTAATGCAGGAATGAGGCACAACAAAGGTGATAGTATTGCAGTTGTGCCTATCAGTGAAGTCGACCTTCAAATAAACTGGGTAGTCTTGTAAGTCCCATACTTGCCTAGGATTCTACCCTTGAAGGCAAACCTATGACTAATGCAATCTGTGGGTTGCTAAATGTACAACAGTGGGAGTGAATTGCACAATTTAAGTAGGTTCAAGAGATGCTAAAGGAATCAAATGAAGCTGTTGCATGGAGTGAGCAAAGAGTGGAGGAGATGAAGGAGAACATCCGCAGCCTTAGGATGAGGGAGGAAGGAATCAAGAAGCAACTTCATCATGTACAGATTAAGACTATGGTATTGACGGCCGCAATAGTTAAATTGGATGCCTATCCTACAATGTAGCAGGGTCCAAAATGCATGGTCTGCCATACTCCCATCATAGGTGACTGCATGATCCAATGGCCTGCATGTGCCACCCTATGCACGTTTTTTGTTTTGGGATGTTTGTGCATGCAAGATCGATATGTAGAGAATGTCGTTTTCCATTTCCCAAGTCATCGATAGATCAAATGTGCCTGCCTGCTATAGCTATCTACGACGAGAAAGTAGATCATGTAGCTCAATTTACCATTTAGGCAAATTTTGCAAATGACAAGGAGCTTAAATTGAAGAAGGCGCGACTGCAAGGAAAAGGAGCCTAAAGGGAGGAACCAGCCCCCTTCAGGAAAGGACCAAGAAGGGCAGAGCCTACAACCAAGATTCTCAAAGAAAGGAAAGAGAAAGTGACATGAAGGAAGGGGTCGTGCCCCTGAAGAAAGGAGCCGGTCCCCTTCGAGAAAGGAGCAAGGAGGGCCCAGCCCCTCAAGGAAGGAACCAGCCCAAAGGAGCAAGGAGGGCCGAGCCTGCAATTAGGGAGCTCAAAAAGATGACCTGCTCAAAGCAATGTGGAACCGGCCCCCAGAAGGAAAGGAGTCTTTGAGATGTAATCTGTGTCTAATGTATTGAATTATTAATTTTCTCCAGAGTTTACTTGGGCAATGCATATGTTTTATGATAACACTTTGCAGTAATGCAATTTATTCTAGTATAATAGCTTCTAGTATAATAGCCATTAAGGGAGACATGGGGTCTCAAAAGGGCCTCCAATTAGTGTTTCCTAATTTCAAGGGATTAGAGAGAGATTTGAGGTGTACCAATGAGAGTGCTCCTTTGTGTGGGGCAACGGTGTGTTGAGGTGTACAAAAGGCTAGCTTGAGCATTTAAGGGTAGGGAAACCTCTCACCCATGATTTAGACCCATGGTCCTCACTCCTAGCCATTGATTTGATATCTAATCCAAGCGTCACATTCAAATTTGTGGTAGAGCACTCCTGGCCATTAGATCAAGGGGTAGATCTAAGGGATACTATAAAAGGATTATAGGGATCAAATATAAGCCCTTAATCAAGTAATGGATCCAAGGGATGAGATGAAAGAAGGAAGTGCCACAATCCTAGCCATTGATTTATAGGAGATCCAAGGGAGGACATGAAAGAAAAAGGCACTTCAATCCGAGCCATTGATTTGAAAGAGATCCAAGGGAAGTGATGGACCAAAAAGGGGCTTCATCTAGGCCATCCATTTGACTTGAAGGAGATCCAAGCGGAGAGATGCACTCCAAAATGCGCCTGCATCTCCACCCTTCAATTGTCTAGCCCATCTCCACCATAGATCTACTCAAGATCAAATGGTCCACAACTAAAGGTGCCTTCTCCCTCTTCAATAGCCCTCCTATTTGTCAAAGTTTGCCAGTTTGGAGCCCACCAAAGGCGCCTCCCTTAAGTCTCCCACCATTTTGAGCATCCTAAGCCTTTGATCCATCCACCATCCACCATCCACCTCCATCCAAAGGCCAAGGTTTCCCAAATTCAAAATAAATGTACCATGTCAATTGAGTCAATGCTATGGGGCCCTTAAATCATGGGTTACCATAGTGGGTTCAATTCCAGTTAACTTAATCCATTTCTTAATCCATTCCTTATGAGGCCCTTTTGAGACCCCAAATCTCCCCTAATGACTGGTTGGTTGCAGCTCGGAGGTTTGTTGTGCACTAGGATATTAATTGCCACCAACGTGGTGATTTGCTTCTATTTTTATGAGGATACTAACTTAAATGCCACCAATGCGATGGTTGGTCGCCAGTAGCAGAGTGGTTGGTTGCACACTTGAAATATAGGTACAACAATATATGTGCACTTCTAGCACATCCAACAACCCTTCATCTAACATTTGATGAATACTTCACCCAACTTAAGTTTAGTCAAGGAGAATACATTTTGACATTGTGTTCAAGTATAAGCCAACCAACAATGTTCTTAAGGCATCAACCTAAACATATATTCACTAAAAATTTCAACCCAACTTTATTGAAACTATGGCTAGACAACATTGACCTTCAATTCACATGGAGCAACATATTGTACATCATACGTGACAAAGGTGGACAAGGAGATGGCCGATGCTGTTACAAGAGCATTTTCTAATTGCATTCACTCCAACGCTCATACGCAAAGTTAGCAACGCAATACTAAATGCACAGCATATAAGCGCACAACAAGTTGTGTACTTATGCCTCTCTCTACCCCTCACCACAAGCACTAGAGAATTCTTGTACATCAACACTAGCCCTATTGAAGAAAGAGACTACTTGAAGCTAGACCCTGAGAGCAATGACATCTTTGCAAATGTTATAACTAAGTACGCTCAGTGCAAATCATCCATGCTAGACGTTTTCTTAGCTTCCTTTGTCATGAGTATGGAAGCAACAAAAACAACACAAAGAAATGCAAACACAACAAGATTATTTGCTTCAACAACTATAGCCAATCTAAGGACCTGAAAATCATTACAAAGAGATATGCTTACTTTACTTGCCGTTTATTTAGCACAAGCATTTGCAAAGTATAGAGGTTCCAACTTGGCATGATCTTTATGTAATAAAAAAGGATTCCATGGAAACAAAAAGAGCTCACTTTAATAAGCTATTGTCCTTCAAACCGTCCAACTGTACCTTTAATATTTCAAATTCTATGTCAACATCCCATGCTAACGTTGACGAAAAAGATGAGTTTGACTTGCAAGTGGAGTTCCCTAAACCTCCTAAGCAAAATCAATTCATTTAACATGGTCACCCTACATATAAAGCACAACCAAACAATGAATACCATGCATCAATTCATGCTTTGAATTGCGATCAACGCGCAATAGTAGAAGACATCTTGCTGAAGAAACGCCTAAGACAAGCAAACCCCTTGCATATATTTCTATCAAGAAATGCAGGGACTAGCAAGACATTTACATTGCTAGTGCATTGCTAAGGCACTACTATCACTACGACACAACTGAGGCTAGTCTACCTAGAATTCTTATGCTAGCGCACAATGCTAGCGCACACTGGAAAAGTTGCATTCAATGTGGGTGGACTCGGCTCTTCACTTGCCACTCATGACCTTCACATACAAATCGCTTTCTGCAGAAACCGTTCAAACACTTTCAGCACTCTACAAAAACTTGGACTTAATAGTTTTTTATGAGTTTTCCTTAATTGGGCAAAACACTTTCATTGCAACAGACATGCATATGTGTGAAATAAAACACAATCATTTGCAACCCTTTGGAGGTGTGGACGTACTCCTTTGTGGGGATTATGCCAAGCAAGCCCAACAAAGGATGCATGGATTTTTTCAGAAAAGGCAACAACCTTATTTATGCTACCTTGCATTTAGAAACACCATGTACATTACTACGAGATAAAGACACAAATGCGATAAACCAATCAAACCTTCATTGAAATTTTGAACCGCATTTGCATTGGCACACAAACACAAAAAGATTTGAACTACTTGAACACGCTTTACCATCGTGACCTACTAACAAGCACAATGAAGACGTCTTCCATATATTGACTTCTCAACCCCACTACCTCAAAGCCATGAATAGTAAGCATAGAACATGTAGCAAGACAATCCAATTCCCAACAGACCCTAAAAATATAGGAGGCCTTCACGTTGAGCTTCGCCTTTAACTAGGTATAACAGTCGAACTTTGTTCAAAGAATTTGAACATTGCCAATGGCCTAGTTAATGGAGCAGATGCCACTTTCATGGACTCTAACATGGAGAGAAAGCTATTCATTTTATGGGCGCATTTCACGAATAAACAAATTGGCATAAAGAATCGATCAAAGAACACAATGTTCTACATGAGTACAACTGATCCATTATGGATGCCTATCTTCCAAGTCAATCCTGAATTCCAAATAGGGAAAATCCTTCTCAACACAGTTTGCAGACATCAATTTTCACTACAACTTGCAACTACTTGCAATATTTATCGTTCCCAAGGCCTTTCCATGGACTACTTGGCATTCAATCCTATAGGCATTAAATCACATGGCCTGGCTTACAATGTTGCACCTTACATCAATTTTCTCTACTCTGTAATGATTACAATACGCCCACATTGCATTGAATGAACAGTACTACAAAGGTAATGGATTCTTGTTAGCTTATATAAAAAGGCTATAAACGAATGTCAAAAAAGGCAAAATGATTACATGCCTTTAGATCACAACCTCATGCAAATTACTCCTTCCTGTCTGTCACAATATCCCTTCTTCGACTAGCAGCTTCAAGAGCATCTTCCAACCAATCAATGGTGCATTTAGTTAGCATGTTTGATAACTTTAGGGGATACTTCCTACCACTATTGGCCCTTCAGCAAGCTTTTATATCCTACTCTCTTTTAGCTCTTTCTTCTTCATATGTTTGAGCCATTTCTCCATTTCTCTACAATTGTAAAGACAAAAGTTGTTCACTTTTTGTTGGCAAGGCGATACTCTCTTCTGCTTTTCCTTCCCTTGTCCGATCTCTCCTATAACACGTGGGCCATTGATATCATACCAAAGTTAATGTCTGGCATGAGTTGTACAAGAGACTCCGTAATGTAAAACATTGACTCTTGCACCAGCCAGGCCTTTTGCAATGCTTCCCTCTGGTCTTGCTTTTTGTCTTACATACCCTTAACACATATTTCACTAATTTTGGACTCATATGTCTACATTTGGATTAATCCTAAAAATCCTTCCCAAATGAAAAGTTTACTTTATGAAAATGTCATTCGAGGATCAAAAGTTTACTTTTTGGCACTGTCATTTCCACATAATACATTTCACAATATCTTTCTATAATGTTGCACTAATAATGCAAAACTACTATTAAATCCTATTTTTGTATTTCTTATTTTTAAGAATCCTATTCATGTTAAAAAAATCTATTGAGTTATTAATTTAAATCCATGAAAAACCACTTATAAAATAAAGACTTAATAATTTAATTTAATCCATAAAATTGCACTTAAAATTCAATGTAGAAAACTATAGCACTCTTGAAGATTCAAAAAATTAAAATCTAAAAATAGAAATAGCTATGTTTGTAATTTTACATTATCATATGTTTCCAAGAAATATTACTCTCTATGAGTCTTTGTACAAAGGAGTCTATCACGGCCTTTTCAATCATTTAATTTTGTCTTTACAATGAGTTAAGTACAAATGGGCAATCCTTACATTTGCTTGTTTGAATGTCCGATTCGTCATCACTTATTTCTTGGGTGCCATTTCATTCACTCTCGTTTGATCACCATCATCTATAGTCTTTATTGATGCTTGAATGGTGTTGTCATGGGCATTCTTCATTTGCGCTATCTCCTTCTATTTCCTCCTTAGCAAGCATTAGATTCTTTAAAAACTCCATAATGTGCGAAATAATTGGTAAGATTCATGACCTAGAGGTGGTGAGATTATATGAGTTATAGAGAGGGATGGTATGAGCCCTAGGTGGTATGTGAGATTGAATTGAGAGAATGATCGAAACGAAGTAAGGTTCCCCTCTCACTGATACTCTTGTGTATTTACATCAACAGGATCATGACCTTTATTGTCCAGCTTGGAGACGAGGGGTCAATGTTTGCAAATGTGATGCTACTAATACTCTTATATGTAAATGATGTTGTCCCCCGTATATTTTGTAAATAGTTATGACCCTTAAAAATTCAAGGCTCTGATTAATTATGATAGTTAGTTTCATGTGATAGTTGACCAAAAGAGCTCGTGTTCAATTAGATTCTATAGAGTATACCTCGCTTCTAGCATACAATTATACAGACGAAGGTTCTATCATGTATAGTTAATGCAAGATCACATAGAATTTTGAATAATAACCCAATACTTTAAGATTGGGTAAATTGGTTGATGTTGTATTACACTTTGAGGGGGGTGTTTTTTCTCCCCACGCGAAGTCACCCAGATCTATCAAGATTATGATCAACTATGAAGTAAGAAGGAAAACTTGAAAAAATGACAATGATTTAGGGCACATGATAATAGATTAACTTTCTCATATGGACTATAAATGAGTTGTGATTAGTTTGCTTGTTAAGTAGTTTTCTCAGCTGAGAGTCTCAGCCCTATACTTACGGTTTACTAAATCACCCACCCTCCTTGTACCCTTGAGCTTGACTCTTGTGTGAAATGGAAGGGAGCATAAATGACAATAAGTTGTTCACTACTCTTTACTCAAGTGAAACTTACAAAAGCAATGATGTTTGGATGATACAATAATGTTATGCTTATCATTAGTAGTAAGGCTTGCACACCCTCAGATGCCTCAAAATTTCAATGTTTTGCATTAAATGGCCACTAATTGTAGCTCATTAAGCCCCAATTGCCACATTTTGAAAATTAAAGAAGCATAGAAAAAGGAATTAACATGTAGAAATGCAATCATTGTTTTGACCAAATGGTACAAAATAAGTGGGATGATTATAGAAATGCAATTGTTGCAATGACCCACTGATACAAAATAAGTGGGATTATGAACATATGTCCAACTTCGCTCATGGGGTCAGAAGAGTATCCCAAGTGAATGTGGCCAATCAAGGATGATGACGTATCGATTAACAATGTGGTAGGAATGGGTAGGAATGGCCATGATCCAAGGGCAATTGTAAAGTGACTATGATGGATGCGAGCTCTTGACATTGAAGCAAAGGAAGGTTGAAGAGTCATGTCACAAGTGGCAACAAAAGAAGTAGAATTGTTTTGTTTTGTTTTGAGAGCCATCTTTGCTCTGTCAAGAGACTAACCAAAGTGAAAGAAAAAGGTTCTTACAAGGAGATTCTCCCATTCATTACACCTTCACATACACCTTGGTAGCTCAATCTAGTCATAAGCTTTTCCAAAGCACTTGATATTTTTGGCCCTACTAAGGCTCCATGGAGAATCTAGGCCAACGTTTGTTTTTCTTTGTATTTGGTCAACATAACTTTTTAAGATTCAAGTTACTGTTAGTTTGTCTATCATAACCCTAACTTATTATAAGTTATTAAAGGGCACTAAAGGTTGTCTTTCTTTTATGCAAGAGTCATTTTACTACCTCAAGTTATTAAGTGACATTAAATGTAGTCTTTACCTCAACTACTACTCTTTTTGGCCTGCCCTCTGGGGTAGCCTTAGCATCGACGCGTCTTTTGCAAAGCAGAAATTAGCAATTGTTTAATTTCGAAAAAAAAAATTGTCTATTTACCGGTGGTGTGTGCCATTGAATGTTAGTGGTTGGTAAATAGTGCCATTGAATGCTTACAGGCCTATAGTCCCTCAGACTCAGCTTCTTCCTCGACTGCGGCATCGTTCTTTCCTCACCTGAGTTGTCTCCTCGACTGCGGCACCTTTCTCAACCACAGCAGACAGCTCAGCCACAACTCCCAATGCCTCCCATCCATCCTCGCCAATTCTCTCCCCCCCCTTTCTCCTCCCTCCTCTCCAATTCCCTAATCTTCCCCTCACGCCCTTTCTCCTTCAACTTCCCAGTCTTGCCCGATCGCTATTGGATTCGCTCGTCTCTACTTCTATCCCTTCGAATTCCAGTAGAATAACCTCTCCTTAGCCTTCTTGTCTTGCCATTGCTGCTTTTGTTGCTTTCCTCTGTTGCAACCTTCGCCTTCTTCTTTCCTAATTTCCATTTCTCTTTTGTTTCCTGCTCATTTCGTTACTTGCTCTAGCATTATTTCCCTTGTTGATGGAGGCAAAGAGAATTTTGCATGCTTTGTCAGATGGAGCGCGCGCCAAAAGCTTATATGAGATTGCGCATGATTCCTAAGCAGAAGACTCGCTGGAACTCTGGAGAATGATCCTTCTGAGTTGCTCCATTGCCTTATTACCTGCTCATTGTAGCAAGAGTCATAACAAAGCTAGGACTAGTTGTCCCAGATGAGACTTATGGATTGCCCGCTGCTTGCATGGCTCTCTTCCTGTTCGCGTTATTCAATGTCTCTGCAATGCCTACCTTCCTGAAACTACAATAGAATTTTCCCCAGGGTGGACCCTATCGTTGAGGCTATGGACATTGCAAAGCGGTTTCTCCTATAACCCCTACTCTCCCTATGCTCTTCCATGATTCCTTCGTTAGTGTACGAGTGTCTCCAAAAGCTCCATCGTGAACCAATCTCGATTTCCATTTGTTAACGATGAACATTTTTTTTCTGCAGTGGATGTCTCAATAGCTCCATCTACTGCTGTGTCTGTTAATGCTAAGCAATTTGTAACATCTCCCATTATCCCTTGCATTCAAGGCTTATTTGTTAGCTTGTGTCCAAGTTTTTAAAATCATCAGTAATTCCACAAACAATGCAGGGAGCTAATGCGTTCATTCTTATCGACTCCACCGAAGGGAATGAGGCAGAGAAGTAGGCAGGCCCCAATTACGTACCACAAGCTACAAGAGTTCACAAGGCTTCTTGATTAACCTCATTGCGTACCAGGGTCCCTGGCTCTTTAATTCTTCAAGGTTGGGGAGAGGTTGGGCAACACATTTGAGGCGATGAGACAAACAATGCTTCTTACATGTGCCGTGTTTGATTTACCAGGGATCTTATGTGGGGAGAAATCTTGTTTCTCCTTTATAAAGTATCCTCTTTGGAAGATGGAGTGGATAAGCCCAATGAGAGCTTTCTTCTAGACTTAGTCAGTGCTCAACACCCTTCTAAAAACTGAGAGCAATGAATTGCGAGCAAATTGCATCGGTGAGCAGTGGATTTTGATCTTTTGTTGTTTCTCTGGCCAATCTGACTTGCATGAGTTTGTTTTCCTAGGCCCCCTCCTATTTCTTGCAGCTTTGCTGAGTAGTGTGGCTCATCGTTCAACCATAAATATTCGCTTCCAAGCACCTGCTATCGAAAACATCCATGAAGAAGAGAACAAATTTCCTGGAATATTTGCAAATGCAATCAAAGGGTCTCTAATATCATTCGATTCGCAGGTTCAACTGACTGCGTTGTAGCTACTTTGCCATATGTGTCCGCCAAAAGTAGCACTCTCAAGCGACCTGCAAATTCTTATTGAAGAATGCATAATGGATTACGTTTTTGTAGAAAGATCATTCTAAGGTTGCGGACAAATTTTTCGATTCAGTTGGTCTGCATTTTTTAAGTTCTCCTTGGGCAGGCCTAATGAATTATATTCACCTTGTTATTAAAGAAGGGCCAACATAGCTTTTTAAAATTCAGGTTACTGTTAGTTTGTCTATCATAACCCTAACTTATTTTAAAGGGCACTAAAGGTTATCTTTCTTTAGTACAAGAGTCATTGTACTACCCCAAGTACTCTTTCTTTCACTAAAGCATGCTAGTTATTAAGGGACATTAAATGTAGTCTTTACCCCAACTACTGCTGTTTTTATTAAAGAAGGGCCATAGTGTTTTGCCACCTGGTTAGGTTGCCTTTCTTTAGTACTACCTCAACGATTCTCTTCCTTTCATTAAAGCATGGCCATAGTGTCACTAAAGGGCACTAAAGGTTGTCTTTCTTTAGTACAAGAGTCATTGTACTACCTCAAGTACTCTTTCTTTCACTAAAGCGTGCTAGTTATTAAGGGACATTAAATGTAGTCTTTACCCCAACTATTGCTGTTTTTATTAAAGAAGGGCCATAGTGTTTTGCCACCTGGTTAGGTTGCCTTTCTTTAGTACTACCTCAACGACTCTCTTCCTTTCATTACAGCATGGCCATAGTGTCTTGAAATTTGGATTGTAAAAGCACATGTAAGTTTTGCGCTCACAAATCAACTAGTCTCTCTTTCTCTCTCTCTCTTCCCAAATGCTGACAAATCTACCAGTCTCTCTTTCTCTCTCTCTCTTCCCAAATCAACTCAACTCGTCCCTCAGTCATCTTGTTATATCTCTTCACCGCCACCCTTCAGCTCGTTGTATCACTCTCATAGACCTTGAGTTTTCCGAAGACTTTTTCTGCTTTTGAGCTTCAATGTGATGCATCGAGTTCTCCTTCTCTAGAGACCCATGCTCCTTCACCGCCATGAAGTCTGCCCCTGCGTTCCTTTCTACGCTCCTTGTCCCATTTCTCCTCTCCTTCCATCGCCCAACAAGACGTCGCTTGTTGTCCCTCCAAAAAAACATCCGTTTCCTTAGGTTCTCTATTGCCGCCTGAGGGTAGCCCTCTGCTGGAATCTTCCAATGGTAGCTATATCTTGAAGCTTGGAGTCTGGGAAGACAATACCGGCACTTACTGCATGGCTGCAGTGAGCAACACGAAAATAGGAACCTCGCCGCTTTGGGCTGCCAATAATGCGAATCCGCTGGCAGCCACTACCTGTCAACTGAACCTAAGTGACAGCGGCGATTTGTCACTGCAGTCCGACGGAAGCCGCACGTCTTGGAGTACCGGCACTGCCGGATCGGGCGTCCAAAGCTTGATCTTGGAGGAGTCTGGCAATCTGGTTTTGAGAGGTGCACAGGGACGCCCTGTGTGGCAGAGTTTCCAGCAGAGTCCATTTTTCTACGTTGCATCAGGCATGAATTTTACCACAAACACTACACTCTTTTCTCCGCTTCCAGCTCTGAACGCCCAGTTCAGTGTTGCAGGAAAGTATGGCATGAAATTAGGCAGCCAGGGTCGGCTATTTCTTTACACGAACGGGAATAACAATACCACGCCTTTCGTATATTGGAGTTACGGTGTAGATTCCAAATCGAAGCCAGTAGCTTATGCAACCATAGAGGATGGCATAATTTTTTATGACAACCAGTCGACGGTTCTTGGAACCTTACGTCCTACAATTAAAGCAGTACCGCACGGCACGGGGAGAATACTCTTTATAGAGAATAACTTCGGCAACTTGCAGGCAAGTTACTGGAATGGCCAACATTGGAAATTCTTTTATAACTCATCAATGGGTGCCTGCGAAAACCCCTATCACTGTGGATATCAATTCAGTATATGCGATCCCGCGACTGCTCAGTGCACTTGTCCAACAGGTTTCAAGAAGCAAAGCTCTTCAGGATGTGAGCCATCGAGCAATTTCGGAAACAATGCCGGCTGCATCTCGTCGAAGCGGTCTACCTTGGTCACTGTGAACGTCTCCTTTCATCCTCAGATGTCCGCCCTTTCACCCAAGTCTCTCAAGGAATGCCAGACATCGTGTTTGGAAAACTGCAGCTGCACGGCTGCTCTCTATGATTCCAGGACTAGTTCATGCTCGCTTTTCTCGGCCCTGCAGACGGTGTCAAAAGCTGGAAACGGCACTCAGCTTCTCTTCCTCAAAATTGTCGCCGAGAGAGACTCCTCCAAGAAATGGGAAGTGATAGGAATCGTAGGTGGAATTGCAGCATTCGCTGTAGTGTCTTTGTTGCTGGCCTTTTGCTGTTACAGAAAGACTACACGCCGGGGAACGTCGGGGACAGAGGAACTTTTCTTAACTGAGCTTCCTCGACTTCCTCCACGGTTCTCATACAGAGATCTCCAAGCTGCAACCAAAGACTTCTCCATCAAACTAGGCGCTGGAGGTTTTGGGACAGTGTACGAAGGTGTTCTTCCGTCTGGGATCAAAGTAGCCGTCAAAAAACTGGAAGGAGCGCAGGATCAGAGCTGGGATCAATTTCGGGCGGAAGTTGCAACGATTGGGAGCATATCGCACGTGAATCTAGTGAGGCTGAGAGGATTCTGCATGGAAGAAGGGATGAGGCTACTGGTGTATGAGCACATGGCCAACGGATCTTTGGACAAATGGCTGTTTGAATCGAAATCGAAAACAGATTCTTCAAGGGAGGTGCTGGATTGGGAGATGAGGTGCAGAATAGCACTGGAAACAGCCAGAGGATCGTGCATTGCGATGTGAAGCCAGAGAACATTCTTCTCGATTCCCACATGGGTGCCAAGGTGGCAGATTTCGGCCTCGCCAAGCTTGTACCAGGTGGTCACCAGAGCTTCGCCATGACCACCCTCAAAGGAACCAGGGGTTATCTGGCTCCAGAGTGGCTCCGTGACCCCACCATCACCCCTCGTATCGACGTTTACAGCTTCGGTGTCATCTTGCTCGAACTAGTGAGCGGTCGATGGTGCCTCGATGGCGATGTTGGCTACTTGCCCACTTGGGCCATGCGTGTTGCGGCCGCCATCCTTGCTTTACCACCAGCACCCATGCATGACTCCCACCCTATTGTTCTAGCCGAGGAGCATGGCCATGATCTCGCCCAATTGCTCGACACACGCCTTCAAGGAAGCGTGCCCCTTGCCAGCCTCAAACGTCTGGTGAGTATAGCCCTCTGGTGTGTCCAGTCACAGCCTGCCACTCGGCCTACCATGGCTACCTTGGTCCAGATGCTTGAGGGTGTGATCGATGTCCCTCCACCTCCCCTTCTCTCCTCTCTCTCCTTTGATGGCTTCTCATCATGTCCTACCTCTGAAGCTACAATGCCCACTAGCTCGTTTCCTACGTCGTTTGTTGCTACCGCTGATTCTTCTCTCACAACCTCCTCCTCATCTCATGTCCACATGTGCACCTCTACTACCAACTTTGAAGGCAACTCTCCTTCTACAATGCCCTTGTTGCATCTCTTTGCCCCTTCCCATGTGCAGTAAACTAGCCTCCTCAACATTGGAACAATTCTCAATAAGGAAATTCCATATGGGGCTTTCAAAGTGAATTTTATTTCCTTGTTGGTAAATTCTTATGCAACTACCATTTTCCTTGGAGATGATGTGTTGTTATTGTTGACATTTTGATTTATCGTTGGTCAAATAAGTTCTTGGTGCACTATCCCTTTTTTCGAAATAAGTTCTTATGTCTCTACTCGATAGAAGGTAGATGTTGCACTTACGTAGTCCTGAACTAATGTCGCTTTGCCTTTGTCCTTGCAAGAGTATGTTCTTATGTAACTACATTTGTTAAGGTAGGGTGGCCTTGATTTTTCATTTGCATTAGGCTTACTAATTTTTGTTGCCTCTCACTTGATGGTGACGGATGCAGATTCATAGGTCTCCACTCCTACTTTGCACCTTGTTAATGAAATTATTGTTGATGCACATAGAGGATGAGTTTGTACAATGTACATTAGATATCTAGATGGAACTGTTCTCTAGGTAATAACCCTAGGCTTGATGTAATAGTTGGGGTCCAATGGTAGTGTTCTCTAGGTAATAACCCTAGGCTTGATGTAATGGTTGGGGTCCAATGGTAGTGCACTTTATTTATTTGACATCATCACTTTCTCTGTTGTTTGCATGACAATTTGACTTTCAATGCTGAGGTTTCTTAGGAATCCATATGCACGACTCAAATTTGAAGTATCCTTGGGTCTCTCCACATTTACTTGGTAGCATCCATCTTTTTGGATCTTGTAATGGTTCTTGTTGAGAATCAAAATGGGGGTGTTGAAGCTAGTATTGATGCACTTACTCTGATAATTGGTAAAGATTAGTACTTTCAGACATTAAAAATCTTCACATAGCAATAATTATTGAGGTGTAGTTCTTGATCTTTAAGTTGGTTGTGTTTTGAAGGTGGCTATCCCTTCATGCTAATTAATTTGGTGATTTGAAACTTGGATCCACCTCTTACCAAGCATGATAGCTCCAGTAAATGTACCAAGGGGTCACAAAATCCTTGCAAGGCACAATATGATACTAAATCTCCTGTGCACAAAACTATGATACTAAAACCATTGGAAGGAAAGATAAAACAAATACGCAATCATGGATATAAGTAGATTCTACAAGAAATGAATTCTATTCATGTTATTATGGCAAATTTGCTACTAGGAAAATTGTTGGTATGTCCATCAAAAACCACACATTGGTGTCAATGTTAGGTCTTGATGGTGATCGGTAGTATTTGACAATGTCAATATAGCTGTTGGGCCTGACACTGTGTTTTTTATTAAAAAAAACAGAATGCAGCTTGTTCTAGCCTCATTCTTCCCCACTACATATCTTTTATTCAAAATTTCCCTTTAAAAACAAGGTAATATAAAAATGAATACGTGTCATCCAAGCTACAAAATTGCAAAATTGCCAAAAACTCTCACATCATGTATTATAATAAAGTTCCCTTTCAAAGAGGGTAATACAAAATGAACGAGAGGTACAAAATTGCAAAATCCTGAAGCATGGAAGAATCTACACTAAACTATTGATCTCCCTCCTTCTCCTCCTCCTCCTCCTCTTCCTTTTCTTGATCATGTCAATCTTTGCTCTTACCTCTTGCACCTCTGATCTTGTCTCCTCCCGTGATGTCCTCGCCTATGTCTTCACACAGATTGGCCATGCCCTAAGAACGTTGCATGAAACAATTTAGAAAATATAACTAAAGCTTGACTGTAAAAATGGAAAGGTGAAACGTGATCAAGAACAAGAAGGATCAAAGACTTACATGGTGACTTTCAACTACCATTCAATGGGTACTCCCCTGTCATCCAACCTCTCAAAGAGAGCTCATGTGCCATGCTCAAACGCATATCTATAGTCCTCATTTGTAGGGTTTTGACCAATTGTAAAATGCTTATTAACCCAGATTGAAAACATTAGATGAAGTGCTATGATCAAAACAATGTATTCAAACCAAACTAAAAAATACAAAAGAATTATGTAGTACACATATACTTACCACTCACACCTGAAATCCTTTGCTACTACCACTCCTGAGGTGTGAAGCACCTCTACTATGCATACGTGCTCGTAACGCCTTCTGATGCTTGTCCCACTTCTATGGCTTGTTGCAAAGCTCTACCTTGGTCCTATTCCAATCTCACTTATTCACATGAGGAGGCATCAACCTGGCCTCGCTTACCATGTCACAGATCTTTAATCGGTGATGTTTGAGAACATCTCCCATGCATCTAAGCATGTACCTCATATCAAACTCCTGACCAGGTGATACTAGATATTCCTTGAGCTATGAGATAGTATTTTTTCATTTAGGTTTGCCTTGCCCATGGATCTAATATATTTGAATCAAACATCACAGCAATAAGCTGCCTTTGTCATCCTTAATGATCTCCTTTAAGTCATTGACATAATAAAGTTGTTCTACATCTAAGGGAAACCAAGAGCATGAGAATGGGCTAAGGTGGCAGATGTAGGGGTGGCCACAACATTGGGAGGTGTGTAGGTGGTGCATGGTGTATGGCGGCATTGGGAGGGGTGGCAGTGGTGGTGGGAGGGGTGGAGTTGGAGTGAGAGGTGGCGGTAGTGGTGTGTTGTGTCTCAGCGTATCTGTCTCAGCTTGGAATGTCTAGACTCATCCACGTCATCTGAGGCTCCTAAATCACAACATCCCATACTCTTCCTATGATGATGCCTCACCATGAGGAGCCAACCACCCACTCAAGAGAGGTGACCCCTTGGAGGGGAGGTGGCCTACTATACAGAGAAGTAAAAGAGGCAAGATAAGGGGTCATGCAAGGCTAAATCTGTCACTAAAATGCCTCTAGTTGGTTAGGGACCATGCTAGAGATAATGTTGTCTAGACTCATCTGCAAGATGCATGTTGAATGGCTTGACTATGATCTGGATGACCCATGACTAAACATAGCTATTACAACGAAAACATGCAAATAAATGAATTAAAATTTACAATTAGCAAAACTTGAGTTGCAAAAAAACAATTGTGGCTCCAATCTCCTTTTTCACAAGATCCAACCTATTCCATGGTCCTTGTGTCCAGTTCCTAGTTGCTTTCATATTGGCTTTGGGGGTGAGCCTTGATGCATCTAGGCAGCAATATTGAGTCTTATGAGGATAGAATGAGCAGACATAGGTTAAACATGTGCGTAGGATATACTCTTTGCAACCAATAATCTTTGAGTGTGATTATCTATACGCTGATCACTCACATGCACATTAGATAGTACACTAGGAGCCGTGACTATTGGTTTCAGTTTGGGAAGATTCTAATGAGCTAGTTCAAGATATGGCGCCCAGGGTACAATTGAAAATGTTATAGGCCTATTGTGCATTGATTATCTGCTTGCAGAAAGAGAAAAGCGAAAAAGGTATGGATGTAGAGAAGAGAAGAGGGATGGAATGCAGATTGCATAATGTAGAAAGAGAAGAGGAAAAGAGCGATGGAGTGTAGAATCTAGAATGTGTAAAGAGAGGAGGGAACATAGAATACAAAAAGAGAATGGAAGAGGGAATACAAAAAAGAGTGATGGAATGTGGAAAAAGAGAAGAGAAGAGGGAATGCGGAAAGAGGGAAAGAGACCCTAAAAGAGTAATATGGAAAGACGGATGGAATGCGGAATCCAGAATGCAAAAAGTCAAGGGGTAAACAATGATGTAATGAAGAATGTGGAATCTGTTAAAAGAAGAGAAGAGAAGAGGGAAAAAGGAAGAGAAGAGGCCAAGAGGAACGAAATGTAGAATGCAAAAAGAGAAGAGGGAAAGAGCGATGGAATGCAGAAGAGGGAAAGAGCGATGGAATGCAGGATAGAATGCAAAAAAAGGAAGAGAAGAGAAGAGGGAAGGCGGAAAGAGGAAGATAGAAGAGAAGATGGGAGCTCCAAGTGGCTTAGTCAGAGGTTGCCTTTGCACAAGCTGCAAGTGACAAATTTGATATGAGTGCCATATTGCCATGCACTCATATGGGGAGTTTTCATGAGATGCTTTTCAAATTCCGGATGTTAATGAGCTAGATCATCAATAAGTCAATGGTGTTTATGTTCACGATTGCATGCATATTGCACACACTAAAATTATTTACATGAAACTGTTATACAAGATGAAGAGGAAGAGAGAACAATTGCATCTTTCATGGTTGTATCTGATGTGGCCATGCATGCATGCCGGGAAGATTTAGGTGATCTCAAGGAGTGCTAGAGCTCAACGGAATTCAACAAACTTTGTCTTCAACTTGTATTACACATTCCAAACTTGAACATGAGACCAAAAAATTTTGGAATAAGGATTTATAATGAGACCTTTACAGTATGACAAGTGCTATGTTGCAGCATGCATCTTGAAGACTTTAGGATATAGCAATTTATTCAAAAACATTAAATTTTTGTTCTGTACATATATGCAACCAAGTAATCATTCAAAAGTACACTAAGTGAGCCCAAGGACACACCTAAATTAGAACATTAGGCATGGATTAACGGCCCTCCAATGTTGTGCTAAAGTGATGCGCACCCATTTGAGAGCACGCTCCATAACTTTTTTTAAAATTTTATTAAAAACCAAAATAGATTGAAATTTTGGAATCCAAACTAGTGCGACTACTATATGGTGGTCTTAAAACATCCATAGTTGCTGATATTGGTATCTAGATTCATGCTAAAATAGAAGAAGTTAAAAATGTGCAATTTGTGCATATGCAAAGATCTTTTAATAAATCTAAGACTATTTACAATTTTGAATTGTTTCTTTTTCCATGCACTTTCTTACTATATGGCTCATAAGCATGGCAAAGGTCATTGCATTTCATAATACATAGCATTAAACCTGATAGCTTGCCCTTTGGCCTATTTGTGTTTTGAAGCATTTAAGGCCACATTTCACTTGTTTGGGATATCCAATTCTATTGGCATGTATCACCAGAGGGGGAAAAACCGGCAGCTAAAAATTTTGATACTCCCACGAATTTTGAATTTTCACACCTCTTGCCCATCAAATCTTGGAAGATTAAGTACTTGCAACCTGCCCTGCCTTGCAACCATATCCAAGGTTTTCAACTTGTGTGACAAAGACTTGCATGAGGTGCTCCTTTTTAGGCCTTGCTAAGATAATGAAGTCCAAAACACACAACGTGTTTCTAACGGACATGTATGACACATTTTTCAATGTGTAGTATGTACATCACGGTGGCTTCTTCGTGGTACTCCTGAACGAGATGTGCAAACAATCCTTTGCGTTCATTCACAAAAGTGAGATGCAAGCACAACAATGTTTAAATAATCCAATTACTTAAGTTCAAACAAAGTTGCATTTCAATGGTTTTTTGTGTTGTAGGACATCATTGGAGCACGATCCATTCATGAGTCCATCCATAATAATTAATTGGTCAGCAGCTCCTCCATCCAATATGGTCCCCATAGACCTATTTATTTACTTCAATGACCTACAGTTCTTTGCAAAAAAAAGGAACATATATAGCGAGTTTGTGGTCATTCAACAGTGTGATGGAGCCCTCAAATGGTTCGCCCTTGAGTACACTTGTTGTGGCGTCAAGGTGAATAGAATAACGAGAGGTCCCTTCTTCTCCGGTGTTGCGCTTAAGCACGGACGCACCTTCTATCCTATAAAATCCATCCACTTGGAGCCTATCCTTGAACTGATTAATGCAGGAATAAGGCACAACAAAAGGTGATAGTGTCACAGTTGTGCCTATTAGTGAAGTCGAGCTTCAAATAAACTGGGTAGTTAGCATCCTTCATCTTGTAAGTCCCATACTTGACTAGGATTTTACCCTTGAAGGCAAACCTATGACTAATGCAATCTGTGGGTTGCTAAATGTACAACAGTGGGAGTGAATTTGCACCCTCTAGGGCTCCTCTATCAACTGCAACTATAGCTTGCAAGTTCTGATCATCGTATGTGAACGGTGAGGCTTGAACTTGGACCTCATTTGGCAGTCTTAGAATTCACCTCATCATCATTATTTTTCTTCGAATGCGAAGAAGCTTTGCTTGTTGCAATGGTTTTTGAGGAATGTGTTAAACCAAGTTTCGCAAGAATTCAATGGAATATAATTATATGTTTTAAGTCGAAGTGTTTTTAATCAATGTTTGCACCATGTTTCACGAAACATTGGTTCATTAAATTGTTAATGCAGTGGACTACATCGTGAATTATAACTTTGAATATGGTAACATAGTTTATAAGAACTTAATGTATTAGCCATAAGCTCCTGAAGAATGTCAATCACTTTGCACCCTAACATTGTTCAGAACTAAAATTTTGTACACGAACAATGTTAAAAATTCTTCTACAAACTATCATGATAATGTCTTTGTTTGTTCGCTACTAACGATTAAAAATCCGCAAGAAAACTTGTCTACGTTCTAGTGTTTGACTATGTTACGAACATCAATTCAATTCACTAAACAAAAAGAACACCATTTCAAGAGGCTAAAAACAAAACGCCTCGACTTTTGTTAATTCAGGAGATTGTATTACGCTTGAGGCGAACCCTTGCAACAACAAATGAATTCAAAAGGGGAAAGGGCAGGACTAGGAACATCGATGCTGCTACTAGCGTTGGCGATTCTGGAGAACGAGCACTTACCAAACGTATTATGCACTTCGTAACATCTCACCTATTCCATCAAAGCCCCTATCGAAGTATAATGGACATGCACTACCTTCGATTGAGGTATACAGATGGACATGCCATATCGAAGTATACACACAGACATGTAGTTACAATTACCTCTTCACCACCTCTGTGGAAATCCAAAAAGTCAGCTATGAAAAACAGAAACGGCTTGCGAAGTCGGACGAAAGCTAGAAGGAGAAGTTGAAGTAGGAGGAAGCATGAAGATTTCTTCGTATACCCCTCCCAAAGGTGTTACTCTTTGTCTCCATCACCTCAGGGGTGCTTCCAAGATCCGCCGTTTGAGAGAATAACAAAAGCAAACATAGCAACGAGCAAACTACGAACGACGAATAAATCTCCATATTTATAGGCAATTGGCTCGTCTGCGCCACAGAATCCATCAAATCTCTTTAGAAATCTACGTCTTCAATGCCAAATCCATCCGCACGATCAAGGAACAGAGCATGCACCACAGAGTCTTTGATGACGTGTCCTCAGTGTCTTGACCCAAACTTTAACTCTCCTCTCTCTCTCTCTCTCTCACACACACACACACTCACACACACACACACCACACACACACACGTCACTCTAATCATCCAATTCTCCCATCATATGAATCATCTACAGATGACCGACACGCATACTACAGCACCCAGCGTTTTGCAACGGATACAAACAACTGAAGAGTGAATGCTCTTTGCCATTTTTCTTCTCTTCTGCTTAAACGTCAAACAGTGAGCTGCACACGGGAGAGGGGTTGCTTGGTCTATGAACAGGGAAATAAGTATTTAAACATGGAAGTCACGGGACAGGAATTTGCTTCATGTTCCCATGTTTTCAAACATGCAAGTCGAGGGACAGGAATTTGCTTCATGTTCCCATGTTTTCAAAAGTTTCCAGTTGTGTTTCAATGTTTTGGTGCCTGCGTTTCTCATGGCTATCAGTATCGGGTCCATAAAAGCTGATAAGCTGAGCCCTTAACACTGTTTCATATTTTACATTGGTAGATGGTACACCCTCTGGTTTACTGGAACCAAAATGGAGTCCTTCCCAATGCTCAATTACTGTCTCATCAGAGAGAGATTCGTTCTGGATAAATTTACAAGCTTTTGGTATTGCGCACTACAAACTTCGAGGGTCCATATGGACATCTGCGGGGAATCCAGAGCGAAAGCATGCAGCTTCTCTCTACAAGTGTGCTGAGTCCTGGTTAAGGCGCCTTAATGTCCAACATCCTGACTTTGAGTTTTTCAGATCTCATAATCCTTCTTCTGGATGAGAGACTTTGCATCATTTTGCAGTTGCATGTGTTGATGACAGCAAACTGCCATGCAAGCAGTTCCTCCTGGTCCCCCCCCCCAAAATTGTCCCTGATGTATCCTGTATTTGCATGAAAGGAAGACAGGCCTGTAGTCTGTACAGTAACCTTTCTTTCGCACAGTTGAGTTTTGTATTATATAATTTTGAAATGATATACCCATGAAGTTGAGATAGTGCTTGCAGATATGTCTCGCTCATCTTTGTTCATATTAAGTCACGTCTTTTGTTTTTTTGGTGAATACAATGGAACAGCAGAATGTGTTTGGAATGTGAATGCACGGCTGCTTTCTTTTATTTTTGACAGTGAATTCTTCAGGTATATGCCCCATTTCGCATCCTACTGATTTTATAATCCTCGCACAATGGGAGCTTTGAGCGGGAAGGGTAGGAGAGTTGTGCATGTCCGTTGCCTCGCAGAATGGTGTTGGAAAGAACAGTGCTAATCATCGTTGCTGTGAGGTTGCAGAGGGCGGGGATTCCCAAAAATTGTCAATGAGTGAATGGCAAGCAAATGAGGTGGCGAGGCCTTTGTTTGTTGAGCCATGAGTGGAGGAGACGTCTGACAAGGGTGAAGCGGTGGAGGGGACGAGTCATGGGAAACCGGAGGAGACGCCTTCCTTCCCTGAGTGGTATCTCGTAAAGTCCATAGTGCTTTTACCTCGCTGTCGGAGATGGAGGCTCAAGAGCTTTTGAAGCAAGAACTGGCCTGGCATCAGAGAGAAGCGGAGAGAAAAGGGCAGTCTGTTGAAGGAAGGAGCATGCAGTGGTCTGTGAGTTGTCCTTGGAGATGGTCAAACACGAGCTTGAGAGGTTGGTTAGGGAGGTTTGTATTTGTTTTTTACAGGTAGAGTCCCGTCTTTCATTGAGATTAGGAATTTCCTTCTGTCGGAGTGTGATCTTCCAGCATCATGTTATTCTGCGAAGTTTATGGGGAAAGGGTTTTCCTGCTACGTTGCGCTTCAGAAGCTATTCGTAGGGATTTGGTATCGAAATCCTTTGTTTTTGAAGGCTATGGTGTTCTCTATTCCTTGGAGTCCTAGCTTCAGTGTGGACGAGTTTCTGTATCATGAGTGCCCGGTGTGGGTTGAGTTTTCGGGGTTGCCCTCTTGGTTGGAAGGAGCTGTGGATGAGCTTGCCACTACGCTTGGAAGAATACTCCTTATTCCAGTCTTCCAGAAAGGATTTTGCCCTGCGCAAGGCTTGGATTCTCTGGGGTCAAAGTCAGGATCCCTCGGATTTCGTTCGAATGGAGTTTCCTGATGGCAGCTTCTTATGACAGAGGGTCCAATTCGGACCTTTTCCCTATGCGTGCTATATCTGTAAAACCACAGGTCATTATGCAAGAGTGTCCACGAACAGCAGAAAATCCGAAGCTGGCCAGGGAACTGGTGGAGGACGAGGATAGGAGCACTTCATCGACACAATTGGAGTGAACCATAGTCATCGACACAATTGGAGTGTACCACAGTCAGATGGGAAGGCTCTTTCATCATCTTCGAAGATGCATGGCAATGGTGAGACATCTGGGTCCCTTTCTTGTTCAGTTGGCCAGGAATCTTGAAGTTGGTCTGCTCACCTTCGGGGGATAAGACTATGGAGCCTGTTCAGCACGGGATGGATGAAAAGGGAGGTGAGTCTTCGAAGATTTCTTCTTGGAAGCTGGTGGGGAAGAAGGGTAAAGTGCAAGAGATTTATGTTGGGAACCCTACCGTCTGATTGCAAAAGGTGAAGTTCTTCAGTTATGGAGCTCCAAGAGCAGTCGAAAGGTGAGCGTATTAAGGTGAGTTTGGATGCAGAGGCTCTTAAGAATTCTCAGGCTGTATCATGCAGCGTTCCGCAAGTTCGATGGGCAGACCTGAGTGATGAGGAGACGATGGGTGTTGAAGATGAGAATGCTAATCAGAGGAAAAGTGTTTTGGAGTAAAAGAATGTATCTGCAGCAGGACCTGAAGGGAACCGTGGTAATGAGAAGGCTCAAAGTTCCAAAGGCATGTTGAAAAGAATTAAGGATATGGCTAAGGGGTCTGCGTTGGGAAAGGAATACCATTTTCATTTTCCTAGAGATGCATATAAGGTTCTCACCCAGCAATGGACATAAGGAGGGTATTAGGACAGTCAGGGTGCTGTCATGGAATCTCAGAGGATCCTGTGACAAGGGGAAGCAAAGAGGATGCTTGAAAATTTTCCTGAAGAGGAACCCCGGATGTGATCTTGATCCAGGAGATGAAATGTGGAGCCGATGACACTTTCTGGTTCTCCCTCAATAAATGTGGTTTTGGTTCTTTTGCCAATTCTCCTTCGAGAGGTGAGGGAGGGTCTGCAGTATTTGTTCGACAGGGTTTGAGTGCTAGAGAGGTTTGCAGAAGGAAGGTTGGTTTTTTGGTGTGGAGTTAGTGATTGAAGGATTTGCTTTCAGGGTTGCATCTGTATATGCCCCAAATTAGGTGACTGAAAGAACTGCCCGCTGGAAAAATTTAAGCGTGTCTATGCTAGGATCTAGTTGGTTGATAGGGGGTGATTGGAATATGACCGAGAAATTGGGGGATAGATCTCACGACAAGAGAGTGATGGGGAGTGTGGAACGTGAGGCTTGGGACGAGGTGCCTCTGACTTAGGGTTTAGTTGATTGTGTGGAGTTGGATGAAAAGGGTTAGGGGGGTACTCCTGGAATAATCGGAGACTGGGGGAAGATTTTAGGGCTGGGCGACTTGATAGGTTCTATGCTTCAGAAGAAGGGTGGTGGTTGAGACCACCCTTTGGGGGTTCTTACATTCTGGCCTCTTGCTTGCCTAATCATGTGCCTGTGATATGGAGGTTTTCTCTTCCGAGTGTTTGTGGCAGGTCCCTTGACGTCCCATTCAAGCTTGATAATCGGTGTCTGATTAATAAGCAGTTTGAGATCATGATCTGAAGGACTAGGAAGAATGCTATAGCGGGGGTAATGGATCCGATTCAAAGATGGGTCAGCAGTTAGAATCATCTTGCAGGAAGCGAGGGCTTGGAGTCGGGCAGAAAGGAGTAGCAAACGCTGGGATAAAGGTAAGCTGGTTGAGATCAGAAAAGCCGTAAGGCTGGTTGTGATTTATGCTCCTAAGTATCAGATTCCTTCCTCTTTACTTACCGAGGCTGAGTCAGTCATGCATGATTGGGAACTGCAAGCTGCTAAGGAGGCCTGTATTAAGAGTAGGCAAACTTGGCTCCAAGTGCAGTCCCCTCCAAGTTGTTTTTCCAATCTATTAAAAGGAAACACATAAGAAAATATATTGACAAGGTTCTAGACAAAATTGGGAATCTGGTGAGAGAATTTTGGGTTATCACTCAGGTATTTTTCGAGGAGTTCAGCAGTATTGTTGGTGAAGAGGCCGTGCAGGATACCTGTTGGTCTGAGAGCTTGCAACAGTTCTTTACGGATTTGGATTGCAGGATCTCTGATGGGCAAAGAAACTTGCTAGCCCGGCCATTTTCAGAGGATGAGTTCTGGAATGCCTTTTCGGGAATGGAAAAAGAGAAAGCTCTGGGCCCAGACGGGTTCACTGTGGAATTCTATGCTCATTTTTGAGAGCTCCTCAAATCTGATTTGGTAGCTATGGCAAATGTTACAGTTAAGAGAGGTGCTCTCTCTGAGGAGGTCAATGTAGGCCTGGTAAAGTGCTATTAGCTATTGCTACAATTCCTCTGATAACTCAGATTAAAAGAAGTGTGCTAAAGGGTTTGATAGCTTTGCCATTAGGGAATCAGTGGCTGTGCAGTTTTTTGCGGATGATATGCTATCTGCTACACTGGATGACCGCGGCAGTGTCATGAATCTGTTTGAGTTGTTGAAGACTTTCTGCAATGCCTCCGGATCAGTGTGCAACTAACATAAAACGTTTGCCTTCAGGTGGAGGTGAATGATCTGCCTCAAGGGACTCTAGACTTAGGAGTTCAGTGAATTTAGAGGGGCGAGATTGTCCGATATTTAGGGGCTCCAATTGGGTTGGGAATCTCTCTTCACCAAAGGTTTGAATGGTTTTAGGCCAAATTGAAACAAAAATTGTTGGCTTGGAATGGTCTTCCGCTGGGATGGAATGCACGCTTTTTGGTGTTGCAGCATATTCTTTCGGCCTCCACCACCTGTAGGTGGGCAAACATTTGGTTAGGCTACAAAAGAGACCTCTGTCAAAACCAGTCATTCAAGGGCAGATTGATTTAACAATTGCAAGAACGTTGGAGTAGTGTACGGTGTCTATGCTCACGAGAGGGAGAACAGCTGTTGAGCTCTCTGGCCCACATCACACGTCTCTGGCTCCGCGAACTTAGACAAGCAGGTGATGTGCGCCTTCCAATCCCTCCAGGTTTGTCCCTTGTTTCTGAACGATTCTTATGACCACCTATCTCACCCTCGCTCTTTGCTGCTTCTTATTCTCCTCTTATTTCCCTGCCATTGCTGTCTTTCATCCTGGAATGAGCTTCTGCTGCAGCTCTTCAACAAATTACTTGAACTGAGTCTACAACAGGCACGTGCAAGGGAAACGGAAGAGAACTTTTGTCAGCCTCAATGTACATCACAGGCCTCCAGAACTAAAAATTTGTCCCCTCTCTCTCTCTCTCTCAGCTTCTAATAGACGAGCAAACATTTGATTAGGCTATACAAGAGACCTCTGGCAAAACTAGTCATTCAAGGGCAGATTTATTTAATAATTGCAAGAGCTATGGAGTAGTGTCTATGCTCATGATAGGGAGAACGGCCATGTTGAGCTCTGGCCCGCATCACATACTTGTCTATGGCTCTGTGAACTTACCTGGCATCTGTATGGAATTTTAGAAAGAGTCACTGGGGAGAAGTGGAGAGGCTCTTTAGAGCCTTTCTATGGGCTGAAGAAAGGGGCTCCAGGAAGTTGCATAACATTGCATGGAATTTGATTAAGACACCCAAGAGTAAGGGGGGGCTGGCCCCTGGGTATGGTGGATGTGGAGGTGAAGAATAGAGCCTTGATATGCAAATGGTTTCCGAGGTTGTTGCAGTCAAACCCCCTTGGATTGAGATTGTCAAGTCGTTTGTGGAGCAAGCTAAAGGGAAGGTGGTTGGGAGTTGGAGTAATTTGAATTGGTATGAGAAGCTATTCTCAAGTTTCCCTGTTAAAATCAAGGGTTCTGATATGGTAAGGGCTTGGAAAGAAGATATGCAGCAGCTTTCTTGGAAGGGTAGAAGTGGGATGCGTGGTGATGCAGTTTGGATGATGACCCGTTGGCTAATCTCAATCTTTCGTGTGCTAGAGCTCTGCATCGCAAGGGCATCAGGTGGGTGGACTTATGGGATCCCCAGGCTGCTGACTGGAAACCAATCAAGGTCTCAAAGCGCAGTTCAACCTGAAGCACCAAGAGCAGGTCTTTCTGGTGGAGGTCTTGGAGAGAGTCCCCGATAGTTGGCCACTATCTTCTCGGACAGATGGATTGCTAATCAGTGGACTCTAAAGCGCACCCGCCTAAGTAAGATCACTTCAAATCTGGTTTTAAATCCATGTGCAAAGGTGACTCGGTGTCACCAAATTTGAATGCCTTGTGGGGACTTACACGTAGGAGTAGTGTAGTGGTGTAAAGATATCTGGTGCAGCTGTGTATTCGGGAAAGAGGTTCTTATTGTGGAAAATGTTGCAAACATGCCTACCAGTCAGAGGCAAGATCTCTAAATGGGTTAATGTCAGTCCCATTCGTCCGGTGTGTAGTGTGGCGGTTGAAAGTGTTAAGCATCTCTTATGGGATCATTGCCAAAAATCGGTAATCATTTTGCAACACAATCAATGGATGATAAAAAAAGTTTCTTATACAAAAACTTTTGATTTTTCAAAAATGTGATATAATAGTCTCCTTTTTATTAAACGAGTAGCTTGACCCGTCTATGACGGATTAGAGACCCGCTTCGTTGGGTCTCAAGGTGGGATCATAATTTAAGAAAACAAAATTTCAAATTTCAAGACCCCGTTTTCAACAAGTGTTGTGTGTGAATGCACGCATCCTCATGTGTGTACACATACACACACACATATCATCCTCATTTGTGTACGGTAACACACGTTCTCAATCACACTCACACACACAAACACACACACACACACGCACACACAAAACACTCAGAGGCTTCTTTGTGTGTGTGTGTGTGTGTGTATGTGCATACATACATACATACATACATACTTACACATATATATATATATATATAAAATATATAAAAAATATATAATTCAGTGTATATATGTAATAATAATATATTATATTACAAAACATATAATTTATTATTTAATATATATTATATTGTATTACATATTTATCTCTCTATATCTATTCTATTATAATAAATATAGTCTACATTGTATTCTTTCTCTCTCTCTCTCTCTTTGCTACATAACACACACACACACACACACACACATACACATATATATATGCATACACATACATATACATATATATATAAACAGAATAAATAATACATATAATATTATTATTTGTATATTTATATTTATATATATAATATATTGTATAGATATAATAGTATAATATGTAATATATACTATAATATATTATACTATTATATTATAATCCAATCTATATCATATAATGTTATGACTATATATATATACCCCTCTCTCTCTCTCTCTCTCTCTCTCTCTCTCTCTCTCTCTCTCTCGCCTTCCTCTTCTTCGTCGCATTTATTCTGTCGTGCGCGTGTCAGCATGCTCTCTTACAGTTTGGTTGCTTAGTCTTGTGTGCCTCTATGCCGTGACACGTGACGGGTCTCGTAGTTGGTCTGAGTTTGAATGTGGCGGATCTCGCAGTTGGTCGCATCTCTCGAGCTACTTGGCGCCTTTGTTGGTCCCGCGGAGTCGCAGTTTAGAGTTGGAGTTGGTCGCGCGGAGTTGCAACTGGCTATGCAGATTCGCAATTGAGAAGCCTCCAGGGCCACCCCCTCGAGCTACGTGGCGCCTCTGTTAGAAATCAAGAGGGAATGAATCACTCAAACGTCCACCCAAGATCTCTCCAACTCTTACACACACTCAACTCAGATAGATGATCACAGATGCAACACTCTCAGAAATAAATATGGACGAAGAGAGAAAGAGAGTATATTCATCCACCAGATGGTGGGCAGAAAAATAGCTCCAAGGGAGCAGTACAAAACATAGCAAAGTGCTAGAGAATATTAATGGACTCTCTCAGCAGCTGCTCCAGATCTGAGTGCTGAACACAGCCTTGGAGAGGGGCTTTTAGTCTTGCATTGGATACTGGAACGAATGGAGGAGTGGGCCTTTTATAGGCACTGCCTAGGTCCCTTGAGTTGACCAACCAACAGGGTCGGTACCCTGTTTGGTGACCGACCACATGGGCCCTAGAAAATTGACCAGGGTTAGCCCTAGTCGGTGGCCCTGGTTGGGCTGACTTGGCCTGCCATAGGCCCCTATATAAGGGTGCCCTGTGTAGCAAGTCTGCGCTGCTGCAGGAGCCTCCATGTGAGGCCTAAAGTCCTGTTTTACCTGCTGTTGTAGGTTGCAACCAGCCCGTGTGCTGGTTGCCTATGATGCCGGCCTGAGTCTCTCTCTCTCCCCAGTCCTCCTACCTCTCACTCTCCCTTGTCCCCTCAAATCGGGGGCTCACAGGTGGGCACAATGAGTTTCTAACACCCCCCTTTAATGTCACAACTGTGGGCCAATCCCCATTCGTTTGATGAGGTGCTCCATTTGTTCTCGAGGATGTGCCTTTGTGAAGAGGTCAGACAAGTTGTCGGCGGTCGGGCAGTACATAAGCTCGATCACGTCGTCGATGATGAGCTCTCGAACAAAGTGGTAATGAACTTCGATGTGCTTGGTCCGCGCATGGTACACTGGATTCTTGGCAATGGCTATGCAACTTTGATTGTCGCACATCAGCACTATTGCGTCCTCCTGACACACGTCCATGTCCTCCAGAATCCAGCTCAAGCACAGTGTCTCACACGCTGTTGTACACGCGGCTCTGTACTCTGCCTTTGTAGATGAAAGGGCCACTGTGGGTTGCTTCTTACTCAGCCAAGAGATGGCACCAGATGCAAGTAAAAAACAATACCTTGTTATTGATCTCCTGGTGTTAGCATCACTCACCCAATCACTGCCATAGAACCCGCCTAGTTCGATGCCTTTGGTATAGGTGATCCGTAGGTGCAAGTACCCTTTAGATACCTCAGCACCCGTAAACCTGCATCCCAATGACTCTTCCTGGGAGAAGCAGAGAACTGGCATAATAGCCCAACTGCATAACAAATATCAGGTCGAGTATTGGTAAGGTAAAGCAAACTTCCTACCAATCGTTGGTACAAAGGAGTATCGACCGGCTGAGATGTGTCGTGAACACTTAGTTTGAGCCCGACCTCCATGGGAGTTGCTGCTGTCTTGCAATCCTCCATCTGAAATCTCTTCAGAAGTTCTGTGCAATATTTCTCCTGTGAAATGAAGATCCTGTCTTTGGCCTGCTTTACTTCTATCCCAAGGAAGTAGTGTAATAACCCAAGGTCAGTCATCTCAAACTCAAACATGAGTAGCTCCTTGACGTGAGAAATCTTCTTGACATGGTCACCTGTCAAGATAAGATCATCAACATAGAGGATGAGTACCAATCGCAACCCCTTCTCAATGAACAAGTAGAGGTTTGCCTCAGAAGGGCTCCGACTTAGCCCTATCTTCTAAAAGAATACATTAATCCTTTGGTACCAAGCTCTGGGGGCCTGTTTCAGCCTGTATATCGCCTTCTTCAACCTGCAGACCTTTAATGGGGACCCTGGATCTTGAAAGCCCGGTGGCTACTCTACGTATACCTCCTCCTCCAGGGTTCCATTAAGGAATGCGGACTTCACGTCCATTTGAAAAATAGGCCACTGAAATTGGGCAGCAAGGGCAATCACTGTCCGGATAGTAACCATGCGAGCTGTGGGAGCAAAAGTTTCATCAAAATCCATGCCTTCAGTTTGAGCAAAACCTTTGACCACTAACCTTGCTTTATACTTATCCAAGCTGCCGTCTAATTTGTATTTAAGTTTGTATACCCACTTAGTGCTGATGACTTTTCGTCGCGGGGGCCTGGCCACTAAGTCCCAGGTATTGTTCTTCAGGATAGCATCCATCTTTGTCTGCATGGCAGCCTGCCATTCTAGATGGTCCTTCACCTCCTCGAAGGTCCTTGGCTCTTCAAGCTGAGCCACCAATGCAAAATTCACGGATGGGGTCTTCTGAAGACGTTGAGATCATTGCATACTCTCAGGTATTTCAGTGACCCGAGTCTTCCAATGTCCGTAGGTACCATTGGGGCAACCTCTTCTACTTCTCAGTGGGAGGAGGAACTGGAATTGCTTCTGGAACATCCTACTCTTCCTCAGTACCTTGTGGAACATTAGCTTCCGATTTCGCCACCTCTTGGATGGTCAACCTGGGGCAGGGTGGGTTTGGGGGTTGAACAATCTCCTCCTCCTCAATCTGAGGCTCCTCCGGGGGTTCAGGTTCCTTTTCCTCGAAGACAACATCTTGACTGATAAGGATCTGCTTCTTTACTGGGTCGAAGAGTCGATAGGCCTTGGATTCTTTGCTATACCTAACAAAGATACATTTTCTGCTTCGAGAATCAAGCTTGGTCCTGTCTTCCTTGTGCACATGCACCCATGCATTAGAACAAAAAATACGAAGATGAGTGATAGAGGGCTTCTTACCAAAAAATGCCTCATATGGAGTCTTGTTCTTGACGGCCTTCGTCTTGGTTATGTTGAGAATGTGTACGACTGTATTGATAGCTTCACTCCAATAGGCTTTAGAAAGGTTCCTACCTCGGAGCATAGCAAGCCCTGTCTCCATGGTGATTCTATGCTTCCTCTCGGCTACCCCGCTTTGCTGAGAAGTATGTGTTGTGGTGAGTTGTCGCTTGATCCCATGCTTGCGACAAAATGTGTTGAACTCATTTGAGGTGAATTCTCCCCACCTGTCTGTACGGAATGTCTTGACATCCTCCCCTGTCTCCTTTTCAACTTTGGCCTTCTAATCCTTGAACTTCTCGAAAGCCTATGACTTTTTGGCCAAGCGATACACCTAGGTCATTCTACTGAAATCATCCACAAAGAGAAGTGAGTACCTGGATCCTGCCCATGATGTTGTAGACATTGGGCCATAAATGTCGGCATGAACCAACTCAAGAGGTTTGCTGGCCCGAAACGAGGCCTCTCGTGGGAATTTGTCCTGTGATGCTTGCCTTCTAGACAAGCCCTACAAACACCATCCTTGCCTGTAATTGGTGGAAGTCCATCCACCATCTGTGACTTTGACATTTCAGCCAAGGTTCCATAGCTGACGTGATCGAAGCGCTCATGCCAAAGTTTGGACTTTCCGTTGTCTTCATGAACCAACATTGCACTGAGGTGGTACAATCCGTTCTCTTCAATTCCTTGAGCCACCATCTGTCCATTTGCTTTGGATGTCACGGTGACCTTGCCATCTTGAAAGAGAACTGCAATGTTGTTTTTGTCCATCTGACTTACAGACAGTAAGTTCTTGCAAAGGTTGGGTACATAAAGTGCTCCAGAGATATCCTTCTCCTCACCCGTGGTTGTAATGAAAGGAATGCTACCGATGCCCTTCATAGGACACGTCCGGCTATCCCTGACAGAAACTTTGGAATCCGGGTGTGTACTTTCCATGGTTTTGAACCAAGTCTTTCTATTAGACATGTGCTTCGAAGCACCACTGTCAACATACCAACCCTCTTTTCCTTCACTGACTGCATATGCTGAACAATGTTCATTGATTAAAAACAACTGTCCAGTCGTCACATTGGCAGAATCATTCTTAGGCTCTTCTTTGTTCCTGGCTTCTCTCTTCCGCTTCTGATTTGCCTTCTTCTTTCGGCATTCTTTGGCGGAGTGGCCAAGCTTTTCACAGTAATAGCACTTCATTTTCTTCTTTCAGTCAGTGTCCTCTGACTTCTTGAACTCCTTTGGCTTGCCTTTTCCAGGCTTGTCTTTGGCCACTAATGCCTTCTCGTCGGTTTGCGTAAAGAGTTTCTCTCGAGCCTCCTCCTGGAGTGGGCCAAGCTCCTCAAAGGTGATTGGCTTAGTCCGTTGACCCGCAGTGACCGTAGTCACAAAACTTTTGAAACTCCATGGCAACTTGTGGAGTGTGAGCAACGCCAATTGACCACCTTCTGACCAACCGCTGCGAGCTGGTCCCGCACGACTTTCACCTTTGTCAGATAGTCATGCACACTATCACCCTCATTTATATCAAGATTATAAAGCTGATGCTGAAGAGTAATGATACGGGCTGTATTATCGGTTTCATATAGCTCCTTCAGTATGGCCCACGCCTCTGAAGACGTTTGTGCCAACTAGGTATGAGGAATCACAGCATCTGCTGTCATGCCAATTAGCACTGCTAAGGCTTGAGCATCCCTCTCCTCCCATGCACTGAGTTTTTTTTTTTTCCGAAAAAACAGTGCTAATTATATTACTTCGAGAACAAGATACAAGAGGTCAGCTTATAGCTGACGGGCTGCGTTCACAAACCGGATGCAGCCCTAAAAGGTAGCATAATAAATCCTACTCTCACGGAGGGATATGACGAGTGTGAATGAACAGCCATCGGGGTGGTGAGTAGTGCCACCGAAGGCCCTGCGTAGTCTGCTCGAAGAAGAGGCCCTGTGTGTCCCAAGCCCGGAGGAAGCGTCTCCGCTTCTCCTGACCGGCCCGGGAGTCTCCCTGAATCTGGTCCCACTGGCCTCTGAGGGTATGAATAATCTCACTCCAAATCTCCGCCATGATCTGGGCAGTCGATAAGGAGGTGCCACTGAGGATCTGCGCGCAGCGCGAGGTCCAGATGTGCCACCCTGTAATGCTGCTAATAATCTCCCAGACTGGCTGCCTCTCCCGAACTCCTGTATCAGCCTCTGCTAGGTGCTGTGGGATACCCTCGAGCGGCCCCCACGTCCCCTGTGTGATAAGGAAAGTGGGGTCCTGCTGGCATGCCTCGAATAGGTGATGAAGACCAGGTGCGGTGCTGCACCAACAGAACGCGCCCCAAGTGATCAATCCTAGCTCTGGTGCTGCGCGAGTAAGAAGCCCGAAAGTACACCTCCACACTTCCTGGGCACGAGTGCAGCTCCACAGGCAGTGTTGTGGTGACTCCTCATCCGCATGGCAAATCTGACAGCGTCTGTCCTGGCCTATCTGCCTCAACCAGCTCCCCACTGGAAGACCTTTGTGGGCAAGAAGCCACAGGAAGTATGAGATCTTCCGCGGCCGCTAGCTCTCCCACAAGGCCTTCCAGAATGCCTGCAAAAAAAACCTGGAAATACCCTGTGCGTACCAGCTGGTGGGTCGCTGGGTGGGGGGGCGGCTCTGCATCCTCCCGAGAACTCGCCTGCCCAGAGTCGTGCTGTAGGCGAAGAAGGAAGTCGGCCCCTGTCCTGTCACAATCTCTGGCCACCACCACTCTCCTGGGTCCCAATCAAGCTCTGACAAGGCCCGCCCCTCCCAGAGCCAAAGACGCCAAAGCTGCAACTGGTCCTACTCGATGCTAGGGTTGGTACGCCAGACCTTCCCCAAAAGGCCTACGACCCTAACCCTCTGCCACGGGAGTAGGGGGTCGATGAGCGCATCCTCTCTCCTGAGTCGTCCATCCCCTGAAACCGCGAAGGAGATAGAGGAGTCATCCAAACGTCCTGCGACCACCAGTGGGATGCCACGGGGGGTGAACTGTCCCAGCCAGCGGGTGTCACCAGGCATGAGGACCTGAGGCTCAGGTGGAACCAACCAAGCAGCTGGGATCGCACCGTCGATCTCCGTGCGTCTCGCCTGGACTCCACGTGCACCCCCAGCTGCGTCTGCAAGATCAGCCATCTCCAGATGTCTGTACGTATCCCTCCAAACTCGAAGGGACCGGCGGGCTGGCCCCCTCATCCAGCCGTCCCACCTGATATGTGATCTCTCCCCCAACTGAAGGCCCTCGGCATCTCTGACCTGACCGTTCCAGATAAGCGGCTGGCGATCGATCTCCTCCTGACAGCTGGGAGGGGACTGAATGAGACTGAGGCGGAGCCGTCTCCAAACCATGAGGAGGCTACGAACGAGTGGGGAATGGGGCTGAGTGAGTGGGGCGGAAGTGAAAATCCACCTGAGGGACGGTAGCCACTCTCCACCTCGGCGCGGGACACAAGAGCCGACTCCCTGCTGAAGTAACATCTTCCACGTCTGCCCCCCCGGGGTCAAACCGCAGATGACAAGCTTGCCTAACAAGGCCTGACTCTGAAGCTCTGGATCGATAACCCCCAAGCCACCCTCAACCTGCGGAAGAATGACTGTCTGCCAAGCAACCCTGGCTCTGGTATCTCTAAGACCATCCTCCCCAGACCAAAGGAAGTTCCGAACCAACCTCCTGAGCTGTGCCACGCTGGATCTCGAAAAGCACCAGCAGGAAGCCACATACCAAGCCGTGGCTAGGAGGACCTGGTTAACTACCAGGGCACGACCTGCAAGAGACAGCTTAGCAGTGCTCCAGAAAGCCAGCTTCCGTCGGATGGAGTCTAGCACCGGGAGAAACTGCTGAGCTGGCGTGATGTCTAGGCCAACCTGGAAGCCAAGGTATCTAGCTGTCTGTCCCCGTGGAATCCATCTGAAACCCAGAAATCGCCCCCACTGAGAACATGCCCCAGGGTCTGTGAGAAAACCAACTGATTTGTTCCAGTTGATTTTCGCACCAGCGGCCGAGCAGAAGACCTCCAGGGCCATCCGCACCCTCTCTAGCATCCTCTCATTGTCCTGGACATAAAGGGCTGTATCATCTGCGTACTCCGAGTCCAAAAGCTCCATGTCCTCCCGGAGTGGAAGGCGAACACCCCTGATCCCGGTAGACCTCGCCCAAAGGTAGTAAGTCATGGCCTGGGCGAAGAAAAGAAATAGGTAAGGAGCAAGGGGGCAGCCCTGCCGCACTGATCTCTCCAAGCTAAAGCGCTCACCCATCCTACCTCCAATGATGACCCTGCTAGACGCTGTCCTGTACAAAGCTGAGATACCCTGAATCCAACCCGCCGGGAAACCTAGCCGCTCCAGAGTCCCCTCCAAAAAGGACCAGTCCACGCGATCGTAGGCCTTCTCGAAGTCGAGAAGTAGAATGGCAAGGTGTGATCCGCTGTGCTGAGCCCACTCCGCCGCCTCTGAAAAGGTGAAGACATTATCCAGGATACTGCGATCCTGGACAAAGCCTGTCTGAGTGTCATGAATGAGGTCTGGGAGTAGAGGCCGAACTCTGGCACTGATCATCTTGGCGAGGATTTTGTAGGCAGTGGTAAGGAGAGTGATCGGACGCCACTGGCGGATCTCCTGTCTATCTCCTCCCTTCGGGATGAGGCAAATCAGTCCCGAAGAAAGGCTCTCTGGCATCTGACCGCTACTGAAAATCCCCTGCAGAGCTGCAAGGAGGGGCTGATGGATCTGGTCCCAGAAGGAGGTGAAGAATGCTCGGGATAGCCCATCCTCACCTGGGCATTTCTGTCCGTCGATAGCCATCAAGGCCTCCAACATCTCATCCAAGGTAAACGGCGCCAACAACGTCGCCTGCATGCTAGGCTGGAATGTGCCTCCACACCTCCTCACGGGCACGACTAGCACGAGGGGCAAGCGGCTCCTGCTGGAAGAGGGTCCTGTAGAAGTCAGTGGCCAACCCCAGGACCTCCCTCGGATCCGTAACGAAGTGACCATCCGCTGTCCTGAGACTCCGAAGCTGATCACCTGCAGCTCTCTGGCCATGCGTCCTGAAGAACTCCCTGCACATCCGGTCACCCTTCCGAGCCCAGAAGGAGAGAGAGGCGTGATAGGAAAACTCTGAGCGACGCTGGAGTGTCTCCTCCAGGAGGGCTCTGGCTCGAAGGGCCTGGATCCGAAGCTCCTCCGAGCCCGGGGAAGCCTGCTGGAGTCACTGAATGGAGGCGAGGTCCCTCCGAAGAGCTCTCTCTCTACTCCACCAATCCTGTCGAACCTGTAGGGCTGCTAGCTGGCAGATCTGGCTGGACTCCTGTAGAGCCTGCGCAACTGAGTCCACCAGATCCACACCCTCCCCCCAGTCTCTGTCCCAAAGACTGCAAATACTGCTGCGCACGTCCACCCTCGAGAAAATGGAGTCGGGAATCCTGCATGACCGGGGGGGAAGGGTCTGGGCTGCCGAATCTAATGAAAGGAGCACCGGCGCATGGTCGGAAAGTGTCGTCCCTGGAACTATACCCGCCTGACCGCCTCTACTGATGGCCCAATCACTGACATAAAATCTATCAAGCCTCTCCAGGAGTCTGCCTCCTTCCCTGCGGAAGCCCCAAGAGAAGTCCAGGCTCCCGTGCCAACGCCGGAAGGACGGGTCTCTCCAACTGTCCCTCCCTCCTGTCGCGAAGATGAAAGAGTCCCAAGCTGACTGCTCTGCCTGAGCCATACCTGTGAACTCCGGACCTCTGCCCTGCTGGTCCTCCAAGGTCTCCAGATTGTTGAAGTCGCCTCCAACAATCCAGGAATCCATATCTGGAAGAATCCCTGTAAGTGTCCTCCAGAAGGTGGCTCTGCATCGGAGGTCTGTAGGAGCAAAAATGTTGAGGATTCCAATTTTGGATCCCTCCAAATCCAGGCCTACCCAAAGGGCTCGGCCTGGGATCAACGTGCCATGACCGAAAACTCCCTGGGCTAACTGCTCGCACACGGAGGTACAGACACCCCCACTCCTCCTCTGTGCGCCGATCGAGGGCTCCCAGTAAGTGTAGGAACGTCCAGGGAGAACCTTCCCGCAACTACGGGAATGAGCCGCAGAGAGCTTGTGCTCCTGGAGCAGAAGTACATCCAAACGACCAATCACTGCAGGCTGAAGTTCCTGTCGCAAAATGAGCTTCCTGGGACCACGGGTGCCAGAAGAGTGAAACCCGTTCACATTCCAAGATACGAGGTGTAGGCTCATGGAGAGGGATGGGGGGCTGCGAACAACTGTCTGCTCGCGGTCGAAGTCGATGAAGAATCAGATATGTCGGAATGGAGGCGCTGCCGCTTATGAGAAGGTTTGGAGGGGGAGACGGGGTCGTCCTGCCCATTCCTCAACACCTTCAGCAAAGGCGAGAGGCCTCTGGTGCCATGAACAAATGCTTTCTCGAGCCAGCTCGAGATCTCTGAAGTGGTCATCCCATAGAAGGTTCGGAGTTTCTGATGGGACCAAGCTCTGACATCCTGGGGGAGAGGCCATGACAGGGGAGGTCTGAGGATCACAATCAGTCGGAAGCGTTTGGCGGCGCAACGCCACCGCAGGTGCACATCGCCCTCGGACCACTGAGTCTCGAGAAGCTGCCCACCGGACGGGCCTATCCAGGAGCTGACCTGGGCGTGTGTCTGCTCTCTGAGAGCCTCCCAAACCGAGTCGTCTGTCCAGGTCTCGGTGCCATCGCTGAGGAACGTGAAGGCGAAGCTAGGGCCATCCCTAGGGGCCAAGGCAACAATCTTCCCATCCGCCCCTTTGCGGAGCAGGAAGATACTGATGTCGAGACAAGCCGGGAAGGTCCCAAGGTCGGCCACATCCAAGTAGTCCCAGGGGCCAGATCTGTAAAAGTCTCGAGGAAGCTCTCTCTCCTGAAGCTGAGACCCAGCAGAGTCTGCCACTGAGGGGCTAGCGGCCAGGGAAGCCTGCTCCAGTGGTGGTGTAGACTCCGGGTGTCCTGCCAGCGGGGGGGGAGGGGGAGGAGGCTGAGGGGTAGGCGACTCGGACTCCACGGAGGCGACTGACGGAGAAGGTGGAGGAGACGGAGCGGCGGGGGCTGCCCTCGGCTGGGAAGCCGAAGGTGCAGCTAACTCTGTATGAGAGTCGAGGGGAACGGAGGGAGGGGGGGGATGGGGATGCATCTGGAACTGGGGCTGAGAGGGAGGAGGAGGAGACTGAGGAAGAAGAGACGGGGGCTGAAGCTGCGGGTCGAGCGACAGGAGGGGAAACTGGGGGAGGGGCTGGGACTGAGTGGAAAGGGGGGAGGGAGCGGGGGAGAGGGGGATCTGAGGCTGTGAAGGGCGGGCTGCCGTCGAAGAAGAAGCTCTCCCAGGTCCCTGGGGCGGCCGCCTGTCCGGTCTCTGGGGTGCTGCAGCAGGAAGGGTAACCTCTGCCTCCTTGCCTTTATCCGAAATCTTCTTGTTCTTTCCTCTTTTCCTTCTAACCTCGGTCCAACCACCCACTAACTCTGGACCAGGCTCTGACTGCCTCGGCTCCTCCTGACGTGGTTGTCCGGGGGGGGGCGGGGGCGGATGGGGCGGGGGCGGGGGCGGGGGGGTCGAGATGAGCTGGCGAAGCGTAGACAAGCAGCCGCCAAGTGCCCAAAGCCGTGGCACCTCAGGCACTGACCTGGCTGTCCGGTGACTATCATGCTCTGGGTGATGCTGCCGGCATCTGTCACAATCTCGATCACTGCAGGGAGAGTCGCAGGATCTGCCACAGCCACACGGACTCGGGGGGCTCCTGCCGTGGTAACCGCATCGGCGAAAGTGTCGTGCATAACCCAGCCAAAGTGGGAGCCCAAGTCCCTGACAATCGGCCGCAGCTCAGCAGCAAGACCTGGAAAAACTAGTGTCACTGGGTGGCGAGGTATACGGAACCGATCATCAAAATCTGCTACGCTGAATCCTCGGTACCATGGGACTATCATAATAATCTTTCCGTCCACCGATGTGGGGGAACCGGCAATCAGGTTGCTCGCAGCTTTCTCATTGGAGAGTTTGAGCCAGAAGATGCCCCTTCCCATAAGGGCCACCTCCTCAATATGGCCATCCTCTAGCAGGAGAGTGGACTGGAGCCAGTCCCTGATGGCTGATCTGGAGGGAGAGTGTCCAATGACTCTACCGTAAACAGAGGTACGGGCAAAGTCAATGGCAACCTCCTGAACACGAGATGATTGTTGCTCTGTCAGGATAACACGGTAGGCATCTGGAGAGGGAGGGTCCGACTGGGCCTCCGGATCTGGGCAGGGGGCCGCCATACCGCCAAGACTAACTGCAAGCTTCCGATGAGGAACAGGCTGCCACCCAAAAAAGGGGGGGCGAAGTGGGAGGGTGGCGCCTGGGTGTGGAGAGGACGGTTGCGGAGGCGGAGGTTGGAGGCGGGATGGAGAAGTGGAGCGGAAGGGCGGGCGAGGCGAAGTGAGGGGGCGGGGGGGTCGGGACGGGGCGGGGTGGAGGGTGCGGGGTGCGGGGAAGGCGGGGGGCGTGGAAGGGCGGGGGGGGGGCGGGGTTGGTGTGGCGGGGGCGGAGGGGTGAAGCGGGGGGCGGGGGAGCGGAATGGAGGCAGGAGGGGGCGGAATGGGGGCAGGTGGAGCGGAATGGAGGTGGGGGGGAGCGGAATGGAGGCGGGGGGGGCGAATGGGCGGAATGGGGGGCGGAATGGGGGTCGGGCGGAGGCGCGGGGGGCGAGGGGGAGCGGAACGAGAGGCGGGTGAAGCGAGGGGGTCGGGCGGAAGAGGCGGAGCGGCGAGAGGGGGGGGTGAGGTGAAGCGAGGGGGGGGTGGGGTGAAACGAGGGAGGGGGGGAGGGAGTGGAGGCGAGGGGGCGGTGATGGAGAGGCGAGGTGGAGAGGCGAGATGGAGAGGCGAGGGCGGCGATGGAGAGGCGGCGGGTGAGGGGGAGGGCGGGCGGGGGGCGAGGGCGGAGAGGCAGGGGGCGGGGGTGGTCGCGGCGAGGGGGGGGGCTAGGGAGGGGAGGTAGAGCTAGCGGTGGGGGGGAAGGAAGCTCGCAGGAGAAGGAATATTTGTATTGCTTCCATGCACTGAGTTCATTCGCATCTGCTTCAAATAAAACTTCACCTCTTTTGTCCACAATGTCCTCCGGCTTCTCGGTCCCAATCACTATCTTCCACAGCTTCTGTGCCAACAGATGGCTTCAGATCTTGACTTTCCAGATTGGATAGTTCGTCCCATTGAGCTTTCCAGCTTTGCCAAAATTGGGAATAAATGAAGAAGGAAGATGACTGGAGAAGGCGGAAGGACGAGCAGTGGGTGTAGAGGCTTTTGAATGCTGATCCATCTCGGTGAATAGCAAACTGAAAAACTGAAGCAAAAAAAGATGTACTGACCTCCCGTGCTAGCCTGAGTTGAAAATAGAATCGCATTTCTGCCAAGGGACTCCTTCCTTCAGAGAGTGCTTTGATGAAGAAGAGTTGAGAGCCTATGGCTCTGATACCATGTTAGAAATCAAGAGGGAATGAATCACTCAAACCTCCATCCAAGATCTCTCCAACTCTTACACACACTCAACTCAGATAGATGATCACAAATGCAACAAACACCCTCTCAGAAATAAATATGGACAGAGAGAGAAAGAGAGTATATTCATCCACCAGATGGTGGGTAGAAAAATAGCTCCAATGAGCAGTACAAAACACAGCAAAGTGCTGGAGAATATTGATGAACTCTCTCTCAGCAACTGCTCCAGATCTGAGTGCTGAATATAGCCTTGGAGAGGGGCTTTCAGTCTTGCACTGGATGTTGGATTGAATGGAGGAGTGGGCCTTTTATAGGCACTGCCTAGGCCCCTTGAGTTGACTGACCAGCAGGGTCGGTACCCTGTCTGGTGGCCGACCACATGGGCCCTAGAAAATCGACCAGGGTTGGCCCTGGTTGGGCCGACTTGGCCTGCCACAGGCCCCTATGTAAGGGTGCCTTGTGCAGCTAGTCTGCGCTGCTACAAGAGCCTCCATGTGAGGCCTAAAGCCCTGTTTTACCTGCTGTTGCAGGCTGCAACCAGCCCGTGTGCTAGTTGCCTATGATGTCGGCCTGAGTCTCTCTCTCTTCCTAGCCCTCCTACCTCTCACTGCCCCTTGTCCCCTCAAATCGAGGGCTCACAGGTGGGCACAATGAGTTTCTAATAGCCTATGTGAGTGTGAATCTCATACAATTTTTGGTTAGCTAAATATTGCAGTTCTTTGCTATCTCAAGCTTTTGCGAGTGACACATGGCACAACGACGCGCATCCCCTTCTTTCCAGCACATGGCTCCCCTTTGAACCTCAGCCAAAGCCCGAACCTCTCGCGAAGCACCTTGCTACTCCTCTCGAACCTCCACAAACCTTCACATCAAAACCTCTCCTTAAAGAATAGATAGATGCAAGAATAAAAATATACTACAAAGTGGGCAAGTATGCCACAAGACCCTAGCTCAACAAACATAGAAAGACAAGATTTGGATCTCTCTTAACATTGTACTTTCAATATTAAAATTATTGCAAATCGACTTTTAATCAAAGTTGATTTCAGTATGGTTTCCTTTGAAAGCTGTATAACATGAATCCAAAAAAATAGGAGGACAAATAATTCATCCTTTTAGAGAAACAATTATTCATCAAGGTGGACCCAAGACATGCAACTAATGTCAGAGAATCTGCTACAACCAACTACTCTCTATGAAAGACTTCCTTATTATCGGAAGACTTCCTCGAGATCATACAACCTTACTTGAGATAGCAACTCACTCTGTGTGTGTGCATGTAGATGGAAGCATGTCAGATCTAGGTAGGCTACACTCAAATGTACAGCCTAGAAGAATATGTCTAAATATAGGCACCAAGTACAAAATGTGTCAATATATGTACCAACACATGCAATAGGAACCAAAATTGGTTGCCTCTTATTTGCTATGCACCTTTAGGTAGGCTATAGTAATTACAAAGGATGAGTTGTCCTGCCTAGCTTCTATGCATCGACTGAGGCACTTCTACCTTGTGTGGATCTGTTCTTTTGTCGTGCCTTAGAAGGCTCATTTCTCCTTTAGATTGAGCTACTTTATGCTCCATTTGGGGGGCCCTTGTAAAGTTCAAATCCCCCTCCATTTTGGTTGATTGGCCTATAGAATTTGACCAAAGTCGAGTGAAATGGATCTAAATACAAACTTGATTGGCCTACTACAAATCTAACGCTAATTCGTGAACTCACTAGTCCTTTCAAACTAATTGACTAACTAGTTCTCTTGTCCAATTAGGGAGTAGAATAGTTAGGGAAGTAGATTAGCTAGGGAGTAGAGTAGAGTAGTTAGTGAGAAGAGTAGTTAGGGGGTTGCAAAGAGAGAGAGAGAGAGAGAGAGAGAGAGAGAGAGAGTCAAGGAGAGAAGGTAGAGAAAGAAAGGAAGAATAAATATACAAAGAGAGTAAAGGGGGGGGGGGGGTTTAGTGAGAGGGGATAAAAAGGAGAATGGATAGAAAGGGGGAAAGATAGAGTAGAGAAAGGCTGGAGATACAAGGTAGAAGGTGGAGAGAGAATAGTTGGAGAGAGTGGATAAGGAGAGGGTTGCAAGGGGGGAGGAGAGAGGATAGAGAGAGAGAGAGAGAGAGAGAGAGAGAGAGAGAGAGAGAGAGAGAGAGAGAGAGAGAGAGAAGTTGAGGGGATAGAGAGAGAGTGTGGGATTAAAGAGAGAGTATGAGATTGGATAGAGAGGATATAGAGAGGGAAAATTAGAGAGAAGGGGGGAGGGGGGTTTAATGGAGAGAGAGGGGATAAATAGAGAGAGGAGGAGAGAGAGAAGGACATAGAGGGAAAGTGGGGAGAAGGGTGGGAAAGAAGAGAGAAAAAGGAGTGAGGGTAAAGGTAGGGTGTGAAGGGCGATAATTAAGGAATTAGTTTGCAATTCTTTGCTATCTAGGGGTTAAGGAGGTTGCATAAGATATTGAGAAAGGATTTCAAAAGAGGCTTTGTCATCATGGGACAGAAGATAGAGGTTGATGAAGCTATGAAAGTTGTTGTTGGAAGGGGCAAGACGAGTAGAGATAGGGAGAGAAAAAGCACCATTGAGAATGAGGATGTCATTAGCAAGACCAAGGATGATAGAATGATACTCATTAAGAGTATTAGTATCATTAAGGTCAATGGCAGCGAGATTGGAGGCAACTCTATGCAACTTAGCAAGGGCACCATCACTTTCACTACGAAAGAACTTAAGGAGTTTGATCTAGTCATTGAGAAAGTGTGTTGATAAGTAGAGGGGTACTTTTAGGAAGCTCTTTCAGATCATGGGTTCTAATAAATGCGAAGAACTCAAATTGTTGAAAGTAAGTAAGTAGCGCTAGGGAGGTGGGAGTGGGAGTGGGAGCCGGAAGTGGGTTGTTAAGAGATTTTGACTGGAGAGCGAGATGCCCCAAGAATGTTTTCGAAAAGAGAAGAAAAAAGGGGTTAGAAGCAATAATAATAAGATTAGTGAAAGGAGTCAAGAAGCCCAAAGAGGCCTTGATGACTTAAGTGTACTATGTGCAATAGTCCCAAGTTGCAGGGGAAAGAGTATATGTGTGGAAGACTTTACAAAACCATTTTCCATAGTAAAATGAAAACAATGTAGAAATAGACCATGGATTAAAGTGAGAAAAATGTAGTTTTAATATGTAGGTGATTGCCAACAAATGTTTATACAAAAAAGGTTGGCAAGAGGAAAGCATTTAGTTAAAGGTGGTAGAATGCATAATTGCACAAAAAAGATTGAGATTTGACAAGTCGTAGAAAGCATCACTTCTATTGAAGAGGGGAGTCTGCATACCTGCCACCATCCAACAAGAAAACATGGTAAGAACTAGCTTAAACCTTAGTTGGGAAGACAGGTGTCATAAACACCCCTCCCTTGTTATTGAGGTCAGAGTATAAATAAAAACATAACCATAGACCTATCAAGATCAATGTCATCTTATGAGTGTAAAGTTGATTGGAGTAACCATGATTTTAGGAGAAGGGTGTAGATAAAGGTAAATACCAGAATGAAGGGGATTGACAAGAAAAAGGTACATTGGAAAATAGGGGATTTAAGAATTTAGGTATGAAAGAAAATGGAAAATTGTGGAGAGAAGAATTTCTAAACAAGGCACATAACTTATCTATGGATCATGAAAGAAGACAAATAGCTTTTCTATGGATCATGAAAGAAACATAAAGTAAAAATTCTAGCATTAAGACCTTCTGTTACAAAAAGAATGGGATGAAGAGCACAATTAGAAAGAATGGAGAGAGAGGGGAATCATTTAGAAAGCATTAGAAGAGTGAGGGCTATCAATTTAGTAAGGTTAGCGAAGATGACGTGTTCGAAGGGGGGGGGGGTAGATTGAGAAAAGAGTTAGTAACATATAGCTAAAAAGAGGTAGAAGGGGAAATAGTTAAATTAGAGAGGACAATAAGTTATAATGATAAACAAGAACTAGAAAGCAATGAGAATAAATAAAGAGGTAAGGAGGGCTAGAAGGGGGCTTAATAAGGGAGCATAGTTGTTATGGAAAGAATTCATTATGGTCATAAGTACATAGAAGGTAGGGAGAGAATGAAATTTTTTTAAAAAGAAGGGGTAGGAGAGAATATTTGGAAAATATTAGGCTTAATAAATAATAAAAAGGGCTAGTAAGGGATATGGAAACATAGAGCACAAGATTAGAATTCTAAAATTATAGAGGGTGGGGGAGGTGATGGAAGAAATTAAGAACTTGCAAATAAGTATAATAGAGGGATAGTAATAGAAGGATGAGTTATAGGAGAGGGTTAGAATTAAAAAGGAAGAGGAATTACTAGTATTTTAAAGGGATTAGTAAATGTAAGAAGAAGGGGAAAGGAGGGGTGTCAATATACAAAGTCAAAAGTACCTATGAATCCTTGTGCTTGGCAGTGAGTAGTACGTGAGGCACGGGGGGATGAGGACTTTAGAGAGGCTAGCGGTTTGGACAGTGTGCATGGCCAGGGAGGGACAAACTCTCAAGGTGGATTGAGTTGGAGGCTGGTGTGCACAGGTGGGGGAGCTGAGAACAGTGTATAATGGTAGAGGTGAAATGGCGGACAGTATGAGGCAGTTGTTTGGTGCGGGAGAGGCAGCAAAAATTAATGAGGGATGTGAGGGAGTGGAGCAATGCTAGATTGTAGGTAAGGGGGAGTGAGGCGGCCCTAGTGTGGGTAAGGGGGAGTGAGGCAACATTTAGTTAGATGGAGTAGTAGAGGCTAGGAGGTGAGGAGTACAAAGTAGTACTGACAGGCTTCGTAGACCAACAGGCGAAGCATCAGGTGAATGAGGCAATGGAGGCATGAAATCGGCGATAGAGTGTTGTCGGCCACTCACGGGTGCGACCCTCGCACATCTCCTGGTCATAGCTCTGCGTCTAACAAGGGCTATCGTGACCCTTGTAGATCAGGCTCCGACCCTAAACAGGGAGGGGATGTCCGCAAGTGTGATCTATGTGTCAACCCTTGAAGTATCCTCTCGCGGTGTCTGAGCACCTCATGAATGAAACCTGCCAAACATCGCTGGTCTGGGTAGGAGAGTAATCGGGCCAAAATCCCATAGCTATCTCTGAAGAGGCAGTAGAAATGCCCTCGGATCTCATAGTAAACAAGACACCTGAAGATGAAGTGCTCCTCTGTCTCAACCTCCTGCATGTCACATAATGTGCATATGCGCCTCTCTCTAGGTAGTCACTCTGCTCTATCGATCTCGATACGAAGTCTATGTGAAGAGACCCAAAACTGCCCAATAGAGATCCTCAGTGAGTGGGGTAAGTAGATCTGTGTGTATCCTAGAGGGTCAATGAAACCCTCCTTTGTGATATGTAAGCAGTGATCTCTGTAGAAGCTAAGCTTCACTGGGAGTTCACTCAGTCCCAACTAGGTCCGAAATGTGTGTAGCTGTAAGACATCTTCACGGATAACCTAGTTGACCTCGTGTGATAGGAGGGGAGAAAATGGAGCATTCATGCTATATTGGAAGGGAGGTAGTCTATCCCCATGGAGCCCCAATTGCTCAAACCATCTCTCTGTGCGTGCATACTAGCACCTCTGGTCCCCTCCTGCTACAAGTGCCATGGAAGAGCACAGTGCTAGCCATGGTAGCAGGCTACGCCCAAAGGTGTAATCCCCATACTCCTTGACTTGGTACAGATACGTAATGGCCTGAAATGCAGCATCATCTAGCTGTAATGGGGGTGACCCAAACTCATCCTGAATGATCTGGTGAGAAACGTATGACTTACCACGAATCATCTGTGATAACATGAGAACCTGTAGCCGCTCCACACAGGCCTACTCTGTATCCGACAAGTCTGGCCCCCAACATGGGTTGCCGTTCATCCCCACGGGACAGACCAAGGAGTTGAAAAGCAACCCCTTGGTCCGTGGATCCTAAAAGTGCGAGTGGAAGCACTGCCTCTCTAGTCTGGCCAATGAAGCATGTCCTCTGCCCAAGCATGCCTGCATCACGGGTCTCATAGTGAAGATGGGTCCGAAAAAGATAACCCCAAGATAAGTGTATGACGAAACTATCTCGATAGGTGACCCATCAAATGTGAACTGCTACTGGCACATGATGGCTTGAGATGTATTGATCGTAACCTTGGTTTTACCCAGGTTGACCTTCAAATCATGAGATTCACAGAAGGACTGTAGTGCGTCAAGTTGTCTTTGGATCCCCTCTGCTGAGGAAGACAAAAGAGCCACGTCATCTATGTAAAGCAATATTCAGATTAGCGTGCCCGCAAGAGAGCAACCACCCCCCCTGTGTCTGCATCATTGTCTCAAGCTCGTCAATGTAGAGGCCAAACAAGGTAGGTGATAATGGACACCCTTGTTTGACCGCAATAGTGCTCATGCTCTCGTCTTTCCATTTAGATCCTGCCTAAACTCTGCCTGAAACTCTCTTGTAAAGTGCCATGATAGCCCAAATGATCTCCTGATCATAACCCAAATCTCATAATCGTGTCAAATGCCTTGCGGAAATCCACAAAGCAATAGTAAATCCTCTGCTTCGTGCCCTCGCCTCCTTGATGATACACCTGAGCGTGAGAATGTGGTCCATGGTTCCATGATCACACTGGCTGTCTTGCTGCTCTATGTCCTCAACACTCCGCAAATCTGTTGACCTCGGAATCAAGTACTAATGCATAAATCTTGGACACGACATGTCCAATCATAATGGTCCTGTAGTTCTTTGGGCTCATGGGATCCCTTGCCTTGTGGATGGGTGGGATAGTGTTAATGGTCCAGGTGCATGGAAACCCCAAACAAACAGCTTCATTAAAGACCTTTGATAAGATCAGGGCTAGGAGGTTAATCCCATATGCAATGAACTCAGTGCATAGTCCCTCATGATCCTTCGGTAAGCCATTATGAAGTTTCATTACATCATCCTTTACCCCCCCTAGTGAAGAGGGTGTAGGATGTGGGGTGTGGCATATGTGAGAGGTTAGGGACTAGCTCATTTGGGATGTCATAAAGTGTGTGTGCATAATCATACCAGACCTGAGTGTAAGTGAGTGATTAGGGGGACCGTCCCTCTAGAAATCTCCACCAAAAGTCCTTAGAGTTTTTACTAAACAAAATGTTCAGTAGTTCCTCCTCGTTCCGGCAAACGAATTCTAGTTTCTTTCTACATATTTCTTTCTACATACTAGTTGACGATACTTGCGTAGCGTCTCTGGTTCGCTCGAAAGACTGTTTATCTGAGCTAACGGCATAAAGCCTTACACTCATTATCGTACGAGCTATTATAGAGTACGGTCCCAAGGGGTGGTGGGCGGGTGGTGTGAGGGAAAGCATGAAGGGCAACCTCGTGTAGTGAGCAAGTGACCAGGACACCACGATCCTCTAATAGTAGTATGAAGCCAATATAAGCGAGAAGTATGTATAGGCAATCAGAGTAAGTAGGTGAATGATCGCGGTCAAAGCATATATCATAATAGGTGGAGTAAGAACTCAGTGGGGTGGAGGGTGCTGTGCGATGGGGAGTGGAAATGCTAAAGAAAAGATAGGTATGGTCAGCCCCTGGAGGGAGAGTTGCTACAGTAAAATCAGTGATGCGAGATGTGAAGGCAGGGGATCCCATGACGTAATCAACAACGTTGTAGCGTCCCCCATGTGGAGAGCATGTGAAACCACTTGAGGCGGGACATCTATCAAGACCATTATAATTAATGAGATCATGTATCTGCCGAGGTCTTATAGGGCCTGCCCATAAGATGTGATCAAACCTCGTCTGTCAGCCATCGATACCTGTAGCATACCTACATCCTCAAGGTCAATGTCTGGCAGTAGAGTGGAATCATCCCTGAAGTCGAGGAGTGGTACCTGAGGGGGGGGGGAGAGAGAGAGAGAGAGAGGATAGCTAAGTAAAGAGCGAAAAGTCAGGGTAAGAGAGAGAGGGTGGGGTTAGAGAGAGACGAGGAGGTTGGAGAGAGAGGATGTGGAGAGGGGTAAGTAGAGAGGGGGGAAGGGGGCGGTTTGGAATGGAGAGAGAGGGGATAAATAGAGAGGAGAGGATATAGAGAGAGTCTAGAATGTGTGTAGCTACAAGAGATCCTGATGGATTACCTGGTTGAGCTCGTGTGACAGGAGGGGAGAAAACAGAGCATCCATACTATACTAGAAGGGAGGGAGTCTATCCATGTGGAGCCCTAGTCGCTCAAACCATCTCTCAGTGCATGCATACCAGCATCTCTGGTTCCCCCCCACCGCGGAAAGTGCCATAGAGGAGGACAAAGCTAGCCAAGGTAGTTTGTTGCGCCTAGAAGTGTAATCTCTGTACTCCCTGACTCGGTACAGATACATGATGACCTGAAATGCAGCATCAGGGTAGCATCTAGTTGTAATGGGGATGACCCAAACTCAGCTTGAATGATCTGGTAAGGAACGGATGGCTTACGCGAATCATCCGTGATAGCATGAGAACCTGTAGCTACTCCATGTGAGCCCACTCTATATTCGACAAGTCTGGCCCAAGGGCTCCCATGAATCCCCGCTGGGTGGGCCAAGGAGTTAAAGAGCAGCCCCTTGATCCGTGGATCTTGAAAGTGCGAGCGGAAGCATTGTCTCTCTAGTCTAGCCAATGAAGTGTATACCCTACCTAGGCGGGCCTGCATTACATTGTTGCTAGTATAGACCCCCCATTTCGTAACAAATGCCATCTTATCCTTGTTCTCTTTAGACATATGGATCTGGTTGTATCCATTAAAACCATCCAAAATACTATACATTTTGTGACCCACAAAAGCATCCAACAAAGTATCACAGAATGGTAGGGGAAATGGATACGTTATTGTTGTTGCATTCAGTTTTTGGCAATCCACACAAATCTAGAGCTTCCAATTCTTCTTTGGAACTATGTGACTATTGGAGACAACCAAGTTACCTTATCCATTGGATAGATAAATCCCACCCTTAACAACTTGTCAATTTCCTTTTTAACCCACTTCATAAATTTTTTTATTCATCCGATAACGTTACTGGATTACTAACTTGGCTTCTTTATTTAGATTAATATGGGGAACACAGAGGGTTAGATCCAATCCTTTCATGTTCGTGTACTCCCATGCAAAAATATCTTTTTATTCCTGCAACAACTCGACCAACTCCCATTGGAATTCTCCTATAGCAAGCCTGCTTAGCTTTACTAGTTTTGGATTATCATCTGTTCCCATATCAAATTTCTCCAAATCATCTTCTTTCAGGTGGGATATCTACTGCATCTAGTCTTAATATGCTAGTTTGGCCTTCAATATCAATTGCTCTTCATATTTTTGATAGTGTGCTATCTGCCCCTCATCTGGTACTATATTCGGCATGGTAGGTTGAGCCTCCTCCAGTTCAAATGCTTCCTCTGGAACCAGATCTTTGACTTTTACTATGTGAACCTCTATAGTGGGCTATTTCCCCTAGATCCTTTGCTAAAACACTTCTTCCACATCTATCTCAAACTGTGGAAGCACAGATGGATTTGCATCTAAGAACTTTTGTTTCTCATCATCATCTAGTTCAATCCCCATGTTCACCCCTTGCGCCATGACAAGTCGTTCTTTTTTCTTCAGGGCCATACTCAAGATCATATCCATTTTAAGTTTCCTCTTGCCATTCCATATTGTGATCATTGAGGATTGCCAATCCTACGTCACTCTGGCGGCTTTAAACCAAGGCCTACCCAACGACATGGAATAGTGCACATCTTCTTCCTCCATTTGCAGGACCAAAAAATTTATGTGGAATCCCATTCCCTACATGTAAATTAACTGATTATTATGAATTATGGAAATTGGTTGAATTCTCCTTTGATCCACCATGTGGACCTAAAATGAGGCAAGCTCACAACCAAAAAGTTCCAATCTCTTGAACATGTACTCCGGTAGGATGTTTACTCCCAAACCTCCGTCAAGTAACACCCCTTCCAAATTCTGGCCTTGGTACTTCACTTTTACTGCTGGTGCCATATAATCCACATCCTCTCATTCTGCTTGGCATGCAAGTGATAGGGTGGTATGAGTTGATAGGGTATATTGGCGATAGGGTGGTATTGGTGTGTCCTGATACAAGTGATAGGGTGTATGAACTCCCTAGGTTTGAATTCTTTGTGAGAATACATCAAATCTGCCACCAGCCGTCCATAATAGGCTCTTTACATAAAACTTCTCTTTTGACTCCTTTAAGGCCATCAACATCCCTTCTGAAAAGTTTTCCAACGCAGGAGCTTTATCATAAACATGAACCATAGGGATTACCTCCTTCTCCTTCAATGGTACTACACTGGTTCCAAAAGGATTGAATTCAGCTTCCCGTAACTCTTGTGTAACTGGTCGTCCTTCCCCTTGTTGTTTGCCACTATAAGCTTGCATCTTCTCAATCTGCTTCAAGGTTGTCATTCAGACCTCTTCCTAGTCTTTCCACTTCAATCGCTTTCCTTTATTTGGTAATGCTTTCACTTTATCTTCCCAAACCGGACCCTTAGGCCACGTCACGGCATACACATTGATCTTCTCCAACTCAGTATACGATAGCTTTCCCTACTTCGTGCACTCAAGCAATTGCACTATTGCAACTCGTATAGGTGAGCTATGGACTTGGTCTGACATACTATTGTGTCGCCCCATTTTTTTATCACACCACATTTGTTTGGTGCCAGTGGCCACTTCTACTTAGGCGATTTGCATTCTTGGTGGCCACTGCATAATTTCCAATCCTCTCTCTGTCCTATGTTTGCACCATAGTGGGCAATCTGAGCCTTGCCAATGCCCGTCCTCCAAACACCACTTGTAATATTTGTCAAGTATGGAATTTTATTGGCCCCACGCTATTTGTGGATTCCAATTACCTCTCTGATTCCAATTGCCTCACTGATTCCAGTTGTTTCTCTACTAGATTTGGGCCACATTCTGTGCCGACACTGGATCAATTGTTACCTGGTTGACTTTTATTTCCCGTACATGGGGTGCCTGATGTGCCAAATTGGGCATTTGGGTTGTACTAGCAAAACCTCTGTTAGATGGTTCTTAAAAAGAACACATTTTAACTGGGATGTTGACTTGGTCGCCCCCAAACTCTTAAGTTTTTCTTCTAACAATTTCTCCATCTCATTGCCTTTCTTCTTATCCTTTTTGGATTTCTTTGACTCCTTTTTGTTTGATTTCTTCTTCTTATGCTTCCTCTTCTTCTTTGACTCACTGTCCTCATCCTCTGAATCACTTTTGGAATTGTCACTCTCTCTGATTCTGTGTCATCATTCGTATCACTGCTACTAGATTCATCTGTGTTTGAATCTGGCCACTGTCTAACTCATCGTCCTTGGATCGACTTTTAAACAATCCATGCTATTGTTCTGCTCTTTTGGTGGCATCCACCAATTCATTAAAGCCATTTGGGCCTCAAATCTACAATCTGCTCACCGCGATGCGGATTTCTTTTTGTAATCCCTTTGCAAAAGTACTCCACCAACATCTTGGTTGTGGGTCTTTCCACCACATCTAGTTGTGCATTCAGGTTTCAGACCTTCTATGTATATCTTCCACCATAATTTTCTTTCGACGGAGCTCTCACAACTTCCTACGAATATCATTTGGTGTTTTTTGTTTATGGAACCTATGTAGGAAAGCTATCTTAAGTTCCTCATGGTCTGTAAATTGTGCTAGGCCATACGGGCTGAACCAACGCATAGCCCTACTGCTCAAGGTACCCGCAAACTATTGTAACTTTTTAAGATCACCAAACATATTATCAAAGCCTCTCACTTGCCACCATCGGGTTTCAAATAGTGCCACATGGCTATTTGAATCATTCTTCTTCCAACCCTTATATTTTGTGAACTTGGACTTCAGGCTTGATGTGTTCAGATTCATTGGATGGACTAGTGGAGCCAGTGGAACAGGTGGTATTGGTGGAATTGGTGGTACTATTGGCACTATCGGCAATTGTGGTACCACTAACACTACTATGACTCTCAGCACTTGTGGCACTACTGGCACTATTGGCACTATTGGCATTGTCAGCACTTGTGGCACTGCTAGCACTACTGGCTTGTCGGCACTTATGGCGCTACTAGCACTATCGACACTTGTGGCACTCTACTGGCTTCACTAATCCTTTTGAAGTTCATTGCATTAACAAATTTGGCTGACTTGTTAAATTAATTTGTGTGTCTGAATTCGATTGGCTTGCCATATTCCATGGAGCAACCGGATTTAATTGACTTACTAGGATTCTTAGATCTATTGTATTTAAGTATGTTGATGGGTTGAATTGGCTTACAGTCTCTCTCTTATTTTTCGGATTTGATGAAACTGAAATGTTTGATTGGCCAAAACTAAATTCTCAAAAAGGGTTCAGTTCCTTACTTGGTCCTGCTAATTCTTCATGTACTGAATATGTCTGAAATTGTGACACCCTCTCCTTACGCCTTTGTTTAGCCCATTCCCTCACTTCTTGGAGTGTAATGGTTTCTGTTTCCCCTTGAGGTGTTATTGGATTTAGATAGCGTGGGCTACTGTGGGTACTACTGAACTATTGGTCCTCGCCAAATTCTTATGCTGCTTCTTCAGCTATCCTTCTGCTCTACTGGCATAAGATTTTTCTTGTCCTCGCATTCTGTGGTCGGATTCTTTTGTCCATTCCCTCCAACTTAAAGCAAGTCATACTATAGTCATCAATGGTTGGTTTCCCACCACTGATCCAATGCCACAGTCATTGATGGTTGGTTTGCCACTGATCCAATGCCGTAGTTTCAATTATGAAGAACAGATCAGGTTGCAACCATTCTCTCGATAGAGCCATGCCAGTGTCATCTTGAGATGTTGTTGGGACATTTTTGTCCACCCCTAAGGGTTCTTCTGCATTTATTGACAGTTCAATGACTCGTGGATCTGCATCCCACTCCTATAGGCACTACTATCGTGATCATGTACGTGAAGCAATGAGTCCTAACTGATCCATAAAATCTGACATGCAAACCTTCGCCTGTTTCTTTCCATTCCACTTGTACAGAGCCTATATTGCCAAATATTCCATTTATGCTTCTTCTATCAAACACACTAAATCTTCACCAATCCCGTAAGGAAAATAATTCCACCACAAAATTGTGCTTGTTTTCCCTCATTTTTTGCTCAAAATATCAATTTGATTAGCCACTTTGGTCTCAAAGTTGGGAGGGTACATGTACAGCAAGAGCGCTAGTGTTTTGGGGTTCATCTGGAACCCATAAAAGTGTTCCATATAAAACTTCTACCACTCTCATCACTCAAAAAACAAAGAAACTATTGATGAACAACTCATGAGCATCTTGCAAGGTAGTACTAGATCTATACTACTATATTAACACTACGGATTGCATGAAATAGCACCATTGAAATACAAACCAGAAACTCACATAACTAGTGAATTGCAGAGAATAGAAGAATGAACACGTGATCAAAGGTAATAGCCATCTTCATCATTAAAGAGAAAGTATTTGCTTACAGCAATAGCCAAAACTACCATTGCAATACACACATCCTCATTTCGATGCTGATACATCATGCATGGATATGAAGGGATGCACCCGACAGGTGGTGTCCCTTCATATCTAAGTAAATATCTATATGAAAATATAATAAATACTATCTGGATATTACCCGCCTATCAGATGCCACGAAGGAAAACACTCTGCTCTCATCTCCTAGTCCATGGTTCATGCCTACCAAGCCCTCACCCAAAAAGAGGAAGGAGGAAGAAAGCAAGCAAACAAGCAGAAGCAGAGGCCGAGTCCAAAAGGAAACATGAGCCAAACGTACTCCTACAGTAGTAGGTAGAACTCAAGTGGCAGTAGGAGGAAGAAAGCTGCAAGAAAAAAGTGGAAGCCACTGAGAAGTTTAGGTAGGAGCGATCCCTTGAGAAGCCAATGCCACAAGCTAAAAAACTTATTAATGTTACTTAAGAGCAAGGGCCGAGCCCTCTACAAAGTCCTACGGGTGGTAGGGCCAAAAGTTTGACACAAGAATAGGTCAAGGAAGTTACTGCAAAAATGAGAGCAGAGGAACAGGACCACCCACAACCACAATAGCCTTGCTGCCCAATTGCATTTTAAGTAAATTGAGCACTGAATCTCTGATGCGTATAACTCTACAGAGAGCTACGCTAGACTTATGCGCAAGGACAAATAGGCACCACAAAAAGAGGCATTCTTTCTAGAGTCTTTGATAACCTTGGCAATGAGACCACCCATAATATATTCATAAGGAAATAAGAATTTGCTACCAATCAAACTATTGCTGCAAGTAATGCTCAATGATAACTCTAGATTACAAAGGCAACACTTCAAAAGGAAAATGCCAACAGAGTGATGATAGTGGCAAGTAGCCAAAAGGAAGTTGAGATTGGCAAGCAGCTTGAGATAAAGCTAAAATAGATGGAGGAAACCCTTGCCAGTGAACGCTCTCAGAATGATACGGTGTAGGCCCGACTATGACGCTCTCCAACGGCATGCCACTATGGATCAGCAACAATATGCAAGGGTGTAGGATGAAAAGCTAGCTTTGGAAGCTAGAGTGGCTCAACAAGCCCAATAGATAGAGTGGCTCCATGCACTCATCCAGTAGAGGAAATAGTAGATTATCTACCTCCAAGAAGATCTCCAGATTACACAAACATCTACTCCTCCTTAGCAAGACCCCAACAACCTCCACGAGCAACTACTAAATGCCTCCACACATGCCTCTTCACTAGCATTTACTATCTGCATAGTTGAAGACACCTTCAACTATTTCCTCCACACCATCTCCGCCCCACTACCATACAATACAATATCAATTTTGAGCACCCACTCTCCATCCATGACCTAGATACACTTCTTCATCGTAACATCCTAATGGCCCATCCTATAATTCTATGGCATATTTTCATGAGGCATTGTCGTCATGAAAATGATGCCAATATCCTAACACTCGCATACCACCCCCTTGTATATAATTTTATAGCATGGGTGTGAGTTATCCAAGACTCCACTATTTTTTCCAATGAAAGCCCTTTGCTCGAACTGCTAAAGCCTAGCAACCTACAAGACCTACCTTGCAACCCATAGATATTGGCTAGAATCCTCTAGTGGCTGCAAGTGTAGGGCTGAGGGGATCCCAAATTTTCATTCAATCACCTTTTTGCAAACAATAGTGAGTGTTATCCCCCTATCGGAATAATAGTCATGGCCAATAATATCCTAGAAGCTATTCAAAACATGATTCAAGCTAGAATTATCTAGTCTGATGATTCACGTATAGCCTACCCAATGGCTTTATGTGAAGTAGATGCCAATATAGCATGGGCTCTATTTAACTCTCCTCGCCCACAACCCTCACCTTTCTTGACACAGCACCTTATTCTGACCCCTGTTCTATCGTTCACTGGCACCATTGATCCCTCACAACCATCCACCTCATAGCACACCACCGCACCACCCACCACCGACATGTAGTAGCAAATGCTTGGGCTAGAGAGTCCAAAAGACATGGGTACTAACACTTGGTATAAATTTCTTAAACCCATGCTCTTCTCAGATGTCGAAGGTCCGTATGAGGAGGAGGAGGAGGAGGAAGAAGTCAGTGAGCACCCGCACAAAGAGGAGCATCCTTAACAGCTCACATCCGACCATAGAACTTGGTATGAGGCCATCTCTTCATTTCGGGTCATTGTTGATGATGTGACGGATGTAAATCGACGAAATGGTAAGCTCCAAATCTTCCACCTTACTCAGAAGGACATTTTGGAAGTGCAAGCACTGACAGAGTTTATCCACTATGTAGACTTTTGAAAGTGGCAAAGGGAGAATCTTAGATCTATAAGAGAAGGCTATCGGTGGCCAGACCCTACTCAGTTTCCTTCTATGGATACGGTAGCAAGACTTTAGCCTCAATGGAGAATTCCTTTTTTGAAGCACAAGGCATTTTGGGATACCTACGGTTGCTCAATCAGTGTCAGTTGCTGTGTCAATCGAACCTATATGTCATTCCACCACAAATGGTCTTGGCTAGATTTTGAGAAGATGCAATCCTCAGATCCAAATATTATATACAATTTTCCTAAGCTTGACTTCCTAGAATTGGGATCCTCTTATGCCCTGGTAGGGCAGATGGAGGAATTCTATACTACCTTTGCCTTGATCCCGGATCCAACAGTGATGGCCACAATGCATTTTTTCCAGTTGCTTATCATTTTGTTAAGGGACAATCCCACTCATGAGCCTACGGTAGAAGAAAATCATCAACGGCTCTGCTCTAAAATTATCTTCGACCTCAACATTGGGCCTCAATTTTCCCAAGTTATGTGGCTCTACATCTGTGTCCAAAATCTTCATGTCACCACATCCAGACCTTTGAAGACATTTCAAGACACAATTTTGAAAGTTCGCCCATCCGTTTTTCTGAATCTCCCATAAATTAAATTATTTGATCGGCATCGCATCATGAACAACACCCTCAAAGCATACATCATGCACCGAACACAATCTAGGGATGTGAGTAGGAAGGGGGGCATGTTAACTTCCACGATTAACAACTCATGCAAACACCAGGTGTAAAGATAAAGCGGAGAAGTAGGAGAGGATGTGAGGTAGGCTATATGATATTCACTTTGGAGCCGTATGGGTCCTCCAACAAACCATTAAAAACAACTAAGAATAATGGCGACGAGCAGTGAGTGTTTTACACACCCCCTATCAAAATTTTACTCTTGGAGTCGATGTGGTTGCCAATCATGCCCTTTATTTTCCCATCCATGAGTAACCGACGTTGGCTACCCATGGATTAGCATAGGTTATTTGAGCCAATCTTTTTCTTTCTCACTAGCAGAAGGAAAAATGGCTTGTTAGCAAGTTTGATGTTGTGGAGTAAGAAATAGACCCACCTTTGACATCATATATGGGCCTCATTGCAAGGAAGTGAGTGGATCAACGACCATTCCAATATGGTAAATAAAGTTCAATTTATTGAAAGAGCATTACACATGTCACAATTGAGTATTTTCTAGTGCATTCATTTATGGGTGAATTAAGCTACAAATATCACCAAAGATGATTGTTTTAAGACCATCATGCAGTAGTAGCTGCATAAGTGTGGAATGCAAATTTTCAAAAAAATTACCTTTCCAACCAAATAAGTCAAATTCAACTATCTTTACAACAGATCATAGCTAGCCTATAATAATTTCAAAGATGCCATATGCAACCCTAGGAGATGCCTTGTGTAGCCCCTCAACTCTTGATTATTCAGATGTAGTGGCTACTCTTGTTTGGGTTGTATTTTGTCTCGGGAAGCAATCCAGTTGTTGAGGCATAGATTGCGAGCATGCAATTTGTAATTGAGGAGACTTCCAGATGGTTTGACATGGCCAAACGGGAACCTGCAAGGGCAACCATTTTGGCTACTCTCGTGGAGCAGCAACATAGAGCTAGTAAGGCTCTCAACATCAGAGTACATGGGATCCCACGCACTGAGGCTACACCGATGAGACAGATGGGTCGGCCTTCGTGGCTACTACGCTGGGTGTAGCTGAGCACAGGATCGAGAGGGCGTGATAGGTGGGGAGAGATCCCAATCGAGAATAACCCCTGATCATACGGTTCCACGACGCTCAAGCATGACTTTCAACTTTATAGTGTAGGTCAGTTCCATGAGATCAACCACAACAATCTCCATGGATGAGGACCTCACCCCCTACAGGTTGAGGAGAGGCGCTCCCTGTTACAGCAATAGGATTAGGCCCATAAGGATAGGAAGTGGGCAGTAGTACGAGATGGATGACTTCTTACAGGCCCCTGTCGGATCACCCCCCCTCCCACATAGGGAGGTAGGGTCTACAAGACTCAGATCTCGGAGACCCTATCCTATACCATTTGGAACTGTAATGGTATCTTATGGTCAGAACTAGGGAACTTCTCAGAATCCTATACAGGTCGCGACATAGTCTAGAGTCTAGAGTGCCCAGTACCAGTAGTCAGCGGGTACACATGGAAGTCTGCCCATAGAGATGAGACTACGGACACATGGGGAGTACGAGGGTCAGGAGGAGTAGCAGTTCTTTACAGATCCACCCTTTTGGGGACCATTTCAGTAGAGTAGAGGGATGCACATGCTAGGTTTCTTTGGATCCAGATATGACACAGGGACAGCCAGGATCTGTTTGTTGTAGTATGCTACTTCCCTCTTGAAACCTCCCACTTTGCTAGAGATATCCGAGATGAGGCTGAGACATCTCCATTTGCAGCCCTCTATCAGTCCATAGTTGACTTCTTGAGCCATGGAGAAGTTCTCCTAGTTGGGCACTTCAATGCGAGGACAGCAGGCTCCTACCAGGTACCACTCCCTGATTTTAGGGATGATTCCATTCTATGCCAAACATTGACCTTGAGGGTGCAAGTATGCTATGGGTTTTGGTTGACAGACGAGGTCCAGTCACATCTTATGGGCAAGCCCTTTTCGATCTCAATAAGATGCATGATCTCATTATCTATAATGGTCTTGACAGATGGCCCACCTCAGGTGGTCTCACATGCTTCTCACATGGGGGAGGCTCTAGCATTGTTGATTACATCATGGGATCCCATGCCTTCACATTTTTTTACTGATTTTACTATAGCACCTCTCCCCCAAGAGCTGATCATACCTACTTATTCTTTAGTATTTCCACTCCTCGTTGCACATTGGGCTGAAGAATGCCTCGGGGGGGTCACTCGTCATATGTAACCCTATCACGTGAGTTCAACAGAAGGATTTTTTTTATTTCTAAAATTTACAGAAATAAATATACATAAGGGACTATTTAAAATAGTTTTGGAAAAAATTTACAGATTTGTATAGAAAAGGGGTACATTTTATTAATGAAATTTTTTACAGATAAGGGACTTTAAATATAAGCCTTGAACGCACGTGATATAGAGGGTTTATACATAGTGACCCCCCTGAGAAGAATGCACCATTGACATTTCAATCGTGGATATGAGTGGTTTTTGAACCGTCTCTGAGCACCTTCATGCGGGTGTTTTTGGATGACTTTTGTCTTTGGGAAAAAATTTGAGCATCTAGATCAATTGTGTTTGTGTTTTAATAAATGCCAAAGTGCCCGGTTAAGTTTAAATCTAGCAAAGTGTGCTTTTGTGATAAAGAGAGAAGTTTTGTTCATCCAATGAGTCATTGAATATGTGATTATTTTGAAATCCATAGGACCTAGATTGCATCCTTCAAACACATGCAAAAGTTAGAAACATTTGAAGGATCTCGATTTTCCTCAAAAGTTTTTAAATCATATCACCAAAAGTAACCACGAGCCCGACAAATAGCACTATGCTCAAAATTTGTAGCTTGAAATACTTAGTGCAACGAAACACACAACTATTGCATAAAAAATTGAACACTCATATAGCAGTTGGAAATGGGATTACATAATGCTATGGATGTTCTAGAATCTATTTAAGCAACCAAAAAACCTTCATGGAGGGGGAACATTACATTAATTGTATCCCATGGCTTGCCATGGGTTTTACACTAGTGAATGTAATTCACCTTGTTTAAGGATGATGTCTTGTCCTTCCTACGAGTCATTTGACATTGAGGCATTCATCGCTCTGTGGTCGATTGAACCAAGTTTTTGGTCCTCCAATGGTCCTATGCGGTGAACTTAATTAGTTTGTGTTAATGAGGTCCATCCCCATTTTTCTCTTCTAATTTGGTTACTGTGTGTTTAGGGTTTAGAAAGGGTCATTAGGGCCTCATTAGGGCTTTCTTATTTGTCTTCTTGTGCACATTGTAAATGGTTTTGTCTTCTTTGAAGGGTGAGCATCGAATCTGTAGGCTAATTGGATGGAGAGATGGGGCAGGTGTTTGTGGAGGCGAATGTAATGCTGTTGTGGCAAGTGTCTGTGGAGGCGAACGCATCTATGGAGGCAAGTGCGATGATGGAGATTTGCTTCATCTCGCTGATCAGCAGGGCTATTGTTGGCTGTGTCTATTAATGAGGTCCTTCACCTCATTTATCAACACAGCTATAGTTGGTTGTGTCTGTTAATGAGAGGCTAGAGTGAATTATATTGGGGGTTCATCATGTCAGCCAGATGATTATTTGCATTGATACAATATTGATGAGAATGGTTGTTGTGACGCATGGATTTGGAGTTTTTTTGAATGGAAAAAGGTTATAAATTCAAGGGTTGTTCACCAATGGTCTTGCTAGTAGCTTGGAGGGTGGTAAGGTGGACGCACCCATAAGTGAGGTTCACTCCCTTCTTGGTGAATAGAATTTTTGCATCTGCCTGGGGGGTATCCCCTACCAATAAGCCTTTGACAAGTACACTTAAGGATTTGTTGTCTCGCCTTTTATGCTCTTGAAGGGCGTCTGATATGATATCTTTTTTAGGGGCTAATATGCGTTTCTTAACCACATCCTTCCATTCCAACATATTGGCTTCTCCCTTGCTGATTTGTTGCTTAAGCTTAGCATGCTTCCCTTGCGCCTGCATCGCTACAATATCTTTCCTACGGTTGGCATTCTCCACTTTGAGCTCTTCCATCACCTTTCATATCCCTTCCCGGTGTCCCCCTCCTGTCTTTGATTTGCTATAATTCAATCTCCAGTGCATGCAAGTTTTCTTGGAGGATGGTCTTGCCATTCCAATTTTTCTTTCTCCCACTCATCTCTCTTGGCTTTCTCTTTCCTCCATTCTTCCTGCACTTCCCCCCCTACTTCTTCACTTTGGCTAATGCCCTATTTACAAGTGTTTTCTCAGCTAGCAAGGCCACATTTGTGGCTTCCAAATTATCTATCTTCTAAAAGAGGGCTATGCAAATTTTATTGAGGCCTTTTTTGTAGCCTTATTAGGTGTCCCTATTGAGTAGGCTGCCATGGCATTCTCTAAAGCTTTCTTCCCCCCTTTTCCCTCAATGCATCCTATTATTATTATAGTTATTATAGTTATTGGATGGGTGTCCCTATTATTATTATAGTTATTGGATGGGAGCACCATGCACGAGTTTGGGAATTATAGCTTCACTGAGCCTTTTTTTTTAAAATTAGAGGTTACCACTTGACTTTTTACTAGCTTAATAAGGCCATATTTGTATATAAGTGACCCATTTAGTGCTCAAAAAAACCCAATTTTTTAGCTCACTAAGTGAAGTTGAGTGGAGAGGATATGCTCCAAAAAAAAGTCCAAACCAAGAGAGAAAGTCCAAAAATTTTGAATAGTGTGTTACTTGATCTCTTGGAGCTTCGGCTACTCTCAATTCTTTGTTTTCACCCATCTTTCTTTGGGTTTCCACTTCAACCTCAGAACCACTTTTTCATTATGAGTGAAACCAATTGAAAATTTTTAAGAGTAAGTCTTGGATATATATTACTCGAGTCTTTTTTAGGTGCTGACCACCCCTCTAATACAGGATAAATGGTCGCCAACGCAAAGGTTGGTTGCACACTAGGATATTAACTACCACCAGCACGGTGGTTCGCTTCTATTATTACTAGTATTATTCTATTCACACATTATCTTTGCATATCTTTGCTAGAGTTCCAACACATTGGCAGAGAAGACTACCCACCTCAGTCGAATGATGAGAGGTGGACATGTAAGGTTGTATGAAAGAAGAATGAGAAGGCCAGGCTCAATGAACTCTCTCCCTATTTAACAAACACAACACCGATCCACCTACAACAAATCTATGGCATACCCAAAAAAATTTGGAATGCTCATGCTCTATCTGAGAACAATGTTGGATGACCTCCTTGTAGAAACAAACCCGGAGACGAGGGAGGAAAATAGCTACAAGGAGGACATGCTTCGTAACTGGCTGTTTGATATGGAGGCAATAGATACGATGAATATTCATTTCCATGGCTATCATTTTTCCTATTCCTTTAAGGTACTTGTCAAGCTCATGATGTATGTTCTTTTGGTAGGACATGGCAAGGCTTGATGATGTATAGAGCGTCAAGAGTAGGATGAAGAGGACCCCCAGCAAAAGGAGGAGTTACTATGGGCGTACAAGTAGGTAGAGAGTAGCAAGCAATTGGTGAGAAGAGTGCGTGATGAGGTATGTGATAGCTCATCAGACTGGCCTAAAGATTTGGGAGATGTTTGCTATAGAGAGGTTGATAAGATAGTTGGAAGTTTGGAATTTCCTTGAGCCGTAAAGTATCATTGTATTTTTTAAAAAGAAAAAATATTGTAAGCATTTCTTGGACTTGTGGACTTTCTGAGGCTACCATCATCCATGATCTATGGTGCTCATAATACCTAATTTTGTGTCGACCTACTTCCATGTTAATACTTAAATGTTTTAAGTAGCCCGGTGGTTGAAATCTGACATTTAAAGATAACCAACCTAAAGGGGACTAATTTAGTATAGCATTGTGCAATGGATTTTAGGATAGCATGATGGTAGTGTAGGATAAGTGGTCGCCAACGCGGTGGTTGGTTGCACACTGGATATTAACAGGCACCAGCATGGTGGTTTGGTTCTATTATTACAAGATGAATGGATTTGTGGATTTGTGGATTCATTATGGGATTTAATAAACCCAGCATGGTGGTTGTTTAGGATATACTAAAAACAAGCATGGGATTTATCATTTGGGATTTAGAAAAACAAGTGCGGTGGTTAGTTTGGGATTTACTAAAAGAAGTGTAGTCTCAAATACATTTTTCATTTTCAAGGATAAGTGGAATATTGTTTCCTTACAAGGAGACCATATTTTCTTAGTGCTATCTTAGTCGTCGTTGTCCATCACTCCACGACACCCCAAGATGTGCTCATGTGTGTCTAAATCCAATTTGAGGACACTCCTGCCCTTCTTTCATTGTGGCACAAGTTCCATCTTGAACTTAATAGCTCTTACTAGATAAGAGTACACAAATGTTTGTGGACTCTGATGTAGCACTTTGTAATTGCGGCCTCTCTGGGATGTTTTTTTGTACAAAAAATCTCTAACTACTACATCCCAATTCTCATAGGTTGTTTCCCAATTATTCTTAAATGCTTCCACAACCTTGTGCTTAGGTTTTGTGCACTACAACACAAAGTATGGGTCATCTTCCTCGTTCTCCCTAAAGGTAGTGACACCTGCAAAGTTATCCCCCTCTTCCAGAGAGTCAATGAGGTCATCAAAACTCTCCTAAAACTGTGGCGAGTCGGTGTTTATCTCTCCATTGTTTGTCACTCCATTGTTTGTCACTCCATCTGAACGTAGAGGGAAAACTTGAACTCACTTCCATGTCTTCACAGTTGCAATGTTCTCACAATCATCATGATCGCCTATGATGCACCCATTGTAGAAACAAGAAATTTTTCTTGTTTTAATCAGATGGTGGTTTGAAAAGCCCCATATGCTGTGCAAACCATGAACTCCTTTAATTTTCTTCCAATCATGCCGGCTTCTCCTTTGCACTTCATCCACTTCACTTCATGGAACACTTCACATACTACACTATTCTTAAGGATTTGTTTATTGTATCTTGAATGCACGCATGTGGAAAGGTTGGCTGTAAGCCATGTTATAACATTGTGGGCATCATTGAGTTTTTCTTGAGGGCATGTTAGTTGGTGTTACAAAGCTTTCTTAATTACAGCACCACATCCATCATGTTCACCCTTGCCATGGCTAGACCCAAAGGAATTCCACATTTTGTCTAGATCAGTCAACCTTGAGACAAAGAAGAATCCATAGGCTGATTTAAATTGAGAGGCAGCACCATGTCTGACCACACCCAATGTTGTTTTATATTTTTTCCATGGGGATTTTCATTTTTTAGCCATTCCCAATGCAGTAGAAAAGCATGCTACACAAATAATGTGTCATGTTCCCTATCATTTAAAATGTAGAAATGGTATGTGTGTTGCACTGACCTAGACTCCTGTGAGTCAGCAAGCAGATTGGCATCCGTTGTGGAAGAATCAAGCAAATGATTGTACGTGATATGCACAAGAATTGTTATCTGCTTGTTGTACTAGTGAGAACTGTTGAGAGTTGTGGTGCCATGAGCACATGTAGAGCAAAGGTATGAGCAAAGGACAAGCTGCCACATGGCATGGAAGAGATATCCCACATGTGAGCAAGCAAAATGGATGTAAGCACCCTCACCTATAAAAGGGAGGTTCATTTAAAGTAATATCAATCAAGCACTTTGCACTATCTCAAGATTCTCTTTATGAGTCCAAGCTAATCTATCTTGAAACCTAATTGACTTGAGGTACATGTCATGAGCACTCTCTTCATCATGTTTCCACACAGGTTCCATCCACCTTAGAGTGCTCCATAGATCCTGAGGCATGCACATTTTGTCATGGTATCAGAGCATAGGTTTAGCTCTCCTAGTTTAGCTCATTAGTAGTTCACTAGGATTGCTTCCATTCCTAGATTAGTTGTAGGCATGCCTTAGGAGCTCATGTTTTTTCTCCTAGGTTAGTTTTAGTTTTAGATTGAAAACAAATTTCCATCCCTAGAGAGAGAAAAGTTCCGTCCATTGTTTCCTTCCATTGCATTTGAGAATCCCGTTCATTGCATTTCTTATGTGAGAGATATAGCTTCATTATGAGAGAAAGAGACTAGTCTATACCTTCTATTCTCTACAATATAGCCTAGTGTCCTATATCGACCTCTCAACAGAGCTCAAAGCAAGGCGCAAGAGCCTCTTGGGACTCAGAGGAGCATTGCATGGGCTTGTGCAAGCCGAGATAGAGAAGTTCTTCATCAATAGCAGACGGGCTCACAACAGCTAGTAGTAGCTCCAACGAGCCGCCATCAAGCAACGAAATCAGCTCATCTCCAACGACTCTGAAGCAAGCCAACAACGTCTTCTTCTCCAGCTATGCCATGAATGGCCATCCCTGTCGCTTGAGCATCTTTGTTTGCAGCAATAGCAAGCAAACACGAATTGCAGCAACCACAGAGGTACGAGACCTCCAACGAAGCTAAGCGCAACAGCAGCAGCCAAGCCAAGCAATCTACTCTACTCTAGCACCAGATCGTGGTTCTGCATCTACGCCACCCACAACTAGCAACTTTGTAAACTCCAAGATGGTCGGCTCTCCAAACGACGCGAGCCCATGCTCAGTTGACTCCTAATCTCCATTGACAGCGACGACCTCTCGCGAAACGGTAGACATCACTCTTGGCGGCTCCTTGCACAACGTTTGAAACTCTAGCCTGAATGCTCATCAACAGCCTTATCAAGCAATCTCCAGCAGCGTCAACAAGTGCCCAGCAGCCCATCGACTCTCTCGGGCCAACACCAAACGTCTCCAACGAAGAACGGCTTCAAACAGCTTCTCCAACCAGCAGGCTGCATCATTGCCGTCGTCGCCTCAAACCTATGGTTGTGGTGGTGGACGAGGAGGAGCTGATGGATGGGATTTGAGAGCGGGATAATCAGCTATGGCTTTGGATTGACGAGATCCTGTTGCTTTTTCGTCTGCAGATCGAGCTAGTTTCTGGCACGGGTCATCAGATATGGCAGCTTTGAATGGAGCTACGTTGAGGCAAGGATAGTCATCAGCTATGGCTTCGCGGCGAGATATTGCTTTGAGGCGATGATCATCAGCTATGGCGTTGGACGGAGCGTCGATGAGGAAGTCGTCGTCGGCTATGGCTTTGGATAGAGCTTCGTTAATGCGAAGCTGATTCTTCTCTAAGGTTCACAAAAGAGACACGTGGCAGATAGCATCTAACCAAGGTTAGGTGAAGTTAAGCCATGGTTCAGAGGCTAGGTCATCTTATGGCCACGTGGCAGATAAGGTTGGTCAAACTAACCCCAGTCAGGTCAACCCAATATGCCAGGTTAAGTTAGAGTGAGGTTAGTTAAACCACATCAGCATGCATAGTCAGCAGTGCCTTCTAAGCACACAGCCTCTTGCTAAGCACAGTATGGAATTCAGCATGTGAATCCCTGTGCCACATCATCAAAGGCCCTCTTCTTCACAAAACCTTCAACAAGGCGTAACTTGCAATCCAAGAAGAATTTGCACACGCTCCAAAAAGGAAAAGTGATCGTCTTTTTGAGCTCTATGTGCCTGTCAAGTCAGAATCATTGTATGCAACTAGACATTGCCAATATTGAAAGAAATCAATTGGTAAGACCTTTGCAACAAATGGAAAAGTGACGCATGAATGCATAGAGCATGCCAAAAGCACAAGTGCATGAGATGACCATAGCACGAAGCATGGCATCCACACAAAGCATCAAGGCACATGGAAGAACAAAGCATCATGCAGGTAGCTACACCAAGCAAAGCAGCAAACGAGTCATCATCAAGCCATGAGCCAAAAGGCGACATCAATGGAATGTATTGAGAAACCAAAACCTTGCCAACCTTGCCTATATTTTGTAAATCAAACCTGATCACCTGAGAGTAGCTATGAAAGCACCCAGGGGAGGTATTGACATGTAAAATCCACACTTGACCACCTTAAGTAGCAATGCAAGCACTAAGGGGAGGTGATGGATTTGTAACTCACATCTGACCACCTTGCAGTAGCCAAAGGATTATGGCACCAAGGGGAGGTGTTGAGAGTTGTGGTGCCATGAGCACATGTAGAGCAAAGGTATGAGCAAAGGACAAGCTGCCACATGGCATGGAAGAGATATCCCACATGTGAGCAAGCAAAATGGATGTAAGCACCCTCACCTATAAAAGGGAGGTTCATTTGAAGTAATATCAATCAAGCACTTTGCACTATCTCAAGATTCTCTTTATGAGTTCAAGCTAATCTATCTTGGAACCTAATTGACTTGAGGTACATGTCATGAGCACTCTCTTCATCATGTTTCCACACAGGTTCCATCCACCTTAGAGTGCTCCATAGATCCTGAGGCACGCACGTTTTGTCAAGAACTTTGTATCTTATCTTGTTCTTGAAATGAATAATTTTTAGCAAAATCTACGACAGAGACATTAGTGTCATGGGGGAAATCGGCAAGGCACATCCTAAACTGCTTATCCTACCAGATCTCGCCACCACGAAATTGTGAAGCACATATTTTGGGATGGATTGAACCACATGACCTATAAGCTCCCTTGGCTAAGTGCTCTCATGCAATAGTAGCCATCTGTCTTTATCAGATCCTTCAACATTGATATTTTCAAATCTCCTTCATTTTAGAGCAACATGGTTATCTTCCCTCATTTCAAATGGACAGACATGAATTGTCTTCTCTTTCAGCTTCAAACTACAATTCTTGCATGTGCGACAATTGCATTCAATGTGGTGCCACTCACGGTCTCCCTTTGGACAAACCACTGGCTCCCATAGAGACCTTAGGCTATAAAACCTTCTCTCCCCTACAACACATGATGAGGATCCAGGTGGCCTACAGACTGCGCATTCATCGGGGAGACATGGGCATTAATCCCCATAGAGGAATGCTCCAACATGACCAGATCTCAAGTCATTCATAGCTTGCTGGTCATCCAGGTCAAAGTCTATGTGCATTTTGCAACAATAAACATTCCTGTCTTTGACTTTCTTGATGTACTAGAGCTTACAATGCAAAGCTCCTCTGCCCAATTGAAATGTTAGGATTCTGATCCATAAACTTGAGATACAACTCCATCTGTTGACCCAACATGCGGGAACAATAGAACAATGAGCCTTCTTTTGAATGGAACAATAGTACAATGAGTCCCCTTTTTGCACTACTAAAACAAGACAAAACACAGTATGCGAAAAAAGCATCTAATTAAAGTATATAATGAAGAAAAATAATTTTCAACCACCGTGTTGGTTTAGGACAGTCACAATTTCAACTACCAGGCTGGTTTAGGATAGTCACAATTTCAATCACCGGGCTAGTTTAGGACACGTTTAGGACAATGAACCATCGAGCTTGTTTAGGACACATTTAGTATAGTCACAATTTTAAGTACCATGCTAGTTTAGGATAGTCACAATTTCAACCACCATGCTAGTTTAGGACAGTCACAATTTCAACCATTGAGCTGCAGTCACAATTTCAATCATCGGGCTGGTTTAGGACATGTTTAGGACAGTCAACCACCGGGCTAGTTTAGGACACATTAGGATAGTCACAATCTCAACTATTGGGCTGCAATCACAATGTCAACCATCGGGCTGGTTTAGCTTGATGATCTTCAACTTTACATATTAGACAAAACAAGTATATTGGTTTTCATTTCTAAATTTCACAATTAGAAAATAACATTTGATAATTAGAAAATAACAATATATTGCTCTTCATTTTTGAATTTCATAATTTCAATCAGTAAGTAATGTTTGTCTTAAACAAACACCGGGCTGGCTTAGGATAATCACATTAAGTACAAACCATCCCGGTCTAGAAATTAAGTGGTATATGACCCGAATAGTAGGAAGTTAAATTTAACTAATTTGAGTACTAAGAAACACAGTAATTTCAACCACCGGGACCATCAACAACAAACCATCAGGTTGGTTTAGTAAAATAACAATATATTGCTTTTCTATTGTGAAATATATTACTCTTAATTTTTGCTCAACTACGCCACCGGGCTGGTCAACAATTAATGTCTGTTCAACCACGTTGGTTCAGGACAATCACATAAATGGTGATTAAGCTGAATCAACCTATGGTTGCATGATGTTCCAACCATCGGGTTGGTTTAGGACAATCACATTTAGTACAAGCCTGGTTTAAGAAATGAAACAAGTAACCTATCCTAAGGCTCTATCACAAACAAGCACCGGGTTCTCGTTTAGGCACCACTGACCTGCGTTGTATCAAGCATGTGTATGATGTGCTCCTTAAACACCTTGCATCCCGTCTTCTTTTTAAAGATGTCCTTTCTATTTGGAGAAGCTCTCGTATTTTCATGCCAAAACGTCGTCACTGCATCAATGACTTCCGCACTTAGGTTGTCTCTCCTTTTCTTGCATTCTGTTGAAGCCCACAAACTTCTTGGATTGGGATGATCGTGCATTGCTTCTGCTCTATGTTCAACCGCTAGAGCCACATTGGTCCTTCTAATTGATAACATCTTCAAAATTGTGCACCCAAGCCATTTCTCCATTGTTTCAGGTGACACCAACAGAGCTAATGTTGCCCTCTTTGCAGCTAGTTGATCTAAGCTATGCACTCATTTCAATTTTTGTAGGCCATTTTACAGGTTAGAGAGCATCATGCCTCTTGGGCATGCATCTCCTGAGGTGTTGGTAGGGTTGTTACTCTATGAACTTTAGGGTGCAGGCTAACGCTTTTGAAGACTTGAGACTGGTATTCATGTGAATGGCCTGATGTTGCTGCCTCGAATGCTCCCACCAATCATGACACCACAGCTTGTATTCTTTCCTTCGATGGCAATGATTGAATGCATGCATTTGCAACTGCTTCCCACTACTGCTTCGCAAGGAGTCTTCTTTCTTCTAGTTGTCTCTCCCTTTGCAAATGTTGTAAAAGTGTCTTTCGTTGCCATTTTGATATTGTGCCATTATTTTCCTCAACCTGCAATCTGTCCCTTGTGCCTTGACCAAGCTTTTTAGCTTTCTTGTCTCACAACCTCTATATGCTTCTCTTGCAAGACATGGCGAGCTGCATGTTGCCATTGAAGCCATGCCTATGATCAGTCTAGAATAGACCCAGAGACGCTAGCTTGTGAGGCGAGCAAAGAATAGAAGACAACTTAAAGAAGACAATGCCAAACCAAAGTTTGCACAAGGTTATGTCGAGGTGCGTGCAAGTTGCAAGCCATTTGCAAGGCAGGGCAGGTTGCAAGTACTTAAATCTTCCAAGATTTGATGGGCAAGAGGTGTGAAAATTCAAAATTTGCGGGAGTATCAAAATTTTCAGCCGTTGGTTCTTCCCCCTCCGGTGATACATGCCAACAGAATTGGATATCCCAAACAAGTGCAATGTGACCTTAAATGAATAGTCCAAAGGGCAAGCTATCGGGTTTAATGCTGTGTATTATGAAATGCAATGACCTTTGGCATGCTTATGAGCCATATAGTAAGAAAGTGCATGGAAAAAGAAACAATTCAAAATTGTAAATAGTCTTGGATTTATTAAAAGATCTTTACATATGCACAAATTGCACATTTTTAACTTCTTCCATTTTAGGGTGAATCTAGATACCAATATCAACAACTATCGATGTTTTAAGACCACCATACAGTAGTCCCACTAGTTTGGATTCCAAAATTTCAATCTATTTTGGTTTTCATTAAATTTTAAAAAAAAGTTATGGAGCGTGCTCTCAAATGGGTGCGCATCACTTTAGCACAACATTGGAGGGCCGTTAATCCGTGCCTAATGTTCTCATTTAGGTGTGTCCTTGGGCTCACTTAGTGAACTTTTGAATGATTACTTGGTTGCATATATGTATAGAACAAAAATTTAATGTTTTTGAATAAATTGCTATATCCTATAGTCTTCGAGATGCATACTGCAACATAGCACTTGTAATGCTGTAAAGGTCTCATTATAAATCCTTATTCCAAAATTTTTTGGTCTCATGTTCAAGTTTGGAATGTGTAATACAACTTGAAGACAAAGTTTGTCGAATTCCGTTGAGCAATGCATAAGTTATGGGTCATGCAAGATGCCACATCAGGTACAACCATGAAAGATGCAACTGTTCTCTCTTCCTCTTCATCTTGTATATATAAGGGTTTCATGTAAATAATTTTAGTGTGTGAAATATGCATGCAATCGTGAACTTAAACACCATTGACTCATCGATGATCTAGCTCATTAACATTCGGAATTTGAAAAGCATCTCATGAAATTTTCCTATATGAGTGCATGGCGATATGGCACTCATATCAAATTTGTCACTTGTAGCTTGTGCAAGGGCAAGGCAACCTTTGGCTAAGCCACTTGGAGCTCCTGGGCATTGAGCCCTAATTTGATGAGGTTCCCAGGCATCTGGCTAAGCCACTTGGAGCTCCCAGGCATTGGGCCTTAATTTGATGAGGTTCCACTCATTCTATGCATATCCACACATCCAAAATGATGCCAAATATTAAAATCAAAACCCAAAAAGATCAAGTATCAACCCAAAACATTAGTGCTCTATTTTTGTCAATATAGGCATTGGTATACCAATGCGTATATCAATGGCCATACCAATGGTGTGCTTTTTTTAGCACATCTATTATGATAACCACAAATGGTTTGGGAACACCAAAAATTTGGAAATGCTTTTTCACCTCATTCTACAATGCGACACTCCCTCACCTTGCTCCCTTAACCACCGTTCTCCCTCTATGCCAATCTCCCTCTCCACCTTGCTCCCTCTCCACCAAGCTCCCTCTCTACCTTGCTTCCTCTCCACAAGCTCCCTCTCCACCTTGCTTCCTCCCCACCAAGTTTCCTTTTTAAGTTCCTTAAGATAAGTGGCTCTTTCATCCTATTTTGTTTCCTTAAGTGTTTAGTTTCATTTTCAGTTCCTTTGTTAAGTCTCTAACATGTTTCCCTTAAGTTTTTAACATCCATGAAAGAAAAAAAATAATATTTCTTAGAAAACGATGCCCCCTCTTACGAGAAGCAACAAGAAGAATGCCTCTTACTTTCTTGTTTCTCCTTTCTCTTGCTTTCGTCTCCTTTTGTTGCCTAGTTTCTTCTTTGCTTTGCTTTCTTATTTCTCCTTTGACTTTCTTTGCTCTCCTTCCGTTGCTTCTTGATGGTTCTTATGAAAAATGGTTTTTTTTTGTCTTTTGCAGGCATCCATAGGCAACCCTAGTACACCGCATACTTGGCCATCCGAGCTCTACAGTGCAAACACAACTAAGATCCCATTATGAAATCTAGCCCCGAAAGTCTATACACCGATCCACCTACTACAAATCTATGGCATACCTAAAAAAATTTGGAATGCTCATGCTCTATCTAAGAACAATGTTGGATGACCTCCTCGTAGAACCAAACCCGGAGACGAGGGAGGAAAATAGCTACAAGGAGAACATGCTTCGTAACTGGCTGTTTGGAGGCAATAGATACAATGAATATTGATTTCCATGGCTATCATTTTTTCTATTCCTTTAAGGTACTTGTTAAGCTCATGATGTATGTTCTTTTGGTAGGACATGGCAAGGCTCGATGATGTATAGAGCATAAAAGTAGGCAGAGAGTAGCAAGCAATTAGTGAGAAGAGTGTGTGATGAGGTCTGTGATAGCTCATCAGACTGGCCTAAAGAGTTGGGAGATGTTTGCTATAGAGAGGTTGATAAGATAGTTGGAAGTTTGGAATTTCCTTGAGCCGTAAAATATCATCGTATTTTTTAAAAAGAAAAAATATTGTAAGCATTTCTTAGACTTGTGGACTTTCTCAGGCTACCATCATCCATGATCTATGGTGCTCATAATACCTGATTTTGTGTTGACCTACTTCCATGTTAATACTTAAATGTTTTAAGTAGCCCGGTGGTTGAAATCTGACATTTAAAGATAACCAACCTAAAGGGGACTATTTTAGTATAGCATTGTGCAATGGATTTTAGGATAGCATGATGGTAGTGCAAGATAACTGGTCGCCAGCGCGGTGGTTGGTTGCACACTGGATATTAACAGGCACCAGCACGGTGGTTTGATTCTATTATTACAAGATTTGTGGATTTGTGGATTTGTTATGGGATTTTATAAAATGAGTGCGATGGTTGTTTGGGATATACTAAAAACAAGCATGGGATTTATCATTTGGGATTTACAAAAACAAGTGCGGTGGTTAGTTTGGGATTTACTAAAAGAAGCATAGTCTCAAATACATTTTTCATTTTCCAGGATAAGTGGAATATTGTTTCCTTACAATGAGACCATATTTTCTTAGTACTATGTTAGTCGTCCTTGTCCACCGCTCCAAGACACCTCAAGATGTGCTTATGGGTGTCTAAATCCAATTTGAGGACACTCTTGCCCTTCTTTCATTGTGGCACAGGTTCCATCTGGAACTTAATAGCTCTTACTAGATAAGAGTACACAAATGTTTGTGGACTCTGATGTAGCAGTTTGTAATTGCGGCCTCTCCGGGATGTTTTTTTGTACAAAAAATCTCTGACTACTACATCCCAATTTTCATAGGTTGTTTCCCAATTATCCTTAAATGCTTCCACAACCTTGTGCTTAGGTTTTGTGCACTACAACACAAAGTATGGGTCATCTACATCATTCTCCCTAGAGGTAGCAACAACTGCAAAGTTATCCCCCTCTTCCAAACAGTCAATGAGGTCATCAAAACTCTCCCAAAACTGTGGCGAGTTGGTGTTTGTCTCTCCATTGTTTGTCACTCCATTGTTTGTCACTCCATCTGAACGTAGAGGGAAAACTTGAACTCACTCCCATGTCTTCACAGTTGCAATGTTCTCACAATCATCATGGTCCCCTATGATGCATGCACTATAGAAACAAGAAAGTTTTCTTGTTTTAATTAGGTGGTGGTTTGAAAAGCCTCATATGTTGTGTAAACCATGAACTCCTTTAGTTTTCTCCCAATCGTGGTGGCTTCTCCTTTGCACTTCATCCACTTCACTTCATGGAACACTCTGCATACTACACTATTCTTAAGGCTTTGTTTCTTGTATGTTGAATGCGCGCATGTGGAGAGGTTGGCTATAAGCCAGGTTATAACATCGTGGGCATCATTGAGTTTTTCTTAAGGGCATGTTAGTTGGTGCTACAAAGCTTTCTTAATTACAGCACCACATCCATCATGTTCACCCTTGCCATGGCTAGACCCAAAGGAATTCCACATATTGTCTAGATCGGTCAACCTTGCGACAAAGTAGAATACACAGGTTGATTTAAATTGAGAGAGAACACCATATCTAACCACACCCAATGTTATTTTATATTTTTTGCATGGGGATTTTCCTTTTTCAGCCATTCCCAATGCAGTAGAAAAGCATGCTACACAAATAATGTGTCATGTTCCCTATCATCTAAAATGTAGAAATGGTATGTGCGTTGCATTGACCTAGACTCCTATGAGTTAGCAAGCAGATTGGCATCCGTTGTGGAAGAATCAAGCAAATTATTGTACGTGATATGCATAAGAATTGTTATTTGCTTGTTGTACTAGTGAGAACTTTGTATCTTATCTTGTTCTTGAAATAAATAATTTTTAGCAAAATCTATGACAGAGTCAATAGTGTCATGGGGGAAATTGGCAAGGCACATCCTGAACTGCTTATCCTGCCAGAGCTGGGATGCCACGAAATTGTGAAGCACATATTTTGGGATGGATTGAACCACATGACCTATAAGCTCCCTTGGATGAGTGCTCTTATGCAATAGTAGCCACCTGTCTTTATTGGATCCTTCAACATTGACATTTTCAAATCTCCTCCATTTTAGAGCAACCTTCCCTCATTTCAAATGGACAGACATGAAATGTCTTCTCTTTTAGCTTCAAACTGCAATTCTTGCATGTGCCACGAACGCATTCAATGCGATGCCACTCACGATCTCCCTTTGGACAAACCATTGGCTCCCATAGAGACCTTTGGCTACAAAACCTTCTCTCCCCTACAACACATGATGAGGATCCAGGTGGCCTACAGACTGCGGATTCATCGGGGAGACATGGGCATCAATTCGCATAGAGCAATGCTCCAATATGATCAGATCTCAAGTCATTCACAGCTTGCTGGTCATCCAAGTCAAAGTCTATGTGCATTTTGCAACAATAAACATTCCTGTCTTTGACTTTCTTGATGTACCAGAGCTTATAATGCAAAGCTCCTCTGCCCAATTGAAATGTCAGGATTCTGATCCATAAACTTGAGATACAACTCCGTCTGTTGACCCAACATGCAGGAACAATAAAACAATGAGCCCTCTTTTGAATGGAACAATAGTACAATGAGTCCCCTTTTTGCACTACTAAAACAAGACAAAACACAATATGCGCAAAAAGCATCTAATTAAAGTATATAATGAAGAAAAATAATTTTCAACCACCGTGCTGGTTTAGGACAGTCACAATTTCAACTACCAGGCTAGTTTAGGATGGTCACAATTTCAATCACCGGGCTAGTTTAGGACATGTTTAGGATAGTGAACCACCGAGCTCGTTTAGGACACATTTAGTATAGTCACAATTTTAACTACCGGGCTAGTTTAGGACAGTCACAATTTCAACCATCGATCTGGTTTAGGACAGCCACAATTTCAATCATTGGGTTGGTTTAGGACATGCTTAGGAGAGTCAACCACCGGGCTAGTTTAGGACACATTTAGGACAATCACAATCTCAACTACTGGGCTGGTTTAGGACAGTCACAATTTCAACCACCAGGCTGGTTTAGCCTAACGATCTTCAACTTCACATATTAGACAAAACAAGTATCTTTTCATTTATGAATTTCACAATTAGAAAATAACATTTCATAATTAGAAAACAAAATATATTTCTTTTCATTTCTCAATTTCATAATTTCAATCAGTAACTAATGTTTGTCTTGAACAAACATCGGGCTGGCTTAGGATAATCACATTAAGTACAAGCCATCCCAGTCTAGAAATTAAGTGGTATATGACCCGAATAGTAGGAAGTTAAATTTAACTAATTTGAGTACTAAGAAACACAGTAATTTCAACCACTGGGACCATCAACAACTAATGTCTATTCAACCAAGTTGGTTCAAGACAATCACATAGCTGGTGATTGAGCTGAAGTAGCCATGGTTGCATGATGTTCCAACCATCAGGCTGGTTTAGTAAAATAACAATATATTGCTTTTCTATTGTGAAATATACTACTCTTAATTTTTGCTCTACCATGCCACCCAGTTGGTCAACAATTAATGTCTGTTCAACCACGTTGGTTTAGGACAATCACATAAATGGTGATTGAGCTGAATCAACCTATGGTTGCATGATCTTCCAACCATCGGGTTGGTTTAGGATAACAATCACATTTAGTACAAGCCTGGTTTAAGAAATGAAACAAGTAACCTATCCTAAGGCTCTATCACAAACAACCACCGGGCTGGTTTAGGCACCACTGACCTACGTTGTATCAAGCATGTGTACGATGTGCTTCTTTAAAAACCTTGCATCCCGTCTTCTTTTTACAGATGTCCTTTCTATTTGGAGAAGCTCTCGTATTTTCATGCCAAAACATCGTAACTGCATCAATGACTTCCGCGCTTAGGTTGTCTCTCCTTTTCTTGCATTCTATTGAAGTCCATAATCTTCTTGGATCGGGATGATCGTGCATTGCTTCTGCTCTATGTTCAACCGCTAGAGCCACATTGGTCCTTCTAATTGATAACATCTTCAGAATTGTGCACCCAAGCCGTTTCTCCATTGTTTTAGGGGACACTAATAGAGCTCAATTTTTGTAGGCCATTTCTCAAGTTAGAGAGCATCGTGCCTCTTGGGCATGCATCTCCTGAGGTGTTGGTAGGGTTGTTACTCTATGAACGTTAGGTTGCAAGCTAAAGCTTTTGAAGACTTGAGACTGGTATTCACCTGAATGGCCTAATGTTGCTGCCTCGAATGCTCCCACCAATCGTGACACCACAGCTTGTGTTCTTCGCTTCGATGGCAATGATTGAATGCGTGCATTTGCAACTGCTTCTCGCTACTGCTCCCGTAAGGAGTCTTCTTTCTTCTAGTTGTTTCTCCCTTTGCAAATGTTGTAAAAGTGTCTTTCATTGCCATTTTGATACTGTGCCATTGCTTTCCTCAACCCGTAATCTGTTCCTTGTGCCTTGACCAAGCTTTTTAGCTTTCTTGTCTCGCAGCCTCTGTCTGCTTCTCTTGCAAGCCATGGCGAGCTGCATGTTGCCATTGAAGCCATGGCTATGATCAGTCCAGAGTAGACCCAGAAAAGCTAGCTTGTAAGGCGAGCAAAGAATAGAAGACAACTTACCCAAAAGAAGACAATGCCAAACCAGAGTCTGTACAAGGTCACGTCGAGGTACGTGCAAGTTGCAAGGTGTTTGCAAGGCAGGACAGGTTGCAAGTACTTAATCTTCCAAGATTTGATGGGCAAGAGGTGTGAAAATTCAAAATTCACGGGAGTATAAAAAATTTCAGTCGCCGGCTTTTCCCCCTCTGGTGATACATGCCAACAGAATTGCATATCCCAAACAAGTGAAATGTGGCCTTAAATGCTTCAAAACACAAATAGGCCAAAGGGCAAGCTATCGGGTTTAATGCTGTGTATTATGAAATGCAATGTCCTTTGGCATGCTTATGAGCCATATAGTAAGAAAGTGCATGGGAAAAGAAACAATTCAAAATTGTAAATAGTCTTGGATTTATTAAAAGATCTTTGCCTATGCACAAATTGCACATTTTTAACTTCTTCCATTTTAGGGTGAATCTAGATACCAATATCAGCAACTATTGATGTTTTAAGACCACCATATAGTAGTCCCACTAGTTTGCATTCCAAAATTTCAATCTATTTTGGTTTTCAATAAATTTTAAAAAAAAGTTATGGAGCATGCTCTCAAATGGGTGCGCATCACTTTAGCACAACATTGGAGGGCCATTAATCCATGCCTAATGTTCTCATTTAGGTGTGTCCTTGGGCTCACTTAGTGTACTTTTGAATGATTACTTGGTTGCATATATGTATAGAACAAAAATTTAATGTTTTTGAATAAATTGCTATATCCTATAGTCTTCAAGATGCATGCTGCAACATAGCACTTGTAATGCTATAAAGGTTTCATTATAAATCCTTATTCCAGAAGTTTTTGGTCTCATGTTCAAGTTTGGAATGGTTAATACAACTTGAAGACAAAGTTTGTCGAATTCCGTTGAGCAATGCATAATTTATGGGTCATGCAAGATGCCACATCAGGTACAACCATGAAAAATGCAACTGTTCTCTCTTCCTCTTCATCTTGTATAAGGGTTTCATGGAAAGAATTGTGTGCAATATGCATGCAATCATGAACTTAAACACCATTGACTCATCGATGATCTAGCTCATCAACATTCAGAATTTTAAAAGCATCTCGTGAAAACTCCCTATATGAGTGCATGGCGATATGGCACTCATATCAAATTTGACACTTGCAGCTTGTGCAAGGACAAGGCAACCTCTGGCTAATCCACTTGGAGCTCCTGTGCATTAAGCCCTAATTTGATGAGGTTCCCAAGCATCTAGCTAAGCCACTTGGAGCTCCCAGGCATTGGGCCTTAATTTGATGAGGTTCCACTCATTCTATGCATATCCACACATCCAAAATGATGCCAAATATTAAAATCAAAACCCAAAAAGATCAAGTATCAACCCAAAACATTAGTGCTCTATTTTTGTCAATATAGGCATTGGTATACCAATGCGTATATCAATGGCCATACCAATGATGTGCTTTTTTTAGTACAACATCTATTATGATAACCACAAATGGTTTGGGAACTCCAAAAATTTGAAAATGCTTTTTCACCTCATTCTACAATGTGACACTCCCTCACCTTGCTCCCTCAACCACCTTTCTCCCTCTATGCCAATCTCCCTCTCCACCTTGCTCCCTCTCCACCAAGCTCCCTCTCTACCTTGCTTCCTCTCCACAAGCTCCCTCTCCACCTTGCTTCCTCCCCACCAAGCTTCCTTTTTAAGTTCCTTAAGATAAGTGGCTCTTTCATCCCATTTTGTTTCCTTAAGTGTTTGGTTTCATTTTTAGTTCCTTTGTTAAGTCTCTAACATGTTTCCCTTAAGTTTTGAACATTCATGAAAGAAAAAAAAAAAAGATTTCTTAGAAAATGATGCCCCCTTCTTACGAGAAGCAACAAGAAGAATGCCTCTTACTTTCTTGTTTCTCCTTTCTCTTGCCAATGCCAACCCCTCCCACCACCACTGCCACCCCTCCCAATGCCACCATACACCATGCACCACCTACACACCTCCCAATGTTGTGGCCACCCCTACATCTGCCACCTTAGCCCATTCTGATGCTCTTGGTTTCCCTTAGATATAGAGCAACTTTATTATGGCAATGACTTAAAGGAGATCATCAAGGATGACAAAGTAGCAACCATCATAGCTCACATAATGAGGCAGCTTATTCCTGTGATGTTTGATTCAAATACATTAGATCCATGGCCAAGGCAAACCTAAATGAAAAAATACTATGTCATAGCTTAGCTCAAGGAATATCTAGTATCACCTGGTCAGGAGTTTGATATGAGGTACATGCTTAGATGCATGGTAGACGTTCTCAAACATCACCGATTAAAGATCCGTGACATGTTAAGGGAGGCCAGGTTGATGCCTCCTCATGTGAATAAGAGAGATTGGAATAGGGCCAAGGTAGAGCTTTGCAACAAGCCATAGAAGTGGGACAAGCATCAGAAGGCATTACGAGCACGTATGCATAGTGGAGGTGCTTCACACCTCGGGAGTGGTGGTAGCAAAGGATTCGAGGCGTAAGTGGTAAGTATATGTGTACTACATAATTCTTTTGTATTTTTTAGTTTGGTTTGAATACATTGTTTTGATCATAGCACTTCATCTTATGTTTTTTTAATCTGGGTTAACAAGCATTTTACAATTGGTCAAAAACCCTACGAGCATGGCACATGAGCTCTCTTTGAGAGGTTGGATCATAGGGGAGTACCCATTGAATGGTAGTTGAAAGTCACCATGTAAGTCTTTGATCCTCCTTGTTCTTGATCACGTTTCACCTTTCCATTTTTATAGTCAAGCTTTAGTTATATTTTCTAAATTGTTTCATGCAACATTCTTAGGGCATGGCCAACCTGTGTGAAGACATAGGCGAAGACATCACGTGAGGAGACAAGATCGGAGGTGCAAGAGGTAAGAGCAAAGATTGACATGATCAAGAAGAGGAAGAGGAGGAGGAGGAGGAGGAGGAGGAGGAGGAGGAGGATCAATAGTTTAGTGTAGATTCTTCCATGCTTCAGGATTTTGCAATTTCGTACCTCTCGTTCATTTTGTATTACCCTCTTTGAAAGGGAACTTTGTAATAATACATGATGTGAGAGTTTTTGGCAATTTTGCAATTTGGTAGCTTGGATGGCACATATTCATTTTTATATTACCTTGTTTTTAAAGGGAAATTTTGTAATAACCAAGTTTCCACAAGCTTGACTTTGGGTAGGGTGTTGGAATCAATGGACCAAAAAGAACAATTGCAAGCCCTGATTCATATGAAAGCAAGCCACAACCTTATCTTCTTGAGAAACATCGAAAGAGCTCAGTCGCCTCTAGTTATCTTATTGTAAATCTCAATCTAGAGGAGGTACTTCAATAAATGTTGTTGGCTCTCTAATTATTAAATGTTTCAATGGGAAATCATATTGTGCCTTGCAAGGATTTTGTGACCGCTTGGTACATTTACTGGAGCTATCATGCTTGGCAAGAGGTGGATCCAAGTTTCAAATCACCAAATTAATTAGCATGAAGAGATAGCCACCTTCAAAACACAACCAACTTAAAGATCAAGAACTACACCTCAATAATTATTGCTATGTGAAGATTTTTAATGTCTGAAAGTACTAATCTTTACCAATTATCAAAGTAAGTGCATCAATATTAGCTTCAACACCCCCATTTTGATTCTCAACAAGAACCATTACAAGATCCAAAAAGATGGATGCTACCAAGTAAGTGTGGAGAGACCCAAGGATACTTCAAATTTGAGTCGTGCATATGGATTCCCAAGAAACCTCAGCATTGAAAGTCAAATTGTCATGCAAACAACAGAGAAAGTGATGATGTCAAATAAATAAAGTGCACTACCATTGGACCCCAACCATTACATCAAGCCTAGGGTTATTACCTAGAGAACACTACCATGGGACCCCAACTATTACATCAAGCCTAGGGTTATTACCTAGAGAACACTTCTATCTAGATATCTAATGTACATTGTACAAACTCATCCTCTATGTGCATCAACAATAATTTCATTAACAAGGTGCAAAGTAGGAGTGGAGACCTATGAATCTACATTTGTCACCATCAAGTGAGAGGCAACAAAAATTAGTAAGCCTAATGCAAGTGAAAAATCAAGGCCACCCTACCTTAACAAATGTAGTTACATAAGAACATACTCTTGCAAGGACAAGGGCAAAGAGACATTAGTTCAGGACTACATAAGTGCAACATCTACCTTCTATCGAGTAGAGAATTCCGAAAAAAAGGATAGTGCCCCAAGAACTTATTTGACCAACGATAAATCAAAATGTCAACAATAACAACACATCATCTCCAAGGAAAATGGTAGTTGCATAAGAAATTACCAACAAGGAAATAAAATTCACTTTGAAAGCCCCATATGGAATTTCCTTATTGAGAATTGTTCCAATGTTGAGGAGGCTAGTTTACTGCACATGGGAAGGGGCAAAGAGATGCAACAAGGGCGTTGTAGAAGGAGAGTTGCCTTCAAAGTTGGTAGTAGAGGTGCACATGTGGACATGAGATGAGGAGGAGGTTGTGAGAGAAGAATCAGCGGTAGCAGCAAACGACGCAGGAAACGAGCTAGTGGACATTGTAGCTTCAGAGGTAGGACATGATGAGAAGCCCTCAAAGGAGTGAGAGGAGAGAAGGGGAGGTGGAGGGACATCGATCACACCCTCAAGCATATGGACCAAGGTAGCCATGGTAGGCCGAGTGGCAGGCCGTGACTGGACACACCAGAGGGCTATACTCACCAGGCGTTTGAGGCTGGCAAGGGGCACGCTTCCTTGAAGGCGTGTGTCGAGCAATTGGGCGAGGTCATGGCCATGCTCCTCGGCTAGAACAATAGGGTGGGAGTCATGCATGGGTGCTGGTGGCAAAGCAAGGATGGCGGCCGCAACACGCATGGCCCAAGTGGGCAAGTAGCCAACATCGCCATCGAGGCACCGTCGACCGCTCACTAGTTCAAGCAAGACGACATCGAAGCTGTAAACGTCGATACGAGGGGTGATGGTGGGGTCACGGAGCCACTCTGGAGCAAGATAACCCTTGGTTCCTTTGAGGGTGGTCATGGCGAAGCTCTGGTGACCACCTGGCGAAGCTCTGGTGACCACCTGGTACAAGCTTGGCGAGGCCGAAATCTGCCACCTTGGCACCCATGTGGGAATCGAGAAGAATGTTCTCTGGCTTCACATCGCAATGCACGATCCTCTCTTCAGATTCATGATGAAGGTAAGCCAGGCCTCTGGCTGTTTCCAATGCTATTCTGCACCTCATCTCCCAATCAAGCACCTCCCTTGAAACCTGTTGGACAAGTGCACTGAGCAGTCGCGGGATCGCATATACTGAATTGATCTCCACAGTGATAGGGGTTTTCGCAGGCACCCATTGATGAGTTATAAAAGAGGCACCCATTGATGAGTTATAAAAGAGTTTCCAATGTTGGCCATTCCAGTAAAATGCCTGCAAGTTGCCGAATTGATTCTCTATAAGGAGTGCTCTCCCCGTGCCGTGCGGTACTGCTTTAATTGTAGGACGTAAGGTGCCAAGAACCGTCGACTGGTTGTCATAAAAAATTATGCCATCCTCTATGGTTGCATAAGCTACTGGCTTCGATTTGGAATCTACACCGTAACTCCAATATACGAAAGGCGTGCTATTGTTATTCCCGTTCGTGTAAAGAAATAGCCGACCCTGGCTGCCTAATTTCATGCCATACTTTCATGCAACACTGAACTGGGCGTTCAGAGCTGGAAGCGAAGAAAAGAGTGTGGTGTTTGAGGTAAAATTCATGCCTGATGCAACGTAGAAAACTGGACTCTGCTGGAAACTCTGCCACACAGGGCGTCCCTGTGCACCTCTCAAAACCAGATTGCCAGACTCCTCCAAGATCAAGCTTTGGACGCCCCATCCGGCAGTGCCGGTAATCCAAGACGTGCGGCTTCCGTCGGACTGCAGTGACAAATCGCCGCTGTCACTTGGGTTCAGTTGACAGGTAGTGGCTGCCAGCGGATTCGCATTATTGGCAGCCCAATGCTGCGGCGAGGTTCCTATTTTCTTGTTGCTCACTCCAGCCATGCAGTAAGTGCCGGTATTGACTTGCCAGACTCCAAGCTCCAAGAGATAGCTACCATTGGAAGATTCCAGCAGAGGGCGGCTATCACCGACCTCAGGGCTACCCTCAGGCGGCAATAGAGAACCTAAGGAAACGGATGTTTTGTTGGAGGGACAACAAGCGATGTCTTGTTGGGCGATGGCGGGCGACAGGAAGGAGAGGAGAAATGGGACAAGGAGCGTAGAAAGGAACGCAGGGGCAGACTTCATGGCGGTGAAGGAGCATGGGTCTCTAGAGAAGGAGAACTCGATGCATCACATTGAAGCTCAAAAGCAGAAAAAGCCTTCGAAAAACTCCAGGTCTATGAGAGTGATACAACGAGCTGAAGGGTGGAGGTGAAGAGATATAACAAGATGCATGCATGGAAGGAGAAAGATGGGAGTCGAAAGATTGTAGTTTCAAGAAGGTAGGCATTGCAGAGACATTGAATAACGCGAACAGGAAGAGAGCCATGCAAGCAGCGGGCAATCCATAAGTCTCATCTAGGACAACTAGTCCCAGCTTTGTTATGACTCTGGCTACAATGAGCAGGTAATAAGGCAATGGAGCAACTCAGAAGGATCATTCTCCAGAGTTCCAGTGAGTCTTCCGCTTAGGAATCATGTGCAATCTCAGATAAGCTTTTGGTGCGCGCTCCATCTGAGGAAGCATGCAAAATTCTCTCTGCGTCCATCAACAAGGGAAATAATGCCAGAGCACGTAACGAAATGAGCAGGAAACAAAAGAGAAACGGAAATTAGGAAATAAGAAGGCGAACGTTGCAGCGGAGGAAAGTAGCAAAAGCAGCAACGGTGAGATGAGAAGGCTGAGGAGAGGTTATTCTGCTGGAATTCGAAGGGATAGAAGTAGAGATGAATCCAGCAGCGACCGGGCAAGACTGGAAAGCTAAAGGAGAAAGGGCGTGAGGGAAAGATTAGGGGATTGGAGAGGAGGGAGGAGAAGAGGATGGATGGGAGGCATTGGGAGCTGTGGCTGAGCTGTCTGCTATGGTTGAGAAAGGTGCCGTAGTCAGGAGAGAACGGTGCCGTAGTCGAGGAAGAAGCTGAGTCTGAGGGACTATAGGCCTGTAAGCATTTCATGGCACTATTTACCAACCACTAACATTCAATGGCACACACCACCGGCAAATAGACAAATTGTTTTTTTTTCGAAATTAAACAATTGCTAATTTTTGCTTTGCAAAAAACGCGTCGATGCTAAGGCTATCCTAGAGGGCAGATCAAAAAGAGTACATTTAATGTCCCTTAATAACTTGAGGTAGTAAAATGACTCTTGCACTAAAAAAGACAACCTTATTGTCCTTTAATAACTTATAATAAGTTAGGGTTATGATAGACAAACTAACACTAACTTGAATCTTAAAAAGTTATGTTGACCAAATACAAAGAAAAATAAACGTTGGCCTTGGAGCCTTAGTAGGGCAAAAAAAAATCAAGTGCTTTGGAAAAGCTTGTGACTAGATTGAGCTACCAAGGTGCAATGAATGGGAGGATCTCCTTGTTGGAACCTTTTTCTTTTGCTTTGGTCACTCTCCTGACAGAGCAAAGATGGCTCTCAAAACAAAACAAAACTATTCTACTTCTTTTGTTGCCACTTGTGACATGACTCTTCAACCTTCCTTTGCTTCAATGTCAAGAGGTCGCATCCATCATACTCACGTTACAATTGCCCTTGGATTTTCGAGATGGTCCCTATTCTGCTTCTTGAAGAACTTCCAATCAGCTTTGTCTGCCCAGCTGGGTTTAGCCATCCCCTTTGCGATGGAAGTATGCAAGGTTGATCTACGATGCTTCAAGACCAAACCCATGCGCTCTTGCATATAATTCTCATTGAAGTCCCAATTTGGCGGGTTAGGGTATTTTTGTTTTAATTCATCAATGACCGCCTGCTTCTTTTGGTCATCTTGATACCGCCAATCAGTAGCAATGCCGCTCTTGAAGTGGTGGCTCATCAATCGCCTCATGGTGGCCATCACTGCTTTGCCCTTTCTATCTTCTATTATCTCTCCGGCAGCCGTGATTTGATAGGAGAGGTCCTCGACTGGGTAAGGAGGACTCATGGTAGTGGCAGAGTTAGAGTGAGTGGAAGCTGTGCGAGCGCTTCTAGAGCGAGGAGTAGCAATGGGAGTAGGAGAGGGCAAGGGACCTGATTGATACTGTGTTTCAGGACCAAGTGGAGCCCTGTAGGAATGTGAGTGTGTTGACTCATCTACATCTCTCGAGTCAGCACAACATAAGCAGCCCCTCCTACTCTTCCTTCCCTTACGATAGGCACATGCAAGTGATGACCCCTCGGTCGAAGGGGCACAAGGGGATGGCTGAGCAGTAGGTCCAGCCGTCGGTGTAGGAGAGGGAATTGTTGAGGTCCTCTGAGATAGCACAGAGAAGAATCTTGCTGCCTCCTCATCGGACATCTGTGCTACGAACTCGTCGAGACTCCCGACAAAGCCATGGGCTGCTAGCAAAGGAGTTCCCCGAGGGGTAGTCGCAATGCTACGTTCGAGAGGAGTCGGGCCAGGGGTAGAGTCGCAGGGGTAGGCCCTTGAGGTGTCGCCTGAGAGGAATCAAAGTCCTCTGGAGCATAGAGATCGTGATGTCTCCTCCTGTGAGGCTGTCCATACTCGTCGAACGTGCGACGTGATCCTATGTCTAACGTAGACACAAACATGAAAACAAAAAATAAAAAACAAACATAAGCATAGGCATAGGCAAATACATATGCTTATGATCGAAAGAGGGGGAAGAGGGGGAGAAAGCTTATGCTCATGCTCATGCTTATGCTTATGTTTATGCATGAGCATATGAGCATAAAAGAAAAAGAGAGAAAGCTTAAGCATAGGCAAATACATATGCTTATGAAAGAGGGGGAAGAGGGGGAGAAAGAGAGAGGAAAAGAGGAAAATGAGACATGCTCATGAGAGGAAAATGCTTATGAAAAGATATGCTTATGCTTATGCTTATGCATGAGCATAAGAGAAGGAGACATATGCTTATGCTTATGCATAGGCAAATACATATGCTTATGAAAAGAGATTGAAAGCGGGAAAAGAGGGGGGGAAAGAGAGAGGAAAGGAGAAAAAGAGGAGAATGAGAAGGAGCCATATGAACATGCATAAGCATAAGCATAAGAGAAGGAGACATATGCTCATGCTTATGCATGAGCATAAGAGAAGGAGACATATGCTTATGCTTATGCATAGGCAAATACATATGCTTATGAAAAGAGATTGAAAGAGGGAAAAGAGGGGGGGAAAGAGAGAGGAAAGGAGGAAAAGAGGAGAAGGAGACATATGCTCACACTTATGCATGAGCATATAAGCATAAAAGAAAAAGAGAGAAATCTTAAGCATAAAAGAAAAAGAGAGAAAAAGAGATTGAAAGAGGGAAAAGAGGGGGAGAAAGAGAGAGGACAAGAGGAAAAGAGATTGAAAGAGGGGAAAATAGCATAAACATAAGAAGGAGAAGGAGAAGAAGGAGACATCTGCTCATGCATAAGCATAAGCATAAGAGAAGGAGACACATGCTCATGCTTATGCTTATGCTTATGCATGAGCATAAGAGAAGGAGACATATGCTTATGCTTATGCATAGGCAAATACATATGCTTATGAAAAGAGATTGAAAGAGGGAAAAGAGGGGGGAAAAGAGAGAGGAAAGAAGGAAAAGAGGAGAAGGAGAAGGAGAAGGAGACACATATATGCTCATGCTTATGCATGAGCATATAAGCATAAAAGAAAAAGAGATTGAAAGAGGGGAAAGAGGGGGGGAAAGAGAGAGGAAAAGAGGAAAAGAGATTGAAAGAGGGGAAAAAGAAGAGGGGAAAAGAGCATAAATAGGAGAAGGAGAAGGAGAAGGAGACATATGCTCATGTATAAGTATAAGCATAAGAGAAGGAGACATATGCTCATGCTTATGCTTATGCATGAGCATAAGAGAAGGAGACATATGCTTATGCTTATGCATAGGCAAATACATATGCTTATGAAAAGAGATTGAAAGAGGGAAAAGAGGGGGGGAAAGAGAGAGGAAAGGAGGAAAAGAAGAGAAGGAGAAGGAGAAGGAGACTTACCAAAACATATTGAGGACTTGGATATTCCCTTCTCACTAGCATGGGAGCCATCATCAACTTCTCCTACTATCACATAGGCAAATGTGAATACCTCAGAAGAAATGCATATTCTAGAGATCAGAATTAAGGAATTGCCCCTCGAGATGCTACAGCTTTTGGTGCACAATTGCAACCAATATATCTCCAACAATAGTAGCAACCAGAGCTTGAGGCAAGATTGGCACTAGAGCTTGCAGCTACATCGGCACTAGTACTGCCCATCAATGCCATGCTAGTCCATGAGCCAGAAGGTATGCTCATGCTTATGCATGAGCATATAAGCATAAAAGAAAAAGAGAGAAAGCTTAAGCATAAAAGAAAAAGAGAGAAAAAGAGATTGAAAGAGAGGAAAGTGGGGGGGAAAGAGAGAGGAAAAGAGATTGAAAGAGGAAGACATATGCTCATGCATAAGCATAAGCATAAGAGAAGGAGACATATGCTCATGCTTATGCTTATGCTTATGCATGAGCATAAGAGAAGGAGACATATGCTCATGCTTATGCTTATGCATGAGCATAAGAGAAGGAGACAAATTCTTATGCTTATGCATAAGAGGAAGAAGAGGGAAAGGAAACAAAGCATATGCTTATGCTTATGCATGAGCATATAAGCATAAAAGAAAAAGAGAGAAAGCTTAAGCATAAAAGAAACAGAGAGAAAGCTTAAGCATAAAAGAAAAAGAGAGAGCATAAACATAAGAGAAGGAAGAGGGGAAAAGAGATTGAAAGAAGGAAAAAAGAAGAGAACGAAAGGAGGGAAAAAGAGATTGAAAGAGGGGAAAAAAGAAGAGGGAAAAAGAGATTGAAAGAGGGAAAAAAGAAGAGAAGGAAAGGAGGGAAAAAGAGATTGAAAGAGGGGAAAAAAAAGAGGGGAAAAGAGTGAGAGTGTTCTCAACGGAAGCAAGAATGGAAGAGGGAGAGAGAGAAACAAAGAGCCACACAAGTTTTGGTGGGTACAGAACACCCTAATCTTCTTTTTCATTCATTTATATATGTGTTTGAGTATTGTACATAACCGGGGTAAAGGCACAGTGACCTTTAACCCCCACAACCTCCCACTTAAAGGACAATGTGCCTTTAAGGGAGAACAACCAGTGAGCATACTATCCAATGCCCATCAATACACGACAATACTCAAACCGCTGACTAGGTAGACTCTTCGTCAGCATATCTGCAGGGTTATCATCTGTATAAACCTTGACAAGCTCTATGCGCTTGTCCTCAAGTACCTCCCTGATGAAATGGTACCTGACCTCAATGTGTTTGGTCTTTGCATGAAAGACCGGATTCCGTGCTAGTTAAATAGCACTCATGGAATCATTATGCAATGTCGGTACACTGTATGAATCCCCAAATCTCCCACTAGCCGATCAAGCCATATAGCCTCCTTGCAACCCTCTGTGGCTACAACATACTCAGCCTCTGTGGTAGACAAAGCAATGCACTTCTGTGTGCGAGACATCCACGACACTGCACCACCTGTAAAGATGAACACATAACCAGAAGTGGATCTCCTACTATCCACATGCCCTGCATAGTTTGAATCTATGTACCCAAGTACACGCATGTCTCCTTTACCAAAGCAGATGCACATCTCCTTGGTACCCTTCATGTACCTCATGATGCACTTAACTGCCTCCCAATGCCTCTTTCCTGGATTAGCCATATACCGGCTAACAACTCCCACTGCAAATGTAATGTCTAGTCTAGTACCTATCATAGCATACATAAGACTCCCAACTGCTGATGCATAAGGCACCTTGGCATCATGGCCCTTTCCTCATCTGATTTGGGACTATCTATATGACTCAGTTTCACATATGGAGGCAATGGAGTACTCACTGCCTTCCCCCCCTCCATATTGAAACGCTGCAATACTTTTGTAACATACTCCTTCTGTGAAAGCCAAAGAAGTTTCCTACTCCGATCACGCGTGATGCGCATACCAAGAATATGACCTGCAAGTCCCAAATCCTTCATATCAAAGGCCTCATGCAACTTGGCCTTTAATGCATCTAGCTCATAAGTATTCTTGCTAGGCAATAGCATATCATCCACATATAGTGCCACGATTATCAGGCTATTATCCTTAGCCCTTTTAGTGTAGAGGCAGTGATCAATTTCACTTCTTCTAAAACCCTAGGACCGAATGAAAGCATCAAACTTCTCATACCATTCTCTAGGCGCTTGCTTAAGACCATAGAGACTCTTCTTCAGCTTGCAAACTAAATGTTCTTTGCCATTTTTTTCAAAGCCTTCCGGCTGCACCATGTAAATTTCCTCATGTAAATCCCCATGCAAGAAAGCTGTCTTGACATCCATCTGCATAAGCTCCATATCCTCTGCTGCCACTAGTCCAAGCATGCATCTAAGTGTGGTCATCTTCACAACCGGAGAGAATATCTCATCAAAGTCCACACCCTTCTCTTGCTTAAACCCTTTAGCATACTCCCACTTGTGTTGATCCTCGCGCATCATAGCCTCTCTGTAGCAAGAAGGCTCCCCGCAATCAGTAAGCATCACATAGTCTACCCCTGGAACAAACCTATCAGGTGGTCTAGACACTCTAGATGATCTTCTCAAGGGCATTTCAGCTTGCTGTCCCACCTACATATCAGCCACATTTGGCTCATCATTTCCACTAATAGATGATCCATCATCTACCCTTGATTTTATACCTGTGGGAGTACTTGGTGGTACCATTTCTTGCACATTTGGTGCATGGACAGCTTGCTGTCTATCAACATATGCAGGTGGATTCACATCCTGGAAAGTGATTCTCCTCATTTCCACATCCCTCATGGGTGCCTTATGCATCTTCTTCTCATTGAAGACTACATCATGAATGCGTATGATCTTCTTTGCTTCTGGATCCCAGAGACGATAGCCCATCTCTCCACTTTCACCATAGAAAGATGCATTTCCTAGACTTAGGATCTAGCTTCTTTGAAGCTCTTTCGGCACATGTGCATATGCCTCACACCCAAATATATGCAAATGAGAGTAAGAGGGCTTCTTGCCACTCCATGCCTCTTCAGGAATACCACCATCCAAACTCTTACTAGGTGATCTATTGATCACATGCACTGCAGTCTTCATTGCCTCAGCCCAAAAACCACCAGAAAGAATTGCATTGAAAAGCATGCATTGCAATCTTTCTTGAATGGTATGATTCATCTTTTCTGCAACTGGATTTTGCTTTAGAGTATGAGGGGATGTGAGCTCCCTCTTAATCCCATGTGTATCACAGAAATGCTGAAAGTCATGAGAGAGATACTCTCCACCATTGTCAGTCCATAGGCATTTAAGCGTTCTACCTGACTGATTCTCAAGCAAGGCCAGCCATTTCTGAAATACTTGGAACACATCACTCTCTCGAGCTATAGCATAAGCCCACACTTTCCTAGTTGCATCATCAATGAATGTCACATAGTATTCAGCCTTGCCTAATGACTGTGTGGGCATGGGACCACATACTCTGAATGCACCAAATCAAGCTTTTCAAACTCTTTCTTTCCCCTTGTTTTATGGGCTGTTTTAGTCTGCTTCCCATAGAGACAGTGCTCACAAAATTCAAAATAAGAGAAACTCAAATGCGGTACATAACCCAAACGGCATAAGAGTTTCATTCCATTCTGGCTCATGTGCCCCAACCTGCAATGCCACAAAGAAGTGCTTGGCTGCTCGGTTATTGGAACAACATGATCAAATACCCCTGATACATGTAAGGGATACAAAGTCCCACACTTGGCACCCCTGGCCAAAAGCATAGAGCCCTTCTGAATTTTCCAACTCTGAAAGCCAAAAGTGGTGTGAAAACTAGCATCATCTAGCTGACCCACTGAAATAAGACTCTTGGTCAACTTAGGCACATGTCTCACATGTTTCAAAATAAATGCAGACCCATTTGCAAAAGAAAACTTTGTCACCTACTCCCACTATGTCACATACATAGTCATTTCCAAGATGCACACAACCTATCTTTCCACTGTCATAAGTGGAGAACCATTCTCTATGGGGAGTAACATGGAATGAAGCACCAGAATCCAAAATCCAATCCTGGAAATATGCATCATCTGAAGTGGTAAGCAACTCTACAGATAAACTAGACATGAAGAGAACGTCATTGTCACTATCATGTGTGACTGCATTGATCTCCTCGATCTTCACTTTTCCTTTGTCCTCCCTTGGACTCTCTTCCTTTTGATTTGCATCCCAATTTGCATTTTTTTTCTTATCCTTTTGCTCTCTTTTCAGCTTGTAGCAATCCTTTTTCATATGCCCCTTCTTGCCACAGTGGTAACACTCAATGTTCCATGCCCTGGATTTGCTACGAGACTTCCCTCTTTCTTGGGACTTCCCTCTGAACTATGATCTGCCCCTTTGCACATTTAAGGCTGCATCCTGCTTGTTGCTATCCATAGACTTCTGTCTAATCTCCTCGGCCAACAAGCTACCCACAACATCATCAAATTTCAGTACTCCACCAGGTGCAGAGTTACTGACAGCTATACGGAAGGTATCCCATGAGGATGGCAATGAACATAAGAGAAATATTGCCTTAGTCTCCGCATCAAAATTCATCTTCTGAGCTTGAAGCTGGCTGAAAATAATATTGAATTCATTCAAGTGAGAAGCAATGGAGACCCCTTCATTCATTTGCAGCTCAAACAATCTCTTCATGAGGTAAACTTTATTAGAGGCAGTTTCCTTCTCATAAGTGGCACACAGTTTCTTCCACAAATCTTCCATAGTCTGCTCATTTACTACTGTGAAATAAACTGACTCTGCAAGTCTAATAGTAGACTTTGCTAATGCATCCAACTCATTCCAATCATCCTCAGACATATTTGCAGGCTTAGCTTCAATCCCTGCCAAGGGTTTAATTTGCTTCTTTTGAATAAGCACATCCCTTATCTGTTCTTTCCACAAAGAAAAGTTTCTCCCATCAAACTTTTTAATGTTAAAAAACTCCTTTTCAGACATGGAAGAGGATGCCATGATGCAAATAAAGCAAAATCCCAAATGCTAGTGCCTGTAAGAGAGAATCACACTAAATACCAGGTGCACCCAAATGTGTATGCCACAATAGACTGAAATATTACCAAAACTCAAAGCTCAAAGCATCAAAAGATGCAGCTGACTCATGTGCATGTACTATGCATCCATATGAGCAAATCTGGCCCAAAAGAAAATGTCAACTGCAATGGCAATCCAAAATGCCAATAGGTGCCAAATGGCTCAAGCATAAACACCGTCCATGGGCATATGCATTAATAATATCTCATCCAAGAGAGCATAACACTATCAGTGCATCACCTACAATGTGTCAAAGCTGTCCCTCAACATAAAATAGCATCCATGTGCAAAGCGTCCATAAAAATAGCATCCCACAAGGCAATTTGGGCCTATCAGCGCATCCAATAAGGATCGCAATGCATCCAAATGGCCTATAAATCATCCACTGCAACCCAATGCACACCACGAATGAGCGCACATGGCTCAAACTGCAACCAGATTGATCTGCATAAGGTATGCTCAAGAAATCATGGTCCCATGGAAAAGACCGCTACTGAAAATAGAACCTGAGATGCCTCAAAACATGGGCGCCATTGCATAATCGGGCTGAGCAAGAAAATCTGCAAATATCTCTCTTCTGCCAGAACTCCAAAATCCTAACCGATGAGTGAGAAATGAGAGTCAACACTTATTTACTGCCATGTGGCATAAATCTAAGGTTTCAAAACCTTAGAGTGAAAAATGCATAACAGAGAGACGAAATCGAATACACAGAAATCTATAACTCTGAAAATACTCCATCGAATCGTGCAAGAACTGATAGATAGGGGTTTTTGGGCGTCTGGAACGCAATGGGACAAATGGTTTTGGAAACCATGGTCTTAATCATTGGGTTTAACACACGGACTCAAAAACGTTTTTGGAAATAGAGCTGTTTGTAAACTCCTCCGGAGTGTGAATGATGAGAAACATAGAAGTTTTAGGACCTCTTAAGTCCACTGGAACTAACAGATCTGCAAATGGTTGCTCCAAACTTGAGTTCCAACACCCGGGCAGAAAAACGCAGAAACTGACACAGTGAGTCAGAAATCCAATGAAACGATCCCAGATTCAAGAATGAAGGTGTTTCCAAGCTCCTGAAGTGAAGTGGACACCAAAAGCAAGCAATAGTTTCCTCTATAAGTCAATACGGCGTCTCTATCGTCGAACAGAACATGGAAAAGCTAAAAAAACGACTTTTTCTTTGAAAACACTTAACAGGCTCTCAAAACCACTTCGCAAAGCCAAAGTGACTTTTCCAAAGGTTCCTCCAAGGTCTCTACACACTCGGATGTAAGTAAAGTCACCCACAAAGCTTCCCACAGAGCTTCTCCTTCCTCCCACAAAGTTGCTGAGCTTCCAAACATTCACGCACGCTCAGCTAGATCACCCGGGCTCTGATACTAGTTGAGAGTGCTCTCAACGGAAGCAAGAACGGAAGAGGGAGAGAGAGAAACAGAGAGCCACACAAGTTTTGATGGGTGCAGAATACCCTAATCTTCTTTTTCATTCATTTATATATGTGTTTGAGTATTGTACATAACAGGGTAAAGGCACAGTGACCTTTAACCCCCTCAAAGAGATTGAAAGAGGGAAAAAAGAAGAGGAAAAAAGAAGAGAAGGAAGAGGAGAAAAGAGAGAAAGAACAGGGAAGAGAGGGAAAGAGAGGGGAAGAGAGGGTTCCTATGCCCATCACTGCTGTAGGCCAATGCAAATAACAAAAATAACAAAAGGAAAAAAGAGGAAGCACTTTCTTACCTGGAATAGTCCCGCTCGGTGTTTTGTGGACTGGCCCTACAAAGAGAGGAAACATACCATTTTTCAAATAACTAGTTAGAGGAAGGAGGAGTTTAAACAAGCAACTTCTCAAAGGGATTGGATTGAGGAGACAAGGAGAAAGAGGAGGAAGAGAAATACAAAAAAGACTAGAAGAGGTGAGTCTTCTTTCTTTCACAAAATCTCATTTTTTGTCTTTAACCCTTGAAAATCAAGCATGAAAACTAGCACATAGCCTTAGCAATACAAGGAGAAACATGCTTCAACACTCACAAAATGAAATCTCACAAAAAACGAACCTACATTGCTCAAAGAGACTCACCTTCTTGAAAAACTTCTTTTCACACAAGCAAAGAGGGAGAAGTGTGGAGAGGGAGCACAAGTGTTAGGAGAGGGGTGAGTAGTGGTGAGGAGTGGAGAATAGAGAGGAGGAAAGCGAGGTCGTCGGATATAGGTGGGAGAAGAGATTGCTTTTCTCAGAATAGAGATTGCTAAAGAAAGCGCCACGTCATGGGGTTTCAGGTTTTAACCCATAGCGTTGCTATATAGCGACGCTTATATTTAAAATCATCTCTATATAGCGACGGAACAGAGCAAATCGTCGCTATATAGCGACAGAACAGTGTAAAACGTCGCTATATAGCGACGCTTCAGGGAACTTATTTTTTAAAATTAAAAAAGAAGCTCATAGATGCTATTTTATTACTGTTAATATATTTCCTTGCAACTTATATTGTGATTTTATAAGTGTGTAGATGGAAGGGACGAGCTCGTCAGATGATGCGCCAACGCCCAGGAGCACAAAGTGGCATACGGAGAGGTTGTATTGTCATTGCACTCATTGCAAGCGAGAAGTACGACATCAACGTCGTATTATCATGCGCCACTTGCGGATGTATAAGGAGGAGCCCAAACCAATACCCACCATTGGTGTTACACATGTTGATGGATTATCGGTAAGTCAAAGCTATTTAAGTTCGTGGTTAATATTGGATACCATTATGATACGAAACCTTGAGACAAGATCTTATATTTACACGAAAACTTAAAACAGGATGAGGAGGCTGACGAGGGTACGCATATACCTTCACACTTTGAGTAAGACTATAGTCTCCCAGATGATGACGAGGGTATGGTCGACATGATGGATTCTATTTTTAGGGGCACTACATCCCATGTACATGTGATGTCAGAGTCTGAGGTCAAAATGTGAGAGTTGCAATCAACACAGTTGTACGAGGGTGCTAGGATGTCTAAACTACGTGCTTGTCTCTCAATCTTGAATCTGCAATAAAGTATGGGTGGTCGGATACAAGTGTCTCGGCCTTAATGAGGTTAGCTCTTGCATTAATTTGACTCATTATTTGGATATTGTTTGTTTTGAGAATCATCATGTATGGATTAGTGTATCGAATCATCATTATTCGAAGCCTATGTATGTTTGAATTGTGATAGGTTGCTCCAGAAGATGTTGCTTGCACCAAATACCATGCCCGCATCAAGAGATGAAGCGAAGAAGATGCTAACAATGGTGGGTATGGATTATGATACCATCCATGCTTGCCGTAATGACTGTATTCTCTTTCGTCGTGAGCATGGAGATTTGGCTAGTTGTTCAAAATGTGGAGAACAACGATATAGAGATGACTTGCAGGGTGAGCAAATACTGGTAAAGGTCTTGAGACACTTTCCCATCATTGCAAGAATACAGTACATGTTCTGATGCAAATCTATAGTGGAGTTGATGACATGGCATGCATCTCATCGGTCCACTGATGACACATTGAGGATTCCTACAGATTGTGCAGCTTGGAAGCACATAGACAATTAGTGGCCGGACTTTGTGAGGGAGCCACGCAACTTATATCTTGGGCTCACCATGGATGGCGTGAATCCTTTCGGGTTACGCTCGACATCTTAGTCGACATGGCCCATAGTCGTGGTGAATTACAATATCCCATCATGGCTTACAATAAAAAAAGGACACCTCATGCTTGCACTACTTGTGTCAGGAAAGAACAAGGCAAAAAATATAGACGTGTACATGGCACCTTTGATAGAGGTGTTACAGATATTATGAAGAGGAGTGCGGGTCTTTGATATTTCTAGAGCTCCTAGACATACCAATGATATTTTGGTCAGGGGTATCTTGATGTGGACCATGCATGACTACCCAGGATATGGAGAGTGCACAGGTACATGGTTGTGTCTCTACATGTATAATATAGGATTATGCTTTTATGACTCTCTTTCGCACGCATGTCTTATACTAACACATTCATGCACGCGTGCAAGACTTGTTACAAGTGGGTACCATGCTTGTCTTGTTTGTGGACCGGGTTTGAAATCGCTTGCACGATACTCCAAACATATGAGGAAAAATGTTTATGAAGGTCATGCTCGGTACCTTTCGCTGGACCATCTCGCACGTGGAGGTCAGCTTGACCCACCACCATCATATTTGAAGGCAAGTGACTGGATTCAAGCTTGGAGGGCGAATGGAGAGGAACCTCCTCATGGTATAAAGAGGCTATCGATCTTTCACGAGCTTCCTTATTGGGGTCAATTACAAATCAATCATCTCTTGGATCCCATGCATATCTTCAAGAATGTGGGGGCTACTATTTGGGCACACTTGGTTGGTTCCAAAGACTCAAGAGGAGTGCAAGAAGACTTGCGTGCTATGAATAGGATGTCTCGTTTGTGGCCCCAAGTGCATGCTTCGGGAAAAGTTGTCCTCTCGAAAGCAACATGGATCCTCTCTACGAGGGAGGAGGCAGCGGTCAAGGCGGACATTGCCTCTTTTCAAACACCGACAGGGTACATGCATTGCTTGAAAGGAGCATTTTCAAAGGACAATAAGCTTAGTGGGCTCAAGTCCCATGATTGGCACAAGGTCTTATAGGTATTCTAAGCTATAGATTTAGTGTACCGATAATCGTGATGCGTTAGCGTAATTATGATTATGTTATATTATTGACATGACTTCTTTGTTGCTTTGATAGTTCATCCTCCCAATTACAATAAAAGGGTGCTTACAAGAAGATGTTAGAAATGCTATATTCAAGATCAGTGATATTGTGAGGTATGCTTACTATCAAATCACATTGATTGCATTTTCTTCAATTTAAGCTGAATAATCTGTAGACTGATTATGAAAATATCTTACATGGGCATGTGAAATAGGTGGATATCTCAAAAAGAGATCTCCATATCGAGCATCCAGAAGGCTAGGGTGGAATCCATTGAAGCCGTATGCTTTCTTGAGAAGCACTTTTCCTCGAGCATTATGATAACTCAAGTCCACTTGCTTGTACACATAGTTGATGAGGTGGCTATTACAGGTACCATTCATAGTCGGTGGATGTTTTTTCTCGAGTGGTTTATGAAAACTTTAAAGGGATTTGTAAGACAAAGAGCAAGACCAGAAGCAAGCATGGCAGAGGGATGGCTTGTGCAAGAGTCATTAGTATATATCACGGAGTTTCTTGCATCCACGGATCCCGATATGCTGCAAGCTTGGCATAACAAGGATGATGATAGCATCATTGGCAAGGTTCCCCAAGGAAAAGGGATTGAAAGAAAGATGAGCGAAGAGCAAATGGAGAAATTCAATAAGTTTTGTATCCTCAATAGCAAGGAGATGCAGAAGTGGATTGAGAGATATGAAGCAGCCAAAGCATAAAGAATAAATGCAAGGACGAGATTCAGAGTAATGTACAGGCGATCCCAGCAATATCCACGGGATCTGGATCTTCTCCCCACTCACATGTCACTTGATTGGCTACAACTAGCTCTACATAAAGCCGAATGCGATGGAGAGACAATAAACGAGCGCGAGCGAGAGTTATCATCTGGATGTATGATGCATGTGAGTTTCTTACCTCTTGACGTAATTAAGTAATTATTTGAGGCAATATACACTATAAAATAGATGCATCTTCATTGTTTTAATGATGCTCACTTACAGTACAAAAAGTACAGTGCATTATGGTCATAGGGACGACATTTTTGCATGGAATGCATCGATTCAAAGAGAGTCACGTATGATTGTGGAGTCATGGCTAACTTCACACAAGATAGCCGAGCAAGTGCTTTGGATACCAATCTTCTCTCCTCACAGTTGGATTATTGTGGAACCATACGCGAAATCTATGAAGTTGATTTCAGACGATTTAGTATTTTCATTCTTGATGTAAAATGGTTTAGAACTATTTACAACGGTCCCCATGTGACAGTGAGAAAAGATAGTAGCGATTTCTTTGCAATAGACTCCACCAAACATTGGACCGATGAAAGTGATACTTTTGTTCTTCCCGAGCACTGTGAGCAGGTGCATACTAATGATTTAATTAATCGAAGCTTTCGTTTTTAAAGATCCATTGATACATGTACTTAAGCATAATTTCATATATATAATTGATGACATTTGGCACCCATCTTCAATATAGGTGGTTTTTCATGCGGATCGTTTTGATCTAAGATGGTGGTACATGATCCAAGTTGCACCACGAAGTAAGCAAATTTTTGAAAATAGAGATGTGGATATGGAGATACCAATACCAATTCCAGATCCAATTGATCCAGATGAATCTAGCGAAGAAGATGATCACAATATGAGCCAAGAGGAAGATGGGCATAATGACATCGCATGGGAGGAAGATGGAGATCACGATATTGAGGAAGAAGACAACAATCATCAAGAATCACCACACTTTATTGAAGAAGATGATCAAGTACTTTTAGGTGAATGTATGATGCTAGAGTATGATGATGATATAGGAGATCAACTCGGTATAGAGTTAGAGACAGACTTGTTTGGCGTGTTAGACTTGGCTTAAGATGAAACCGTTGATGTAAATGCTCTTCATTGATTTTTTTCATCTCAAACTTGGACATGAATATATGAGCTTCAAAGGCTTGATGTACATGCTCTCGTACTTTTATTCTCTCAAAAGATGAAACATGTATGAAAATTTAAAAAAAAAAACCATTGGAGAAAACTAACTCTTAAGGTCAATATGAGAAAAAAAGCTCTCTGTAAAACGTCGCTATAAAAAGGTATCTCAGTGTCGCTATATAGTGACACTTACAATTTTGATAAACATCGCAATATAGCGACTTTAGAAATAGTCGCTATATAGCGACGTTTGCCTAAAGTCACTATATAGTGATGCTTCATGAGGGGCGCTTCCAATACCGATGATTAGCACCCCACATGCACTAAACATCAGTGCTTAAATGTCCCAATAGGATCCATGTGTAGTAGTGAAACACCCTCCTCAAAGTGTAATACAACATCAACCAATTTACCCAATCTTAAAGTATTGGGTTATTATTCAAAATTCCATGTGATCTTGCATTCACTATACATGATAGAACCTTTGTCTTTATAATTGTATGCTAGATTGCCCACCTGTAAGTAAGGTATACTCTATAGAATCTAATTGAGCACGAGCTCTTTTGGTCAACTATCACATGAAACTAACTATCATAATTAATCAAATCCTTGAGTCTTTAAGGGTCATAACTATTTACAAAATATACAAGGGACAACATCATTTACATATAAGAGTATTAATTAGTAGCATCACATTTGCAAACATTGACCCCTCGTCTCCAAGTTGGATAATAAAGGTCATGATCTTGTTGATGTAAATCCACAAGAGTATCAGTGAGTAGGGAACCTTGCTTCGTTTCGATCATTCTCTCAATTCAATCTCACATACCACCTAGGGCTCATACCATCCCTCTGTATAACTCATATAATCACACCACCTCTAGGTCATGAATCTTACCAATTATTTCGCACATTATGGAGTTTTTGAAGAATCTAATGCTCGCTAAGGAGGAAATAGAAGGAGATAGCGCAGATGAAGAATGCCCATGACAACACCGTTCAAGCATCAATAAAGACTGTAGATGATGGTGGTCAAACGAGAGTGAATGAAATGGCACCCAAGAAACAAGTGACGGCGAATCAGACATTCAAACAAGCAAATGTCAGATCGCCCATTTGTACTTAACTCATTGTAAAGGCAAAATTAAATGATTGAAAAGGCCGTGATAGACTCCTTTGTACAAGACTCATAGAGAGTAATATTTCTTGGAAACATATGACAATGTAAAATTACAAGCATAGCTATTTCTATTTTTGGAGTACAAAAGAGTCTTCCATGTCTCTTGTCTATTTAAACCTTTTAATTTTTTGAATCTTCAAGAGTGCTATAGTTTTCTACATTGAATTTTAAGTGCAAATTTATGGATTAAATTAAATTATTAGGTCTTTATTTTGTAAGTGGTTTTTAATGGATTTAAATTAATAACTCAATAGATTTTTTTAATATGAATAGGATTCTTAAAAATAAGAAATACAAAAGTAGGATTTAATAGTAGTTTTGCATTATTAGTGCAACATTATAGAGAGATATTATGAAATTTATTATGTGGAAATGATAGTGCCAAAAAGTAAACTTTTGATTTTCGAATGACATTTTCATAAAGTAAACTTTTCATTTGGGAAGGATTTTTAGGATTAATCCAAATGTAGACATATGAGTCCAAAATTAGTGAAATATGTGTTAAGGATATGTAAAACAAAAAGCAAGACCAGAGGGAAGCATCGAAGAAGGCTAGCTGGTGCAAGAGTCAATGTTTTACATTACGGAGTCTCTTGTACAACTCATGCCAGACATTGACTTTGGGATGATATCAATGGCCCACATGTTATAGGAGAGATCGAACAAGGGAAGGGAAAGCAGAAGAAAAGGAGTATCACCTTGCCAACAAAAAGCGAACAACTTTTGTCTTTACAATTGTAGAGAAATGGAGAAATGGCTCAAACAATATAAAGAAGAAAGAGCTAAAAGAGAGCAAGATATAAAAGCTTGCCGAAGGGCCAATAGAGGTAGGAAGTATCCCCTGGAGTTATCAGGCATGCCAACTAACTGCACCATTGATTGGTTGGAAGCTGCTAGTCGAAGAAGGGATATTATGACAGACAGGAAGGAGTAATTTGCATGAGGTTGTGATCTAGATAAAGGTATGTAATCATTTTGCTTTTATTGACATTCATTTACAGCCTTTTTATATAAGCTAACAAGAATCCATTACCTTTGTAGTACTGTTCATTCAATGCAATGTGGATGTATTGTAATCATTACAGAGTAGAGAAAATTGATGTTAAGGTGCAACACATTTGATTGAGAAGTCATGGCCAATTTTTCAAAAGAGAGTAGAGCTAGTGCAAGAGATATAAATCTTCGCATGCCCAAATGGATTATGTTGGAGCCATACAAGACATTTTGTGAGTGCACTTTAGGAAATTCCAAGTATTTATATTTGATGTGAAATGGCTCAAAGTCATTTGTAGAGGTGCTTAGGCATGGTCAAGAAGGATCCAAAATGGATTTTTTGCCATTGACTCAGCAAAAATCTAGGATGACCTTATTGACACATTTGTGCTACCCACGCACTATGAGCAAGTAAGCATTTCTTGTATGGATATCATTTGTTGCTCAACTTCATCAAAGATTGTATGAACATATCATGGATTTTTGCTATAGGTGGTCACAACCCATGGTGGTTTGTGATTCAAGTTGCACCTAGAAACTAACATGTATTTCAAGATGTGGAAGTAGAGAATGAAATGGAAGAGCAAGAAATAGATGGGTTGGAAGCTAGCACTTCCAGTACCCCTTCTACTAGAGTTTTGGAAAGTGAAGAGAGTTTGAGCTCCTCAGAGGGTTTCTCAGATACTGATTTGGAAGACCTCAATCTACATGCTAAAGATGTGTGAGACTTGCACTTTTGTACCTAGATGATTTGATTATGACCAGAAGCAAGGATAGCTTTATCAAGAAATTGAAACAAGACTGCTAACTGTAGAGTTTGACATGAAAGATCTTGGACTTTTGCACTATTGTCTTGGTATTGAGTTCTGGAGAGATTTAGACAGCACCTTTATGCACTATTGTCTTGGTATTGTCTTGATATTGAGTTCTAGAGAGATTCAAATAGCACCTTTATGAGTACTGAAATATGTTGACAGTCTCCTAAAGAAGTTTCATATGGCAAATTGCAAGATTGTAGCCACTCCCATGGAACAAAGTTTGAAACTTACAAAAGATTCGAAAATTCCTACAGTAGTCAATGACAGGTACTATTGGCAACTCATTGGATCTCTTATATATCTGATTATCACACAACCAAATATTTGTTATGCAGTAAGCTCACTAGCATAGTTTATGGAAAATCCAAAATAGTCTCACTGGAATGCAACCAAAAGAGTCTTGAGATACATCAGAGGTACAAGACAGTTTGGGATAGAATACAGAGGAAGTCATCCAAGGTTGCATGGATACTGTGACAATGACTATGCCAAAGATCATGAGACCAGGAGATCGACACAGGGATATGCATTTTTCCTTGGTCAAGGTGCTATATCATGGTTGTCAAACAAACATCCAACTATTTCTTTGTCCTCAACTGAAGCAGAATGTAGAGCACTCACTACAAGTGCATGTGAGGCTATATGGCTTAGAAGACTATTGTCAGAAACAGATTGCTTTGATGAATCAAAGTCAACAACAATATACTGTGATAATCAATCAGCTCAAGCATTGGCCAAGAATCCAATATATCGCTCCAGGACAAAGCACATTGATGTTAGAGAGCACTTCATCAGAGAAAGAGTATTACTTGGTGACATCCCACCGCATCATTGTGATAGCAAAGAAAATGTTATAGACATCTTTACAAACCACTTGGTAAAGAGCTTTTTGAGAAGCACCGACAATCTCTTGGTTTGACTCAGAGGAAGGATTTTTCCATTAAAGGGGTGTGATGGAATGTAATGCTCAGTCCTTCTTTGATTCCCTAGAATCATCATCTTGAGGGAAGGCCTACTTCATGGTGTTGATGTTGAGGGAAGGTGTTGAGAAACCATGCTCAAAATCATGTGATCATATGTGCATAGCACTAACCCAATAGAGTGCTATAAAGGAAAGGGTTAGATGCCCTAACCCTAACCCTAAAAGGGTTTGTATATATTCTATATTTTCAACTAAATCTAGTGTACAGTTAGTCATTTGTGGTGTGTTCTCTAGCTGTGCCCTCTATCCTCATATGCACTCTTGTCCTCTCCCCTCTTCATGTTTTGTCATGTCTTTGTGTTCAAGGATTGTAGAAATTGGGGTTCGTGGATTTTTGTGCAAGGTTTATGGAGTCGAATTTCCATGCATGCATTGACTTGAGCCGTTCAATTTCTTGCACAACAATCATGTCAACCTTGATGTGTTTCATTTCTAATGATTGGATTATGAAACGGTTTGATGGATCACGCACATGTGACAATGTAGTGTAAGCTAGGCCATGTGACTTAATCCCTATAGGATTGAATGTCAAGTAGTCCATGGAAAGGCCTTGGGAATGATGAATTGTGCAAGTAGTTGCAAGTTGTAGTGGAAATTGATGTCTGCAAACTGTGTTGAGAAGGATTTTACCTATTTGGAATTCACGATTGACTTGGAAGATAGGCATCCATAATGGATCAGTTGTACTCATGTAGAACATTGTGTTCTCTGATCGATTCTTTATGCCAATTTGTTTATTCGTGAAATGCATCCATACAATGAATAGCTTTCTCTCCATGGTAGAGTCCATGAAAGTGGCATCTACTCCATTAACTAGGCCATTAGCAATGTTCAAATTCTTTCAACAAAGTTCGACTATCATACCTAGTTTAAGGTGAAGCTCAGCGTGAAGGCCTCCTATATTTTTAGGGTCTGTTGGGAATTGGATTACATGTTGTATGCTTACTATCCATGGCTTTGAGGTAGTGGGGTTGAGAAGTCAATATATGGAAGACGTCTTCATTGTGCTTGTTAGTAGGTCACGATGGTAAAGCGCGTTCAAGTAGTTCAAATCTTTTTGTGTTTATGTGCCAATGCAAATGCGGTTCAAAATTTCAATGAAGGTTTGATTGGTTTGTTGCATTTATGTCTTTATCTCGTAGTAATGTACATGGTGTTTCCAAATGCAAGGTAGCATAAATAAGGTTGTTTCCTTTTCTAAAAAAATCCATGCATCCTTTGTTGGGCTTGCTTGGAATAATCCCCACAAAGGACTACATCCACACCTCCAAAGGGTTGCAAATGATTGTGTTTTATTTCACGCATATGCATGTCCGTTGCAATGAAAGTGTTTTGCCCAATTAGGGAAAACTCATTAAAAACTATTAAGTCCAAGTTTTTGTAGAGTGCTGAAAGTGTTTGAAGGGTTTCTGTAGAAAGCGATTTGTATCTGAAGGTCATGAGTGGCAAGTGAAGAGCCAAGTCCACCCACATTGAATGCAACTTTTCCAGTGTGCTTTAGCATAAGAATTCTAGGTAGCAGTTGTGTCATAGTGATAGTAGTGCCTTAGCAATGTAAATGTCTTGCTAGTCCCTACATTTCCTGATAGAAATATGTGCAAGGGGGTTGTTTGTCTTAGCCATTTCTTCAGCAAGATGTCTTCTACTATTGCATGTTGATCGCAATTCAAAGCACGAATTGAGGCATGGTATTCATTGTTTGGTTGTGCTTTATATGTAGGGTGACCATGTTAAATGAATTGATTTTGATTAGGAGCTTTGTGGAACTCCACTTGCAAGTCAAACTCATCTTTTTCCTCAACGTTAGCATGGGATGCTTACATAGAATTTGAAATATTAAAGGTACAATTGGACAGTTTGAAGGACAATAGCTTATTAAAGTGAGGTCTATTTGTTTCTATGGACTCCTTGTTTATTGCGGAAAGATCATGCCAAGTTGGAACCTCTATACTTTGCAAATGCTTGTGCGAAATAAAAGTCAAGTAAAGCAAGCATAACTCTTTGTAATGATTTTCAGGTCCTTAGATTGGCTATAGTTGTTGAAGCAAATAATCTTGTTGCATTTGTGTTTCTTTGTGTTGTTTTTGTTGCTTCCATACTCATGACAAAGGAAGTTAAGAAAACGTCTAGCATGGATGATTTGCTATGAGCGTACTTAGTTACAACATCTGCGAAGAAGATGTCATTGCTCTCAGGGTCTAGCTTCAAGTAGTCTCTTTCTTCAATAGGGCTAGTGTTAAAGTACAAGAATTCTCTAGTGCTTGTGGTGAGGGGTAGAGAGAGGCATAAGTACACAACTTGTTTTGCGCTTATATGATGTGTGTTTAGTATTGCGTTGCTAACTTTGCATATGAGCGTTGGAGTGAATGCAATCAAAAAATGCTCTTGTAACAGCATTGGCCATCTCCTTGTCCACCTTTGTCACGTATGACATACAATATGTTGCTCCATGTGAATTGAAGGTCAATGTTGTCTAGCCATAGTTTCGATAAAGTTGGGTTGAAATTTTTAGTGAATATATGTTTAGGTTGACACCTTAAGAACATTGTTGGTCAGCTTATACTTGAACACAATGTCAAAATGTATTCTCCTTGACTAAACTTAAGTTGGGTGAAGTATTCATCAAATGTTAGATGAAGGGTTGTTAGATATGCTAGAAGTGCACATATATTGTTGTAGCTATATTTCAAGTGTGCAACCAACCACTCTGCTACTGGTGACCAACCACTACATTGGTGGCATTTGAGTTAGTATCCTCATAATAATAGAAGCAAACCACCACGCTGGTGGCAATTAATATCCTAGTGCACAACCAACCTCCGAGCTGCAACCAACCAGTCATTAGGGGAGATTTGGGGTCTCAAAAGGGCCTCATAAGGAATGAATTAAGTTAATTGGAATTGAACCCACTATGGTAACCCATGGTCTAAGGGGCCCGTAGCATTGACTCAACTGACATGGGTACCTTTATTTTGAATTTGAGAAACCTTGGCCTTTGGATGGAGGTGGATGGTGGATGGATCAAAGGCTTAGGATGCTCAAAATGGTGGGAGACTTAAAGGAGGCGCCTTTGGTGGGCTCCAAACTAGAAAAATTTGACAAATAGGAGGGCTATTGAAGAGGGAGAAGGCACCTTTAGTTGTGGACCATTGGATCTTGAGTAGATCTATGGTGGAGATGGGCTAGACAATTGAAGGGTGGAGATGGAGGCACACTTTGGAGGGTGGAGATGCATTTATGCAATTGGATGGCTAGGATTGAAGCGCATAATCTATATGTCAGATTGGAGTGCCTTTTTGGTGCATCTCTCCCCTTGGATCTCCTTCGAATCAAATGGATGGCCTGGATTGGAGCCCCTTTTTGGTCCATCTCTTCCCTTGGATCTCTTTTAAATCAATAGCTCAGATTGAAGTGCCTTTTTCTTTCATGTCCTCCCTTGGATCTCCTACAAATCAATGGCTAAGATTGTGGTGCTTCCTTCTTTCATCTCATCCCTTGGATCCATTACTTGATCAAGGGCTTATATTTGATGCCTCTAATCCTTTTATAGTATCCCTTAGATCTACCCCTTGATCTAATGGCCAAGAGTGCTCTACCACAAATTTGAATGTGACCCTTGGATTAGAGATCAAATCAATGGCTAGGAGTGAGGATCATGGGTGAGAGGTTTCCCTACCCTTAAATGCTCAACCTGGCCTTTTGTTCACCTCAACACACCATTGCCCCACACAAAGGAGCACTCCCATTAGTACACCTCAAATCTCTCTCTAATCCATTGAAATTAGGAAACACTAATTGGAGGCCCTTTTGAGACCCCATTTCTCCCTTAATGGCTATTATACTAGAAGCTATTATACTAGAACAAATTGCATTGCTACAAAGTGTTATCGTAAAACAGATACATTGCTCATGTAAACTTTGGAGAAAATTAATAATTCAATACATTACACACATATTACATCTCAAAGACTCCTTTCCTTCAGGGGGCTAGTTCCACATTGCTTTGAGCAGGTCATCTTTTTGAGCTCCCTAATTGCAGGCTCGGCCCTCCTTGCTCCTTTCCCGAAGGGGCTGGCTCCTTCCTTTAGGGGCACGGCCCGTTCCTTCATGTCACTTTCTCTTTCCTTGCTTTTAGAATCTTGGTTGCAGGCTCTGCCCTTCTTGCTCCTTTCCTGCAGGGGGCTGGCTCCTCCCTTTAGGCTCCTTTTCCTTGTAGTTGGGCCTTCTTCAATTTGAGCTCCTTGTCCTTTGCAATTTTTGCCCAAATGGTAAATTGAGTTGTAGCATCTACTTTCTTGTCATAGATAGCTATAGGAGGCAGGCACATTTGATCTATCCACGACTTGAGAAATGGAAAATGACATTCTCTACATATCGATCTTGCATGCACAAACACCCCATACCAATGACATTTTGAGTGGGGAAATTTTGATGTGGATCATGCATGACTAGGGCATGAATTTCCAAAATATGGGACCATGCATGACTTTCCAAGATATGAATTTCAATTAGGGGAATTTCGACATGGACCATGTATGACTTTCCAGGATGTGGACCATGCATGACTTTCTAGGACCCTTCATGCTCACTTATGTGCTTGTAGACTTGACACAAAATTTAATGCACATGCTTTGTGGTGTGATCTATTCATGCCTAATGACTTTTAATGCATGTAGCTCTTCAAACAAGTGGGTACCATGCTTGCCCTATTTGTGGTGAGTGTAATTTGGAGATGCAACACTCCAAAGAGAACTGTCTATGAAGTTCGTACTCTCAATATCATGCACCTGAAAATATTGAGAATGATGGGATCATTGGTCCTAAACCACCTTCTTTGAAGTCATATGATTGGAACAAGGCTTGGATAGCAAATGGAGAGTATCATCCACTATGTATTGAGAGGAATTCGATCTTCCACGAGCTTCCTTATTGGGGTTAGTGACAAATCAATCATCTTTTGGATCCCATGCATATTTTCAAGATGTGGGGGCTTCTATTCAAGCACATTTGGTTGGTGAAAAAGACACATAGGGAGCATGAGAAGACTTAAGGAAAATGGATAGGATGCTTGAGTTGTTGTACCAAACATGTGGTCATAGAGTTGCTCCTGAAAGCACCATGGATTTTTTCCAAGAGAGAGGAGGGAATGGTTTAGAAGGACATTGACTCCTTTTACACACCAATGGGATATATGTATTGCTTGAAAGGAACACTCACAAAGTATAATAAGCTTTAAGGCCTCAAGTCCCATGATTGGCACAAGTATTCTACATGTTTCGACACCCTTAGGATTGTGGTACATTAATATAACTATGATTGTGATGCATTGCTATAACTCCTTTTATTTCTTGGATAGTTTACTCTTTCAATTACAATGAAAGGATGCTTATCAAAATGTGTTAGAAAAGCTATCTACAAGATCAGTGGCTTGTGAAGTATGCTTACTATAGTTCACATTACCTTATATTCTATTTAATTTTGAAGGAGTAGCAAATTTCAAATCTTATATGGGCATGTGAAATAGATGGATCTCTCAAAAAGAGACCTCATTATCTAGCATTGAGAAGGCTAGGATGGACTTCATCAAAGCTATGTGCTTGCTTGAAGCACTTTCCCTCAAGCATTATGGCAATTTAGGTGCACTTGCTTGTGCACATACTAGAGGAGGTTGTCATTGCAGAAATCGTTCATAGTGATTGGATGTTTTTCCTTGAATGTAGGGTTTGTAAGGCAAAAAGTAAGAACCGAGGGAAGCACGGTAGAGGTCCAGCTTGTGCAAGATTCATTGGCATATATTATTCTTAAGTTTCTTGCATCCATGGATCCCACATTTGGCATAATAAGGATCGTAATCATATAGCTACTATTGAGGTTGCTCAAGGAAAAGGGATTCAAAGAAGAGATGAGGGATAAAGTCAACAAGTTTTGTATCCTCAATAGCAATGACATGCAAAAGTGGATTCATAGATATGAAGAGGCAAAATAGAAAGATCAAACATGAAGAAGAGATTTAAAGACTTGCACAATTTGACACAACCATATCCACAAGACCTTGCTCTCCTCCCCAAAGACATGTCACATGCTTGGCCACAAGAAGATTTTCATCAACCTGAAGACAATGAAGAGCATGTAAACAAGCGAGAGTCAAAGTTTGCATGAGGATGTGATTTACATATATGTTTCTTAAATTTTGATTTGCTTAAGTTAATCATGGTCATAATTGCCATAATAATTCATCCTCATTGTTTTAATGGTTTTCCTTATAGTTCAAAAAGTAGAATGCATTATGGTCATATGGATAACATTTTTGGGTGGAATGTATCAATTCCAAGAGAGACACATTCGATGGTGGAGTCATGACTAACTTCATACAATATATTCGAGCAACCACATCTGATACCAATCTCCTTTTCTCATAATTGTATCATTGTGGGACCGTACGCAATATTAATATTCTTATTCTTGATGTAAAATGGTTTAGAACCATCTACAATGGTTCCAATGCTAAATCAGGAAAGAAAGTAGTGGTTTTTTGTCCATAGACTCCACCAAACTCTAAACCAATGAAATTGATACTTTTTCTCTTCTTGAACAATGTGAATAGGTATGTACTAATGAATCAAGCTAATGCCTTCATTTTAAAAATTCATAACATATTCATGGCATTTTCATCTTGAATGTAGGTGGTCTTTCATCCAGATTGTTCTCATGATCCAAGATGGTGGTATGTGGTCCAAGTTGCTCCTCAAAGTGAACCGACTTTCAAAGATAGGGGTGTGGATACAAAGATGCTAATGGATCAAGTTGATGCTAATGGATCCATGAGGAAAGAAGATAAAGATCACAATATGGGAGAATAACGACATCATAGTAGAGGAAGATGGAGATCACGACATTGAGGAAGAAGATGGGGATCATATATCACTGAATATTATTGAAGAGGGTGAGTTAGAGGATCAAAAGTCTTAGGTAGTATAGACCTTGATGATATAGATGAGCTAAGCATAGAACTAGAGATAGACTTATTTTTCATGATGGACATGGCTGAAGATGTAGCCATTGATTAATTGATTCTTTTGCCATCGAGAGGACTTCTTATCCTTGGCCCTTTCACTTTTATCTTGCAAAATTCCAATTTGTATGTTAAGTTTATTATGAATATATGAGTATTTAGATCCCAAACTTGGTATACATGGTCTCGTATTTTTCATCTTTAAAATGATCAAACTTGCTAGTCAGAATGATTTTGGGTCCTATTGTAAACTCCTTTTTGTAATTTTCATTGAGAAATGCTAGAGTACATTTAGGAATCGGTATATCTATCAGCATTTGGAATGCTAGAGTTAGTATGGTTGTTGGTACCAAGAATGTCCCCGATGCACATACCAGTGCCTATATCGAACAACTTTTTGTAATTTTCATGGAGAAATGCTAGAGTCTGTTTAGGAGAGTTGGTATATCTGTTAGCATTTGGAATGCTAGAGTCACTATGGGTGTTGGTAATAAGAATGTCCTCGATGCACATACCAGTGCCTGTACTGGCAACCATACCGACAAATCTTGTGCTTGCAAATCCTATCGATGATTTGCTAGTTGTGGTGCAAAAAATATCAAGGGATAAGCATGGAAAATGAAATCTTCTATAGTAGTGTACGCGGCAATACATATTGCACCTCATACGTTATAAGAATGGATAGAACAGTAACCAAAAGATTTTTAAAAACCAATGCAAGCATACATGCACAATAGATCAAACACACCACAACATAATGGAAAATACATTTTTACAAACACAATAGATGAATGCACAATTACCATATTTCATTACTTTATCTTTACCATTGCAAAAGAGAATTTTGGTTTACAAGCACAAACATAAAAAAAAGTAGAGCATACACTCATAAAATAAAACTTTAATTACACAAAATACAAAGTAAATTCGCAAATATGGCTTCCAAACTATTATAAATAAATTTACCTCAAGAAAACAATGATGGACAATACTTGCCTTGCCCTTTGCATTTGAAATTATATTTACAAAAGATGGTAAAACTAAGAAAACAAATAGCAATTGTTTTAAAGATTTATAAAGTTCAACTCAAGTGATAAAAGATAAAAAATTTTACTATCTCGGAGGGGTCACTATGTATAACCCATATATATTGTGTGTTTTTAAGGCCTATTAGAAAACCCTTTATATTGAGTGCATTCAAGGAATATTTGTAAATCCCATGCATTCAAGGCCTATTTGTATATCACGTGCATTCAAGGCCTATTTGTACATCACCTACATTTAAGGCCTATTTGGAAAACTATATAAAGCCTATATATCGTGTGCATTTAAGGACTATTTGTGTAAAGCCCATTTTATGTAAACTTTTCATTAATAAAATGCACCCTTTTCCTATTAAATCTATAAAATTTTCATGAAAATCCTTTTTATGGTACCCTTGTAAGTGAAAATGTGAGATAAAATGAATTTAAATATGTCCTTCTGTTGAACTCATGACATAGTCACATATATTATTGAGTGAACCCCTGCCCCTCCCCCCTCCCCCTCCCTCTGCTCTCTGAGATTACTATCAATAATAATAAACTCTATATTATCCTTTCAAAAATTACAAAGATGAACACATTTTAATTCATGGATATGGGAAAAAGCTTACATTGCAAAAGAACCATTTATCCATAAATACATAAGTTTATATATCCCTATAACTTAGTAAATTACTAGGATATCAATATAATATAGAAGAAATCAACATATCAACATATAGATAAAAAAAGATAATAGCTAGAATAGCATCGATAATAGAAATAAAATTTTATTAGACATGCTAGCATTGGAAAATTGTTATACAAGCAATAAATTTATTTTTCCATTAAAAAAGCATATAATTTTACCAAATTAAGAATATTTCAAACAAATTCATTCACCTAATGCTCAATAGCACAACAATTTGATGACATAATGAGAAAATTGATTTTTAGTCTTTACAAAAAATACATTTATGAGGCACAAGAATTGGAAAAATATACCTACTTTTTCTTATATTTCAATGCTTGCTTTGATTTTATTAATCAAATACTACAAAACTTAGTTTATGAATTATCTCATATGGCTTACATAGAAAAAGAAGATTCCAATATAAATAATACCACTATGCATTTGCCATTAGAGTTATTGTTTGCTTGGGTGTAGCCATTTTTGGTGAGGTTCAGGGACTTTTCTATATACGAGTATCTTGCATGATCCATAACTTATGCATTGCTCAATGGAATTCGGCAAACTTTGTCTTCAAGTTGTAGTACATATTTAAACTTAAACATGAGAGAAAAAAATTATGGAATAAGTATTTGGAACGAGACTGCTAAAGCATTACAAGTGCTATGTTGCATGTGAAGCATGCATCTTGAAGACTATAGGATATAGCGATTTATTCAAAAACATCAAAATTTTGTTCTATACATACATGCAACCAAGTAATGATTCTAAAGTACACTACGTGATCTTTTCCTCAACCCAAGGACACGCCTAAATGAGATCATTATGCATGGATTAACAGGCCTCCAATGTTGTGCTAAAGAGATGCATATCCATTTGAGGGGGCATGCTCCATAACTTTTTTTAAATTTTTATTAAAAACCAAAATAGATTAAAATTTTGGAATCCAAACTAGTGGGACTATTGTATGGTGGTCTTAAAACATCGATAGTTGTTGATATTGGTATTTAGATTCACCATAAAATGGAAGAAGTTAAAAATGTGCAATTTGTGCATATGCAAAGATCTTTTAATAAATCCAAGACTATTTACAATTTTGAATTGTTTCTTTTTCCATGCACTTTCTTCTTCCATGCATTACACATTCCAAACTTGAATATGAGACAAAAAGTTCTAGAATTAGGATTTATAACGAGACCTTTATAGCATTACAAGTGCTATGTTGCAGCATGCATCTTGAAGACTATAGGATATAGCAATTTATTCAAAAACATTAAATTTTTGTTATGTACATATATGCAACCAAGTAATCATTCAAAAGTACACTAAGTGAGCCCAAGGACACACCTAAATGAGAACATTAGGCATGGATTAATGGCCCTCCAATATTGTGCTAAAGTGATGCATACCTATTTGAGAGCACGCTCCATAATGTTTTTTTTTAATTTATTGAAAACCAAAATAGATTGAAATTTTGGAATCCAAACTAGTGGGACTACTGTATGGTGGTCTTAAAACATCGATAGTTGTTGATATTGGTATCTAGATTCACCCTAAAATGGAAGAAGTTAAAAATGTACAATTTGTGCATATGCAAAGATCTTCTAATAAATCCAAGACTATTTACAATTCTTACTATATGGCTCATAAGCATGCCAAAGGTCATTGCATTTCATAATACACAGCATTAAACCCGATAGCTTGCCCTTTGGCCTATTTGTGTTTTGAATCATTTAAGACCTTATTGCACTTGTTTGGGATATCCAATTCTGTTGGCATGTATCACTAGAGGGGGAAAAATCGACTGCTGAAAATTTTGATACTCTCGCGAATTTTGAATTTTCACCTCCTGCCCATCAAATCTTGGAAGATTAAGTACTTGCAACCTTCCCTGCCTTGCAAATGCCTTGCAACTTGCCTGCATCTCGATGTGACCTTGTGCAGAATTTGGTTTGGCATTGTCTTCATTCGGGAGTAAGCTGTCTTCTATTCTTTACTCGCCTCACAAGCTAGCTTCTCTGGGTCTATTCTGGATTGATCATAGCCATGGCTTCAATGGCAACATGTAGCTCACCATGGCTTGCAAGAGAAGCAAACAGAGGCTATGAGACAAGAAAACTAAAAAGCTTGGTCAAGGCACAAGGAATAGATTGCGGGTTGAGGAAAGCAATGGCATAGTATCAAAATGGCAACGAAAGACACTTTTACAAATTTGCAAAGGGAGAAACAACTAGAAGAAAGAAGACTCCTTGCAGAGCAATAGCGGGAAGCAGTTGCAAATGCATGCATTTAATCATTGCCATCGAAGAGAAGAACACAAGTTGTGGTGTCACGATTGGTGGAAGCATTCGAAATGGCCTACAAAAATTGAAATGGGTGCATAGCTTAGATCAACTAGCTGCAAAGAGGGCAACATTAGCTCTGTTGGTGTCCCCTGAAACAATGGAGAAACGGCTTGGGTGCACAATGCTGAATATGTTATCAATTAGAAGGACCAATGTGGCTCTAGTGGTTGAACCTAGAGTAGAAGCAATGCACGATCATCCCGCTAATCCAAGAAGTTTGTGGGCTTCAACAGATATCCAAGTCTGCTGACATGTATCGCTGGAGGGGGGAAAAACCGATAGCTGAAATTTTTCTTATCCCACAAGTTTTGAATTTTCACACCTCCCACCCATTAAATCTTGGAAAATTAAGTACCTACAACTTGCCCCCGCCCTGCAACCCACACGCACCTCAACGTGACCTTGCACAGACTTTGGTTTGCCATTGTCTTCTTTCAGGTAAGTTGTCTTCTATTCTTTGCTTGCCTCACCAGCTAGCTTCTCTGGGTCTATTCTGGACTGCTGATCATGGCCATGGCATCAATGGCAACATGCAGCTTGCCATGGCTTGCAAGAGAAGTAGATAGAGGCTGCAAGATAAGATAGTCGAAAAGCTAGGTCAAGGCACAAGGAACAGAGTGCATGTCAAGGAAAGTGCTGGCACAGTATCCAATCGGCAATGAAAGACACTTTTGCAACATTTGCAAAGGGAAAGACAACGAGAAGAAAGAAGACTCCTTGCAGAGTAGTAGCAAGAAGCGGTTGCATATGCACGCATTCGATCATTGCCATCAGAGCAAAGAACACGAGCTGTAGTGTCACGATTGGTGGGAGCATTTGAGGCAGCAACATCGTGCCATTCAAGTGATTACTAGTGTCAAGTCTTTACAAGCTTTAGCCTACACCCTAAAGTCATAGAGTAATAACCCTACCAACACCTCGGGAGATGCATGCCCAAGAGGCAATGCTCTCTAACTTGAGAAATGGCCTATAGAAAGTGAAAGGGGTGCACAACTTAGATCAACTAGCTGCAAAGAGGGTGGCATTAGGAGAAACGACTTGGGCACACAATGTCGAAGATGCTATTAATCAGAAGGACCAACGTGGCTCCAGTGGTTGAACATAGAGCAGAAGCAATGCACAATCATCCCGATCCAAGAAGTCTATGGGCTTCAATAGAACACAAGAAAAGGAAGTTCAGAAGTCATTGCTGTAGGTGACGATGTTTTGGCACAAAAATATGAGAGTTTCTTCAAATAGAAAGGACATCTGTAAGAAGCGGATGGGACGCAAGGTGTTTTAGGAGAACATCGTACACATGCTAGATACAACGCAGGTCAGTGGTGCCGGTTGTTTGTGATTGAGCTTTGGGATGGTTTACTTCTTTCATTTCTTAAACCAGGCTTGAACTAAATGTGATTGCCAACCCGGTGGTTGAAACATCATGCAACCGTAGGCTGGTTCAGCTCAATCGCCAGTTATGTGATTGTCCTGAACCAACATGGTTGAACAGACATTAGTTGTTATCCAGCCCGGTGGCATGGTTGAGCAAGATTTAACAGCAATATATTTCACAATATATTGTTATTTTACTAAACCAGCCCGGTGGTTGGAACATCATGCAACCGTGGCTGCTTTAGCTCAATCACTAGTTATGTGATTGTCCTGAACCAACGTGGTTGAATAGAAATTAGTTATTCTTAGTACTTAAATTTGTTAAATTTAATTTGCTATGATTCGTGTCATATACCACTATTAAATTGTGGAATTCACAAAAGCAAAGCAATATATTGCTATTTTCTAATGGTGTAATTCAGATATGAAAAGCAATATACTTGTTATTACGAATATGTGAAGTTGAGACCATCATGCTAAACCATCCTCATGGTTGAAACTATGACAGTGTCCTAAACCATCTTGGTGGTTGAAATTGTGACTGTCTTAAATGTGTCCTAAACCAACCCGGTGGTTGACTATCCTAAATGTGTCCTAAACCCCAACCCGGTGATTGAAATTGTGACTGTCCTAAACCGTGCTGGTGGTTGAAAATTATTTTGCTTCATTATATACTTTAATTAAACTATGTTTTGTATTCTTTTAGTAGTAGCAAAAAGGGGCTCATTGTTCTATCGTTCCTACATATTGGGCTAGTAGATGGAGATGTATCTCAAGTTTGTGGATCAGAATCCTAACATTTCAATTGGGCAGAGGAGCTTTGAGCATTGTAAGCCCTGATACATCAGGAAACTCAAAGACGGGAGTGTTTGTTGTTGCAAAACACACATAGACTTTGACCTAGCCCAGCAAGCTATGAATGACTTGAGATCTAGTCGTGTTGGAGCATTGCTCCATGGGGATTGATGCCCATGCCTCCCCAATGAATGCATAATCTATAGGCCACTTTGATCTATTGGGATAACTATGGTCAAGGGTTTGCTCTATGGTGCATGTGTGCATCTAGGGGAGTCACATGTGTGTGTTGTAGAGGCACATCTAGTGCTATGATGTGTCTAGTGTGTGACCTAAGTGATGATGTAAGCACAAAGGCCCCCACATGGGATGTTCCTTTGATTTAGGCTAGTCCCATTGATGTAGGGGCTGATTGCCACTAATGTAGGGAAGGTGCCTATGATCTAGGCCACCCTCTTCCCATTTCTATAAGAAAGAGTCACCTCTCTCACAATCAATGGAACACTCATTTCTATATCTCATGTGTTCTCACTCCTTGCCATGATGTACCTCTTTTATCCCACTCACCTCTTCATTTGGTATCAGAGCAAGGTCAATCCTAACTAGCTCCTAGAGTCACCTAGAGCTCAAGATTTCATCTTCTTCATCACCTTCATTTTGTTTGAGCTCTCTTATGGCATGACCATTGGAGGTGCCATATCTCAACATCCAACCGTTAACTTTTAGAACGCTTTATGTTATAGCTTTATCTAGTTAAGGTGCATGTCTGCATTGTTGGGATCTATGCAATTAGGCTTTTGTTGCCCATGGCAACACTCAGACTTCTCACTGAAATTTCACATAATTCAGCCTGTTAGAGCCATATCTCGTTCTTTGATGTTAGGCCTTTCATTTGTCTCTTAAATCCCCTTGAATACCCTTCTCTACAGCCTCAATTGCACCCTCCAGCTTCAGATTATTCGATTTGGGAAAAACAGTCAAAATATGGTCAAACTTTGACCATCCCAGAGGTTTGACCAGTCAAAATTTTTTATTGTATATCTGTTTTAGTTGGTTGCACTAATAGATCTCTATTTGACTAGGTATTGACTCCGAAATGGACTCCACAAGTGTCATGGTACTTGTCATTTATGGTGATGATGTTTCCATTGTCTATGTTTGAGTGCCATTTGCAAAGGGATAGTTATCATTTTGAAGATAGGTGACTTGTGCTGAGAGATACTGGTTGTAAGAGTATAGACACTGCCCTTGAACGATATATCAAGTGGTAAGACCTACTCAATATCATGTCTTTAGAAGGTGAAGGATTTGCCCAAAGGTACTTACTTGTTCATAAGTGACATATATAGAAAATCATCACATTTCATTGGGTGCTCTACCCTGACCTTGATGTCTAAAAAGATTGTATTAAGTGATGAGCTTAGATGTGACATGATCAAGATGATATGTTGTGGTACCAAGATAAAACTTGGACACTTCAAGAAGATTATGGAGAACAAGAAGTTCACCATCCTGAAAAAAAAGGGAAGTACAATGGATAGTTCAATATGAAAAGGTCCTTGCTATCACAGTATTGGGACTTAGTAACTCATACATTCATCACATAGATGGGTGTAAGACTTCACATGAAGTTTGGGTGCAACCTGAAAAGGTATTTGGTGCACAAGTTTTACTCAAAAGTCTTCTAGATGAAGAGTATAGCAACACTTTTACATCCAACTTGGTGGATATTGAAGCTTCTCTTTTGGAAGAGGAGAGAAATGGCTCCTACTATAACTCAAAGGAAAATGAAGCATATCTGGCTGAAGAGAGAAGTCCATCAGCAAAAGAAGCATCCAACTTTGTGGTAGAAGACAAGGACTTTGCCTTCTGAGAAACTAGTCTTTGAATTTTTGTTTATCATCACTTGGTCAAATTTTGAGGTTCTCTGCCTAGAGTAGTACTCCAAAAAGAATGTCATATGTTTTGTCTTTTGTAAATCACCTCTAGTCACCATATGATGTAGGCCATGTGATATGTGTTTGGTCTATCCCATTTTTGTAAACCTTGACCCTTGGGCACCTTTGCTAGCATGAGGTCCTAGACATAGATTTATCCTTGACCACCTTGAGATGGCATAAGAAACTATGAGACTAGATGTATCCTTGACATCGCAAGAGGCAAACCCTTGAGAGGGGTATGTTGGGATAACTATGGTCAAGGGCTTGCTCTATGGTGCATGTGTGCATCTAGGGGAGTCACATGTGTGTGTGTGTGTGTGTGTGTAGAGGCACATCTAGTGCTATGATGTGTCTAGTGTGTGACCTAAGTGATAATGTAAGCACAAAGGCCCCCACATGGGAGGTTCCTTTGATTTAGGCTAGTCCCACTGATGTAGGGGCTGATTGCCACTGATGTAGGGAAGGTGCCTATGATCTAGGCCACCCTCTTCCCATTTCTATAAGAGAGAGTCACCTCTCTAACAATCAATGGAACACTCATTTCTATATCTCATGTGTTCTCACTCCTTGCCATGATGTACCTCTTTTATCCCACTCACCTCTTCAGGATCCTCATCATGTGTTTTAAGGGAGGGTAGGTTTTGTAGCCTAAGGTCTCTATGGGAGCCAGTGGTTTGTGCAAAGGGAGACCGTGAGTGGCACAGGATTGAATACATTTGTGGCACATGCAAGCATTGCAATTTGAAGCTGAAGAAGAAGACATTCAATGTATGTCCAAATGAAATGAGGGAAGACAACCACGTTGCTCTAAACTGGAGGAGATTTGAAAATGTCAATGTTGAAGGATCAAATAAAAAGAGATAGCTACTCTCATATAAGAGCACCCAGCCAAGGGAGCTTGTAGGTCACGTGGTTCAATCCATCCCAAAATATGTGCTTCACAATTTCATGGCCAACTGGCAAGATAAGCAATTCTAGACATTCCTTGCTAATTTTCCCCGTGACACTATTGTATCTATCATAGATTTTGCAAAAAATTATTCTTTTAAAGAACAAGATGAGATACAAAGTGCTCACTGGTGGTACAAGTAGATAACAATTCTTGTGCATATCACATACAGTCATTTGCTTGATTCTTCCATGCCTGATGCCAATCTGCTTGCTGACTCACAGGAGTCTAGGTCAGTGCAATGCACTTACCATGTCTACATTTCAGATGATAGGGAACATGACACATTATTTGTGTAGCATGCTTTTCTACTGCATTGGGGATGGCTGAAAAAGGAAAATCCCCATGCAAAAAATATAAAACAATATTGGTGTGGTCACATGGTGCTGCCTCTCAATTTAAATCAGCATGTGGATTCTACTTTGTCTCAAGGTTCAAATCCTTGACCGACCCTGACCGGCCCTGACCGGTCTAGACATGATGTAGAATTTCTTTAGGTTTAGCCATGGCAAGGGTGAACATTATGGATGCGGTGTTGTTATTAAGCAAGCTTTGTTTAAACACGAATTAGCATGCCCTCAAGAAAAACTCAATGATGCCCATGATGCTGTAACATGGCTTATAACCAATCTCTCCACAGGTGTGCATTCAACATACAGTAAACAAAGCCTTAAGAATACTATAGTATGCAGAGTGTTCCATGAAGTGAAAGTGGATGAAGTGCAAAGGAGAAGCCGGTACAATTGCAAGAAAATTAAAGGAGTTCATGGTCTGCACAGCATATGGGGCTTTTCAAACAACCAACTGATTAAAACAAGAAAACTTCCTTGTTTTTGCAGTGCGTGTATCATAGGGGATCATGACGATTGTGAGAACATTGCAAGTGTGAAGACATGGGAGCGACTTCAAGTTTTCCCTCTACGTTCAGATGGAGTGACAAACAATGGAGAGACAAACAACTCGCCATAGTTTGGGAAGATTTTTTATGACCTCACTGACTATCTAGAAGAGGGGGATAAGTTTGTAGTTGTTGCAGATTCTAGGGAGAACGAGGAAGATGACCCATACTTTCTATTGCAATGCACAAAACCTAAGTACAAGGTTGAGGAAACATTTAACGATAATTGAGGAACAACCTATGAGAAGTGGGATACAGTAGTCGGAGATTTTTGGTATAAAAAAACATCCAACAGAGGCCGCAATTACGAACTGCTACATAAGAGTCCACAAACATGTGTGTACTCTCATCTAGTAAGAGCTATTAAGTTCTAGATGCAACCTATGCCACAACAAAATAAGGGCAAGAGTGTCTTCAAATTGGATTTAGAGATGCATGAGCACATCTTGGGGTGGCTTGGAGCGGTGGACAAGGACGACTGAGATAGTACTAAGAAAATATATGTAGTCTCATTGCAGGGAAACAATATGTCCACTTGTCCTACAAAATGGAATTTGTATTTGAGACTACTTCCCTTTAGTATATCCCAAACAACCATCGTGCTGGTTTTATTAAATTATTTTTGTAAATCCCAAATGGTAAAACCCATGCTTGTTTTTAGTATATCCCAACAACCACCGGGCTGGTTTCCCATAACGAAAACAGATCCTTTAGACTGTTTACCGTTTCATGAACAGTCATACTTCATCCCATGCTTGCTTTTAGTATATTGCAACAACAACCACCGCATTGGTTTCCCATAATGAATCCACACATCCTATAAATCCTTTCATCTTGTAATAATAGAAGCAAACCGCTGTGCTGGTGGCTATTCATATCCTAGTGCAACCAACTACCACGCTGGCGATAACTTATAACCTGCACTAATCTTGCACTACTGTCGTGCTATCCCTACACTAATGCTATCCTAAAATTTGTTACACAGTGCTAGTGCCCTTTAGATTGGTTATCGTTAATCATCAGATTTTAACTACCGGGCTACTTAAAACATTTAAGTACTAACATGGAAGCAGGTTGATACAAAATCAGGTATTACAAGCACCATGAGAATATCCACAAGTTCAAGAAATGTCTGCAAGATTTTTATAATTTCAAAACATGACATTTTTCTTTTTCAAGGCAATTCCAGGCTCCCAACTATCTTATCAGCCTCTCTATGGCAAGCATCTCCCAGCTCTTGAGGCTAGTCTGCTACACAATGGTAGACCTCTTCACACACTTGGATTACACACTGCTTGCTTAACTCTGCTGACTTATATGCCCATAGTAACTCCTCCTTTCACTGGGGGTCCTCTTCATCTTGTTCTTTGTGCTCTATACATCTTCGTGCCTCTATCATGTCCTACCAAAAGAAACCTACATCATGAACTTGACAAGTATCTTAAAGGAGCAAGAAAAACAATAGCTAAGGAAATTAATATTCACCGTCTGTGCCGACTCCAAGTAATACACCCGCCACCAAAGCATGTCCTCCTTGCAGCTATTTTCCTCCTTCTACGGGTTTGTTTCTGTGAGGATGCCATCCAACATCATTTTCAGATAGAACAACAACATTCCAAAGTTATATGGATATGCCATATATTTGCTATAGGTGGATTGGTGTACAAAGTTTTGGGGCTAGATTTTGTAATGGGCTCTTAGTTGTGTTTGCATTGCACTTAAATAGGGAGAGAGTTCATTGATCCTAACCTTCTCATTCTTCAGCCTCATGTTAGTTGTCTAATCAAAATCTTTCATCTCACATGAGTTGTCTAATCGAAATATTTTGTCTCACATTAGTTCACTAATCAAAATCTTGCAATCTCACATTAGTGATCTAATCGAAATATTTTATCTCACATTACTTGTCGAATCAAAATATTTCATCTCATTATTATCACCGTGCTAGCATGAATCAAAGGACACTATCTAGTCACATAGCTGAGAAAACATTGCCCAAGTAAACTCTGGAGAAGATTAACAATTCAATAGTTACACACATATTACATAGATTACAATCTCAAAGACTCCTTTACTTCAGATTATATCTCAAGGACTCCTTGTTGAGCTACTTGATTGCAGGCTCGGCCCTCCTTGCTCCTTTCCATAATGGGCCTGGTTCCTTCCTATAGGGGCCCGGCCCCTCCCTTCATGCCACTTCCTCTTTCCTTGATTTAAGATTCCTGGTTGCAGGCTCGGCCCTTCTTACTCCTTTCTTGAAGGGGGACGGTTCCTCCTTTTAAGCTCATTTTCCTCGCAATCAGGCTCGGTCTTATCCTTCTTCAATTTGAGCTCCTTGTCTTTAAGATATGTTGCCCAAATGGCAAATTGAGCTACAGCATCTACTTTCTTGTTGTAGATAGCTGTAGCAGGCAGGAACATTTGATCTGTCCATGACCTAGGCAATGGCAAATGGCATTCTCTACATAGCAATTTTGTATGCACAAACACTTCAAAGCAAAAAACATGCATAGGGTGGTAGCACACAAGCCATCAGATACAACAATCATCTATGATGGGGGTATGGCAGACCATGCATTTTGAACCCTGATGCATAGTAGGATAGGCATCCGATTTAACTATTTCGGCCGTCTCAATACCATAGTCTTGCTTTGTACATGACAAAGTTGCTTCTTGATTCCTTCTTCCCTCATCCTAAGGCTACTGATGTTCCTCCACTTTTTGCTCACTCTATGCAACAGCTTCATTTGAATCCCTCAGCATCTGTTGAAGCTACATAAAGTGCTCAAAAATATATTCATGGGCCATTTCCAAGCTTCCACTCTAGTTTGGAAATCTCTCGGGATGACAGGCTTCTTTTCATAATAACTGTCGAAAGCCATGGCAAGCTCGTGCAAACATCTATCCTGATCTTCTTGCAGGGTCTTGTAGCTTGCTCTTTGGACTTCCAATAGTGTTTTGAAAAAACAACCCTCACCGTGGCTGGTGAAAATTGCTCCACCGTGGTGGCTGGAACTTACTCCACCGTGGCTGCTCTCTGCATCCTTCCTAGGCTGGGGAGCTTCCTCATTGTCTTCTCCACCTAGGTTGCTCTCTGTCCCATCCTTCTTGGCCTTGAAGCCAACTGATCGTAGTTCCTACATCACCTTTCTAGTTTTTGTATTCTCCCTTTTCAACTCCTCCATCATCTAGTCTTTTTCAATGTTCAGTGCGTTCTACATGTTGCAGAGCCATTTGTAAAGACCCTCCTTTTTGTCTCTCTGATCTTCAAGATCCTTTCACATCTTTTCTAGCTCCTTGTCTACCATGTCCCCGTCATTTCTCACTTCTTTGAGCCTATCTCAAAGCTCCTTCATGCGCTTCTCTGCTTCTTCTCTTCTATACCTTTCCATATCAACCAATTTTGTAGAGGCCTCAGCTTGCTCTTGCGCCTACAAGGCCCTCACTTGTGCCTCCTCTACCTTGGCTTCTTCACCTTCCTTGAGACTTTTCTCAAGTTGCACTGCCTTTGTTGCATCGGTGGCTTTCTCTTGTAGTAGAAAAATCACCTTCTAAGACATCTGCCTATCGTATTGCTCAAAAATCCCTTTGAGGGTAGATGCCATCAGGTGCATTGCAACTCCAATGGACTTAGATGATAATTGGGATTTGCCATCCACATAATTCTTCACATTGGTTAACACGCTCGTGGAGATCGCCCTTGAGAAAGATACATCACGTCCTTTCAGTTGTTGTGCTGTTGCTTGAACCTGCCAGAAAGAACTTGCAGGTTCCTCTCGTATCATGAAAGAAGTGAATGGTCTTCTTTAGCACATCTTGGAGGTCTGTTGGCAAGCTCGAAATCTTGACTCCACCATCTCTACTAATCTAATCGTTGGGGTATACGTCTAAAATATTTTGTCTCTTCCTCTGCTTCTCGAAAAAGTGTGCTTGCAAACTGCCTCCAAAAATTCCTAGAGCATTTTCAATCATGCTTTCATTTATGGTAATCTTTGACCTTGACAAACTAGTTGCCCCTCCTTCACGTTCACCTCCTGTACCAACCTAGTGAAGTTTTGGAGAGCATCCAAATTGGGCTTTTGAAGAGCGAGAGAGGAGCTCCCATATGTCACAATTTCAAGATCAAGGGAGGAGGGGCTCTTGCACTGTGCTGTAAAGGGGGAGGAAAGATTGTGTGAGGAGCTCCCGGACTATGCAGGGTCCATTACAAGAAGGGATAGAAGTTGCAGGAAGAGTGCAAGGGAGATAGAAATGGTCGAGAGGGTGGTCTCTCTAAGACAACCTTGAGTTCTGGGTGATGACAAGTCATCAGGCTAGAGACCACGTTGAGGCGATGCTCAAAATGATAGATTGTGTCCCATTATTATGCCAAAAACTAGCGCAGTGGTCTCTCCAAGCCAACGTATGATTTGCATGGGCTGCAGGCAAAGATACGGCAAAAGGTTGTATGATGACAGGTGGTCAGGCCAAAGATTGTGTTGCGGCGGTGTTCGAAATGATAGATTGCATCTAATTATTATGCCAAGAACCAGTGTGGTGGTCTCTTCAAGCCAACCTTAAATATTAATGATCTACATGGGTGCATGCCCAGTGACAAGGGGCAAAGCTATAGCAAAAGGATATGCAATGATAAGTGATCAGGTGGTGTAGGATAGAGACTACACTATGTGAAGTAGTGCATAGATGCCATGTGTTGAGCTATGCAGTGTTCTGAACTAATAGATTGCATCTCATTATTACACCACTGCGCCTTCATGATGTCGAGAAAATTTTCGACGAGAGCACGGGTCCATGCAAAATTCAAATATTCACCCAGGAGTGCATCACGTCGCGACCCCAAATGGCCTCGAAAATAGATCTGCAATTGGCTACACCCAAGCAAACATTGACCCATTACACTTACCATACAAAGCAAAAACATGACATCCTTGTCTCAAAAGAGAATCTAGACACATTAATCTCTCCTTATGGACAAGTCTAACTTCTATGTTTTATGAGATTTCATTGGTAGGGAGAAGGACTTTAACCCTCATAGAGTTGCACATGAGGACCTTTGAAAGATCCAAGCTTCAGGTCTAGAAAGTGATCATTCTTCAAAAGTGTTGTCCTATGGAGTATTTGGCATCTCCTCCAAGCTTGGATCATGGGAAAGATGGGGCCTGGTTCTTGGGCTTGAAAACAATGTTAATTCTTCTCATATCTTTCTTATTTCATCGATGGATTTTCTAGCTTCTACATATGATGCTTTGGTTTTTTGAGTCAAAAGAATCAATTGTAAAATCACAGCTTTGGAAATTGCAAGATAGTCCTTTAGGATGGGATTTCCCCATTGGGTCCCAAACTTAAGGTCTGCTCTCTTTTTGTCCCTTCATATTTTGAAATTATTTAAATTATTTGCATTATATGGAAAATGCTTTGTTCTTCATTTTTCAATTCCATGGATATCATGTGCATATCTCATCTTATATGCAACTATGATGTGAATGGAGTAAAATGATATGACTCATTGGGTTGTACTAATGCTAGGAATTAAAAAAACCATGAGTGCATGTTACATTCCATTTGGACTAATAACAGGGGATTCCTGTTGCAAGTAAAATTTCACCATTGTCACATCAAACCCACACAACACATGAAAATGGACTTTTATCTAATCGTGGTGTAAGCATGAATTAGTGGACTAAAAAGCAGTGTCCAAGATCCTATAGTTAGGGGCTACGTTAGGGTGCCCAAAGCATAGGTGGACAAAAATAATTGTGAAATAATTATGCTTTTAAGCCTATGGATGTACTTAAAAAACACTTAGAAGCATTGTTTTTTCTCACTAATGGAAATGTTAAAGGGAATATTAATGATACTTTTTGGGTTCTAACAAAGTAGTAAAAACATATTGTCCAATCATGCTTACACCTGTAGGGAAAATATTATGTCTCTCCTATGAAACAAAAGGACCCTCTTTGTTTGGTAACTCTTCTAAAGGGGTAGATATGTGTGCATCCTTTCATCATAAATATAGTGGACACTATTCTATCATTTTGTGCTAAATTTATGAACATGGGTAGATGAAACCCACAATTTTCAATATTGTTTACAAAAGAGTGGATGTTGTAAAAAGGGAAACATTGTTTACAACCATTTGGACACAACAAAAAGGCTAGATTTAATAAAGTTCCACATAAAGATTGTCACCTATACCCACCACATAGGTATTATACTAGTAGTGAATGCATGTCATCTCCCACACCCATAAAGGTTGTCAACTGATACCCACACATAAATATTTATACTAGTAGCAAATGCATGTCATCTCCTAATATAGCCTCCATTATAGGTGTGTTGGCCCTTTCCCACGGCTTCCGCAGGAAGAGCAGGGTATTCTTAGTATGCAAGGATTTTGGTCACCTACAGATATATCGGTGTTGTAATTTGTAATATAAGTGTAGCTTAGGACCTCGGGTCATAATCCGGTGAGAGACGTAGGCTTAAGTGTGGTAAGCAAACATAGTGCATGCATGTGTGAAAGGAATGTGCATCATCAAGATTGGGGTACTGAAGGTTTTCGCCTTCACTGGGGGTTGAAGGGTTTAGGAGGAGTTTAGAAGGGGTTAGAGAGGGGTTCATGGTTTAGAAGGAGGTTCCAAGGTTTAGAAGAGATTCCAGGGTTAAGAAGGGGTTTAAGGGTTAGAAAGAGGATCCAAGTTTCAGGGTAGAGTACATGGTGGAGAACTCATCTCCCTCGTAGATCATGGAGGTCAAGGTTTGAGGGACTAAGGGTTTAGGGGGAGCATAGGAGTGGGAGAGGAAGAAGGTGTAATAGCATGGGGGGAAGGAGAGAGAGGATAAGGGAGGAGGAGAGGGAGGAGGAGGAGGGAGAAGTAGGGAGGAGGAGAGGGAGGAGAAGGGAGGAGGAGGGAGGAGGAGGAGAGGAGAAGCGAGGAGGAGGAAGGAGGAGAGGGATTGTAGGGTTAGAGGAGAGGGGAGGAGGAGTTGCAAGGTGAGGACATGCTTTTAGGCATGGAGTGCAAGGAAGCATGGACACTTGGAGACAATTGCTTGGAATACCAACAACACAATGTCCCAAAGAGTGTGGGCTTCATTCCATTATGGGGTATTTATACAAGTTAGAGAGCTTCTCTCTCTTCATCTAGGAATTGTAAGACATTCTCTCTCTACATGTAGAACTTTCATCTAGAAGTTGCATGTAAGAGTTGCAAGTTGCATGTTGCATGTAGGAGTTGCATGTACAAACTGCATGTAGGAATCGTATGTAGAACTTGCATGTAGAACATGCATGTAGGACTTGCATGTTGGAGATGCATGTTGAGGATTCCTAAGAGAGATTATTCCTAGCCTTATGCAAGTACAAGCGGAACTTTGCCTTTACTCTACACACACATTCTTTGCTACCTAAGTCCATGTCGGCACAAAGACAACAAGGTGAATCACATATGTCTACAAACCCATGGAGGCGACTCTTGGTATTCCAACAATGGATCCATCCACATCCATTTGTAGAAGAGGACATTTTGTATCTTCTTGGACAGATTAGAGGCTATGCACATGAGCCCACATGTGTGCAGTTGGATTGTGTACCAATTGCACACTTTTTACGCATTTGAGACCCAATCAGAAGTTCATGCGGGATATTTCCCAAGTGCTCTACGGTGAATTTGAGAACTAATGGCTACTAGGATGTTCAAGTTTGCACACACTACAGTGGCCATTGGGTGAAAATGCATCGTCAGACTGGCTATTGCCAGTAGCAAAAGTAGGTGGCACAAAGGTGCCTAAATTGGAACCTCTTCAAACCAAGGTCCCAATTCGAGCAACTAAGGACACATAAATGCACCTTTTTTCATAATTTCATGACTTAAATTGATGCACCTCTAGCTACACATAATGAGTTGCGTGTGCATAACCTAGGAGCCATGGCAAGAGAGGGGTACCCAATTCAAAGGGTTCCTCCTTTTGTGGAACCAGGTCAATGCAACATCCCTATAAGTGGCATCCTTGTTAATTGCACATTTTATCACTCTTGCATCTACCTCATGTACACTTTAAGCTTTTCATAATGCAAGCCCCTCATCAAACATCTAGTGCTTTACCAAGAGATTGTTTTTTATCATCCTTCACAACTTACAAACATCATAAGAATTTCAGTTCCTATCCGGTCTTGTTCCTCTACATGCATTTGCACCTCTCAAGTGGAGTTTAGCTACTTTGAATTTCAAGGCAATTCTCTTTCCCACTTTAGAGCTCTACATCCCCATCTTTTGCTTTTGTTTAAATATCTCTATGTAGCATATTAGCCTTCATGTCTCTCAAATGATTATGGATATTGTTGTTAGGACTCGACTAGGATTCTCCTAAAATTATGAGGATGTTATCCTCCAAAAATAACCATGAGCATGTGAACCCAAATTGCATGACAAGGTAGTTTTCCCAAGGCAACCTCATTGACATGCATAAAGTAACCCTATTTAAGGATTGACATGATATATGCTTGTCTCCGCCTCCTAAACCCATGAAATGATTCCATGTATCCTCTCCCACCTAACCATCCTAGTTGTCTTGCCTTCTAGCACATGGTAAGATGGGAATAGAAGATCATATTAGAAAAAATGGAAAAATCTCACCAATGTAAGAATCTTCAAATCGGTTTTAATTGTTGTAAGTTTTCTTTTGCTCTTGTTTAGATATGTTGATGCAACGGTTCAGTCTTTGTAATCTCTCACAAGATTATAGGACTCGACCAAAGCTGAACTCTATAATACTGACTTTTATACATCTGTGCATATAGGTTAAACATTAAGCAAGGTGTCAAGAAGAATGCTGACAATCAATGAGTTGACCATGATGAATTCGCCTTCAATTGACAAGGTTCCTGACCTAAAAGGCATTAGAGAGGAAATTATCAAGGTTCAGTTTACGGTGTATCATATGTGGTCATGGAATTTGCAAACTTATTTGATACACTGGCATGGATTGTGGGTGATGTACCAACCATTGGAAGGCCCAGGAATTGTGAAAACATACAAGTCTATAAGACCAATATTACCAATTCATAAAGAAAGGATAAACTTATATCACCGCAATCAATGGTATGCGACTCTTGGACAATGCCCTGACATTAATTAAGAAGGTGGATGAATACGCTGGCCTATGGATAAAAATAGTATTCACTTATATCATCACAAGCAATTGTATGAAACTCCTCGAGGATGCCCGACATCACTTGGGACTCCTTGAGGATGCCCCACAGTCAACTGTATTTGACTCCTCAAGGATGCCCTAACATCAATTGGGAAGGCGGATGTACAAGATGAAGCACAGTCTTTTGAATAGGATTTGGCATCTGAATTCACAGGATCCAAATGGGATGGGTGTAGTTAGTATTGAAATCGAATGATCTCAAGTGTGTACTTTACAACGAGCTTCATTTCATGGCATTTGAAGTATCTATTCCTTTTCATGGCCTCTCTCTTATCCTCTTTTTGGCGGCAAAGATTTTTCTCTCCTGCACAGTAGCATTTGGATAGGGGGGGGCAGGTAGAGAGTAAAAGGAACCTGTGTTATCAATCTCATACAATTCGCTAGTGGCTACAATGAATTTTTGTTTTTGGAAATGATGTTCATTTTCTTAAGTGTAGGATCTATGAGCAAATACATATTATGCTTGAGCTTTCTTTGCAAGGGCTTTGCCTAGGGGAGCTTTCACAATATTATTTGTCCTACCAACATGCCTTTATCAATGAAATTATTAAAGTGACATTTCACACAATTAATATCTTTTTATAAAACTTTCAAGGTTTAAAAGAGGCACTCATATTCTAAACTTTTACTCTAAATTAGACAGCATATATAATAAAACCATACAATTTTTAAAAATATGGCTCAATAATTACAAAAAAGAAGAAACTATAATGCTTTCATACATATGAAAAAAACTTTCGATACATTTCTTACTTTCAATAAATTTGTTGAACTATTCTAGTTAGGACCACCCATCACTTGCAATCATGAACAAGAAACATAATTCATAAACCTATTCATGCTAGCCACACCTCCTTTTAATTATCATGCCACATCAATGGTTGCATATGGACATGATTAAATCTCTCGAAAATCTTCATTCGCAACAGCAGATCATAGCTTCACTAAAGGGAGAATCAATACAATGACATTTTAAGAAATAGATGTAAATTGATACACCCATAGCCAACAAGACATAGGTAGGACCTTCCCATCCCAACATGGACCGTAAATTCCTTGCCATAATGCCTTAAGCAAGTGCTATCTCTAGATGCCAATGGGCCCAAAATGGGAGTTTGAAGCTCTTAGATTTGACCTTTATTCAAGTTGTTTAAGAATCTATACTTTAAAAAGAAAATGTGAAAGAACACCAATGGATTAGCACAATGATGAAGGAAATGTATCTAAACATCTAAAGATAGTGTTTCAAAAAATGAACATGGAAAAAGGCATAAGGAGATCTTATTGAGAAGAATTTGTGTGCATTATATTGATGAAGAATGTGGTGAGTGGTTGTAGTACATATATTATAGTGTTAATATAAATAATGTTGGTATATATACAATTATTGTCAATAAATTTGCTACCACCTATATTGTATTTTATATAATTATTGGTCATATAAATCATTGTGAATAGTGAATGTCTAGTAAAGAAATGATCCTTTTCTTGCAAATCATCTTTGAAGTTTTTATGTTGATGATCATATTTTGAGTCAATATTATGACTTGTGTTGGCAAGATGTTGGCTAGAGTATGTACTATCTTTTATACTCTTATTGATACCATTACCAGAATTTGGCTTCATACAAGAGGGGTCTAGGTGGTTGTCCAATCAATGCATCTCTATGTGAAAATGTGATCTAATAAGCGGATGCAAACATTGACAATCAATCATGTGCTACATTGATAGGCTATGTTTGTCACTATGCTAATAATAGAGGAAACCTTAAATAGCTTACATTTTCCTTAATGTCCAAGGGTGGATGTACTTGGAATAGTGCCTCCTCAATTACCTGTACACTAAGTGTATTAACAATGAACATGAAGATAAACATGTGAACCCCTTAGGGTTAGGGTTAGGGTTTGCCCCTATGCCCTATGTGGATAGTGCAATTTACACTATCTTTAACATTCCTATCCTTATTTTGTTGAGTATCCCTAAGAATTCATAATTTTCTTGTCTCATTGGTTGTAATAGTTCATAGTATTGCACGTGGTCTTTCCAAAGAGATGTTGCCAATGTGAATATTGAGGTCTTTGTTGAGAAGATCCAACTATCCTTAGTTGGGCTAGCTTGGCATAGAGCCCCACATAAAATAACATCTACTCCTTTAAATGGCTGGAAATGGTTGTGCTTTATTTCGCGCATCCGCATGTCTATTGCTTGGAAGGTATTTTGCCCCACCAGTGAAATTTCATCAATCACCAATGCTCAACTTCCGAATATAGTATTGATAGTGCTTGTACTTTTTTGGGTGTTAATGCAGTGTATGTTGATGCCAGAAGTGGTAAATGTAATGCTGAATGTATGGTAAAGCCTCCAATGTTGTACGCGGCCTTACCAATGTATGCTACTAGTAATGCTCTAGCTCTTTTTGCATATCTTGTGTCCTTGTGTGTGTAGTATTGGAGTTTGCTTGTGCAAGGACAAGCAACGTAAATTTTTTCCCTGTTCCTGCATTACCAGAAAGAAAGAGAATAAATCTATCTGATGTGTTTGTCCTTTTCTTTAGCACGATGTCCTCTATGATTATGTGTTGCTTATTGTTTAGCTTTCTAAACATTGCATGATATTCTTTGTTTGGCATTCTCTCATATGTTTTTGTTGTGTACGTTTGTGAGTTACTCCTTTTTTATGTTTTGTTCGTTTCAATTCCTAAGTCAAAATTGTGTCTTACGTGTCTTGTATTTGTTGAGTTGTTAGAGCTGGAAGTCGGTGTTTCATTGTTTTCAATTGGTATTATTGATTTGTTGAAGTTTCTATAGAATTTTGTGTCAATCATTTGGTTATTGGCAAGGTAAAAGTCATGCCAAGTGATGTTTGTCTTGTCCAAATAGTGTTCCATTTCTGTGAATGGTAGGTAAAGCAAGCACAACTCTCTATAATGGTTCTCAGGGTCCTTGTTTTTGTTGTAGTTGTTAAACCATATAATTTTGTTTTGTTTTCTTTGTTTTGTGTTGTTGCCAACTTTCTTGAATGATGCTGCTAAACATATGTTGTGAAGTTGCCTTGAGCACTTGAGATACATAGTTATGCAATCATTTAAAAAAAAGTCCTTGCTTTCTAGATCCATTTCTTGTAGTTGTGCTTTATGTTTTAGTGAGTGGGTGCGATCATTTGAATCACTTGTGTTGATATATGCAAATTCTCTAGTGCTACTAGTCAATGGTAGTGAAAGTGCTAGGCAGACTGCTTGTTGTGAGCTTATGTGTTGCGTGTTTAATATTGCATTTCCCATCTTGTGTTGATATATGCAAATTCTCTAGTGCTGGTAGTCAATGGTAGTGAAAGTGCTAGGTAGACTGCTTGTTGTGAGCTTATGTGTTGTGTGTTTAATATTGCATTTCCCATCTTTTGAACTCTTTCATTAGTCAATGAATTTGTTGTGATGCATTGGTTTAATGCCTCATTAACGGCTTCTTTGGTAGCTTTATCTTCTTTTGCCATGTACGAAGTGCAATAAGCTATAGCACCATGGGGTTTGAAGATGAATTGTATGTCTATATTAGCACCCCAAAGCTTAGATAGTTTTGGATTGAAGTTATTTGTGTATATGTCTTTTGGATGCCTTTTCAAGTATATACTTGGTTGTGGTATCATTGATCAAAGAGCAAGTATGTATTGCTCCTCTGTTAAAACTATGGATTGTAAGAAATGATCGAAGTCCATCGTCACAATATTGTTTTATTGTAGTATGCCAAATATGTGCTTTGCATTTCAGCAAGTGTGTTTCATTTTGTTCATCATTTTGTAATGGTGGTAGTAGCTCTATTTTTTGCATTGGTAGTTTAGGAAATCCAAATCGACACCGGTTTCTCTTCTTTAAGCACGTTTTTCTATGGCTGCGCTTTTGTATATTAGCATTTTGCACGTTAAGTAAGCTACTATCAGTTGTTATGTATGTGTCGATGAAATTCGTAATATCTTCAGTTGTTGAAATTTGAAGCGATGGTGCATTATCAATCCATAATAATCGGTGGTCATGCTGGCTTCCTCCATTTTGGAACTCAGTGATGATGAAGAAATAGTCAATTACATTCCCAAGTATTTCTTTATCTTTCAGTAGAAGTGTTTTTAACGCTTCCAGGAATCTATGAACATAGTATCGTGCTGTTGTAATTGGTTCAGATCTAATTAGGTCTCTAATTTGTGTAGCTGATTGATCTTGTTGAGTAACATTGTGTGAGTGCCTCAAGTATTCCAAGCATTCTATTAAAGGTGTCCATAGTCTTTCAGTTGTAGATAGAGTAATGAAGAATGTTGGTGCACCAAGTTGTCGTAACATGGCAAACACGTTTTTCGTAACATATTATTATATTCCATGGATGTTCTTAAGCACACAAAATCTTAATATCCAATATTTGATTGTAGCAAATTCTCAATGTTTGTGTCAGCTGCAACATCTTTTGCACATAATCTATGTCCTTTCAATTGATCTTTTCGCATTCGAACCCATGTTGACGAAAGTATTTGCCTAACCATGATTTTCATCATTTTTTAAAAAAGATTTTCAATCGATAATGCAAACCTCCTATCACTGTTAGTGATATGATTTGGTATGAAGTGCATTTAGGGATCATGTACTTCCTTGAATGCCCATAAAAAATAGAAGGAAATGCTAGTTCCTCACAATATTTATCTTTAAAGATGCTAAGTTGTGAAAATCCGTCAGAGGGTGCAATCACTATGGTTTTGTCTTCATAGTCGACAACTTGTTGACTAGAGTAGATTCTGTGGACTAGTGTGTCCATGTCTATATCTTGATCATCTTCATTGTCAACTGATGTTGAATTGTATTTGTCCTCTTGTGTTAATTTTTCTTGTAATTGCAGTATGTGTTCTGTCTATGTTGGGTTTAATTGGACATTGTTTTCTTTGTATAATGGTGAGTTTAGTAGTTCTTTTAGAGTACACGTTGTCAATGTTGGCTGCATGGCACCACTCATGTAACTGTGACTATATTCTACCTTACTCTTTAAGGCCACCTTGACTATTGCTGAATCATTAATGAATCATGGTAGTACACGTTGAGCTCTATCAATGTCTCTGCAAACACATTTACCATGCTTCCTCTCATGCCGAACTGACCCTCATAAGATAGCTCTCTTATTTGTGAGAATGGAATCCTAATTGAAATAAGCTTGCTTTCGATTTGGTTCAATGTTGCAACGCAGCTTATTAGTGATGAAGATCATGTTTGTTTTACAAAATGTTGGCACCTTTTCTCTTCGTACTTGATTAATACACATAGAGCACAAGCAAGGTTTGGCTGAATCTTCACTTAGTGATATCACGTTATGTTCTTGCAAAAACAATTTGCTGCTCTTTGAGATTGTCTGCAACTTCCTTAAAAATGTCAATGTACCACAACATAAACACGCATGCCTAGGTGAATCATTTATTTTCTTGCTATATGCTTCTTGGTTAGATTCGCAATGCCTCTTTCTTTTTTTAGTTCTTGTAGGTTTATGAGGATGATGTACATGTAGATTTATATTTTGGGTTGCTTATATTCTGTAGATTTTTTGCATTGTTCCTTTCATTGTACATGTCTAAATACATTGTTGCAATGTCCTTGGCTATGTGATGTGGAAATTTGTTCATGAGTTGTATTAGTTCATCCTCATCACGTCTACTCCATAAAGCATACTTTATTTTTGAAGTCATTGGAAACAATGGTGATATAGTAGGCGGATCCTTCGATTCATAAAGGAGTATTTTGATACATTGTTTTGAGTATGAAGTACCAATGCTAAATAGGTTTCTTGTGCTTTTTCCATAAAAAAGAGAACATTATATTGCATTTTAAAGGGGTCCGATACATGTGTGAGGTTATCATGAATTAAAAACCTTGAAGACGATGCTGTATGTACGCATGTTGCAATGTGTTGCTTCGTTATGTTTTTTCCTTTCATGTTCTCCAAAATTCTGGCTAACAAAAACCAAGGTGATGCTTGTATTGACATGGAATTACCAATTGACGTAAACAACATATCAACTATTGCATTGTAAGTCATGTGTGGAACAAACTCTAATAAGCATTTTATGATGTTCATGTTACTTGGGTGAACCATGTTAAATTGCACTACTCAATGGAAATCATATACATTCATTTGTTTGCTATCCTCCATTTTAATGATGGCAATGGTTTAACATATGAACAAAATTGATTACAAAGTTGGAGGACTTCTTAAAGCATTGCAATGCAAGGTGATTGAAAAAAGCACATGGAAGCCAAACAGATGAACTATTTATTGAGTACAGTAATGTATGTGAAACTTCCACTGTATTTACTACCAAAATGAGGTTTTGATTCCCTTGTGGTTACACACTAAAGGTGTGTATCTAGTGATCCTACATCACAAGCAATGTCAAACTTTCACTATATTTGCTACCAAAATGAGGTTATCATTCCCTCTTTATTACAATCCAACAAAAATTCAATCCACACTAAAGATGTTTCTCTAATCATTCTACATCAAAAGCGATGACATGACCAGAGCTATTGATGGTAAAGTATCCCATGGGCTTTAGCTCTAATAGCATAGAGTGAACACGTGTCACATTGTGAGCATATAGGACCAAGAAAGGAGTCTGTAGTGAAAGAACACTATCAACATGTGGGCCAACAACTTGCACAGCTATATCAGAACCGCCCTACACAAAGATGTGTCCCTTAAAGAGATGGTACTGCAATAGTACTATGTCTCATACCACCATTGAGGCAAGTAAAGTGGAGAATGTCGTGTAGGCGTAGAAATCAAAAAATGTTAGCTTCTGTTATAATGAGTTGGTAGGAAAATGCTCAAGGTTTCCAGTAATACCTTTCTACCATATCCGAGGTCTGGTACTTGAGTGATAAAAACTTGTTTCAACTCCTCCCTTTGGTTTCCCTCAGGAACATCCCCAAGGATAGTGAAGTCATATACACAGGCAATCACGTGCATGCATGTACGACACATTCCTTAGCGTTTTGCATAACAATTCCATTTTCATGAAATTCTTGAACCAATTTTGTGTGCACACTCCTTTGCTCATTGACAAAGGTCAACTGTTATAAAAGATGAAGTTAGGGAATGTGAACATTTACGTAATGGTCATAATTTGACACAATGACAAATGACTTAGTGTACCTCTGTCCTCATCGCGAGGACCATCAGCAATGATTAAGAGATCGTTCTTTGAGACTTTGGAGTCAACCTTTATTTACCATGAATGCAATTGTCCCAAAGAAACCGAAGATGTTCCCTAGTCTAGCCTTTATAGTGGTTGAAGACCATGGAAAATAACATGCAATTGTTGTTTCTAGAAGGAAGCAAATGCAACCCTCAAAAGGTTCACCCTCACTAATTGTGGTTGTGGCACTCGAGCCCTCTAGATGCGATAAAAGGCATCCACCTCTAAGTAGTTTCTATATTGCTCAACAAATGCATGTGGAACAACTAAGGTGATTGTATCACAATTACGATTGTCACAAAAGTCCGCTAGAAGGAAAATAGGGTAATTGGGATTTCTAGCCTTATATGTTTCATACTTTACTAGCAACTTCCCATCAAAAGAAAAGCGATGTTGAATGAACTCAGATATAACATCAATAGCTAGCGTAGGGGGGGGAGTAGGCTAGCATAGGGGGGGGAGTAGGCTGTGCTAGTAGAGCGTTGGCCTAAGGGCACAATGCATGCAAATTGTAGTGCTTGCTATTAAGTGGTGGTTCATCAATGCATCTCTTCTTTACCAATGCATCTGATGTGGTGCCATCTTCAATATATTTCTTTGGGAATGAGTGGTTGCTTGCTAAAATAAAAAAGAAAAAACATACATAAGAAATGTAGTCACTTTTGTCACAGTAAATTTTATGTCACAAAATGCATCTCTTAGTTAATAGGAATGTGTAACAAAAGTCCATTTATGTGTGCACAATGGCAAAACCATCACGTTTCAAACAAAAATTCTGTCATATAGAAGGTTTCTCAATTTGCAAAGCAATTATCATTAAAATGGTTTTGCAAGCATGCTGAATTTCACAACTCTCTCCAAGTCACTTGCAACTATGACAATTCCCAATCTAATTCACGAATACGTGAGACGGCAATTATCACTATCACCAAATGACTACACTGATAGAGGACAGCCAAATCGTCATCCTGTAAAATGGGACAGCGGTCATATTGAATTCTACCGATTCAAAGCACCAAACACATTCACTCAGATGCTATCAGTGTAGGAGCAACCAAGGTAGCTACAACAGTAGCTATACAGACGTGAGTTCTTAAAGTAATAACCTGCAAATCATGCAAGTTGTCAAAGCGAAAAGTCATCAACATGATGGGCATTCATAGCTACAAAGTTATAAAGCGAGTGAAGGAAGAGAGTGGAATCCCCGTGCACCTTCCTTGTATGCTTCCCTGGCAGCAATCTGCAGTGCCCGTTTTAACAATTTCTTGGGCGCCTTCCCTATCCCACACTACTGTACCGTAGCACAACCCTTATTTGGGTTGTCAGAAGTGGTGACAAAACATACGAAAGTGGAACTATGTGCAGGTAGACTCACTGAGAGCAAAAGGCATCTCACCCAATTTGATATGTTGGTCCTTCATTATCGCTTTTCCATGACAAGGGTCCTTGATAATGACCTCCGTGTCTACAAGGGTATTCGCAAACAGCAAGCTTCCTTACTATCGCAACACTCAAGATGCTCACAAATGTATACAATTCTCTGCAAGCGAGGAAGATGAACCACAAGAAGGCCAACACATCCACAGAGTTGCCACCATGTGCAACATCAAGATGCAAACGTACCATGCATAGCTTCAGCTATTGGTTCATAGTTGTCTGGCTCTGTCTTTATTTGAGCTCCTGACAAAATGCGCGTGTAATGAACTGGCAGAAGCTGTAACAATATGAGGCAGTTGACGAATGGATTACCGTATTGGACATGCAATTTTGTCTCTGAGGTATCGCCCAAATTGGACGACATGCATAGAATCCCTCTTGATACGTTCCCTTCAGAAGCTCCTGCTTCAATGGGCTCCATGAACTTGAGGATCTCTGAAAGATCCAAAGCCTCAAAGTTAGAAGTACAACATATACGAAGAAACAATAGCAGAAGGAAGTAGAAAATATATGAAGAAATAGTAGTAGAAGGAAAGCTCTGGAAGACCCAAAGCATGGAAGCTAGAAGTGGAAGATATTTCAAGAAGGAACCTAGAAGGAATACGAAGTGCAGGAGATAAACAATTGTTTCAAGTGCTACCACATTCAAAGTGTCACAGCTGCTGGGTCTCCATCGATTCATCGCAAAAGTCTGTTTTGGAAGCCATGAGTAGATAGCAATCGAATGTCCGAGACAATATTTCAGAGTGGAGGCAAGACGTAAAGTCCACCGAGAAAAGTTCGGTGTTTATATAGGCACTGTAACATGGGCTCGAACCAATGCCACAGAGCAAACGACGGTGCAAGACTAGCAATAGTTGCATCCTGTCGTGGCCCCTCCAATGGTTAGGAGTTGCCCTCAGCTTCTCCCGCGCTCTACCGCACAACCAACACAAGAAGACCAACACATGCACACAGTTGCAACGGTGAACCGCTGAAGACGCTTCTCTCTTCAGACAACGTGCACCTCACACAGAAAAACGTCCAAAAGAGCCTCCAACAATAACGAAGAGGCAAAGTGGTGGAGGAGGAGACGCTCGAGTTGCCCTCACCTTCTCCCGCGCTCCAGCACACAATCACCAGAAGAAGACCGACACATGCACACAGTCGAAACGTCCAAAACAGGCTCCAACAATAATGAAGAGGCAAAGTGGTGGAGGAGGCGACACCCTTCGGCCTTGACACACCGAGTACATCATGTAGCATCCAATGACACAGTATGCACGTCGTATGGCACAACCTACAAGAGTAGCTCCAAGAATCATGGAGAGACAAAGCTCTGGATGAACACACCGCCACGCGCCTTCAGACCTCCTGTGGCACAACCTACAAGAACAGCTCCGAGTTTGACAGAGAGACAAAGCTGTGCATCAATAGATTGCCTTGCACCTTCAAACACTCGCTTCTCCATCGCTGACCGTACAAGACATACTGCAACAACAACGAAGAGCCAAATTGGTGCAAGAAAAGGCGACGCCAACGTTTTCTAGACGCAACACGTGGAGCACCATGCACAAGCAAAACTGCAGATGGACCAACATATGGTTCACACGTGGATGCCCTACCATGCATCGCACAAATCCAACTAATCGGATCACAAACAACATTTCCACGTGCAACTACATGCACCAATAGAGGCGTTTCACACGCGAATGCCCAAATCTGGGGCCCCAATCACAAAATCGAATTTTTTTACAAAAGAACTATTTTTCTTTTCTAGCCAAAAACCATCGTCACTATAGACTACCCCGCAGGGCAGCCCAAAAACTACTTGAGAACGCATGCAGATGCGTGCATCCGGGTTGCGAAAATGAAGGTGCATTCTTTAGCACTAACCCAACACTAATGGCGCATTTAATTTAATTCGTAGCCAACCACACTCATTTGGCACATGTGCAATGGCTCTAAGGAAATCTTTAATGCAATTAATTTTAGCTTGCCCTTCTTTAATGAAAGGAAGAGTAAGTTGAGATAGTACTACAGAAGTCGTTGAACAAGAGTAGTTCACGTAGTACTAAAGAAAGGAAACCTTTAATGCCCATTCACAACTTGCTTTTCTTTAATAAAAGGGAGAGCAATTGAGGTATACTAAAGAAGTATTTGAGGGGGAGTAGTTTAGTTAGTCCCAAAGAAAAAAAACCTTTAATGCCCATTAACCACTTATAATAGATCAGGATTAGTGTAAACAAACTAACACAATACTTAACACTAACCTCAATTTTAAAAAAGTTAGCTTTAACAAATACAAAGGAAAACAAATGTTGGTCCAAATTAGCGAAAAGAACCCAACTTTCCATAGATCTTTAGCAGGGCTAAGGAACATTGAGTGCTTTGAGGTACAAAGGTGTATATGAAGTTTTCAAAAAAGAATATGAGAGAGTCCCCCAAAACATGTGCAATGAAATGAGAGCATCTCCTTGTTGGAATCTTTTGCTTTTGCTTTTGTCAATCCCCACTTGGAATCTTCTTCTTTTTCTTTTGTAAATCCTCACTTGTCATACAACTCTTCTACTTTCTTTTACTTCAATGTCAATTGCCACCTATGGCATGACTCTTGTACCTCCTTTTTCTTTAGTGTTACGGGCTTGCATCCATCGTACCCACTTTACAACTAGCCCTGGTACCACAGCCATTCAACCACTAATGTGATTATCCATGATTGGCCAATTTGTCATTGTTCCTTGGTCACATTTACTTGGGATACCTTTGTGACCATGAGTTCATGATCTTACTTATCTATATCATTAGGTCATCATAACAATTGCATTTCTAGATGATAATCCCTTTTTTCATGCATTTTTAAGTTATGGAGTGTGGTTGTTGGGGATAGGCTTGATGAGCTACAATTAATGGCCATTGAATGCAAAACGTTGCAACTTTGAGGCACGTGACCTCACTACTAGAGATATGCATAACATAAATGTATCATCAAACATCAAGGACTATTTATCAACATGTGCAAGTTTCACTCGATCAAGGGGTTAGTGAAACAATTTATTGTCATTTATGATCCCTCCCTTTCAAACAAGGGTCAGGGGCACAAGGAGTGGATGAGTTATCCCATAGATCTTTTAACTATAGGGCCAATAAAACTACGTACCAAGCAAAGTAGTCACGACTCATATATTCCACCCTATTTGAGAAAGTTAAGCTATTATCTTATGCCCTTAAGCATGGTTTTTTGAGTTCCTTTTTTCAAGTTTCCCAACCTTGAATCTTGGGTGACTTCTCTAATGGGGAGGAAATAATGACCTCCTCATAGTCTAATCCAACACCAACCAAACCAATCTTTAAGTATTGAGTTATTCAAAATTCGGTAGGATCTTGTATTCATGATACAACATTTTGCTTTATAATTGTATGCTAGGTTGCCTATCTACAAGCAAGATAGTTTATAGAGCCTAATTGAACATGATCTCTGGTCGGATATCACATGAAACGAACCTTCTTAATTAGTTCAAAGCCTCACAATTCCTAAGGGTCATAATTATTTTCAAAATATAACATGTGTCCTCAAGTAAACACATCTCCACACACATCAACATCAAATGACCACAACCAAATCACAGTCCTCAGAGTTGCCTCCTAAAAAATCCTCCCAAAGAACCATACTTCACATACACCAATTAGAGTTAACTTTCATTGGATGTATCAATTAATCACTCATAACTTGTCAATATCACTTTCAATGAAAATCTCAATGACAACCTATGTAATTACAATATCAACAATTAGTCATGGCCACAATCATAACTTGTCATCCTCACCCTCAACAATAATCTCAATTAAAACCTCTATGTGATGTTCTTAAGCATAGTAATGACTCATATTCACAATCACAATCACAAAACATGTTTCAATGAGCACATTTACAATCTTAAGTTCAATATCTAAATCATTAGTTGCTAAAAATATACATCAATATAAGCATAAAATGCAACATATCTATAGTACACAAGAGAAACTAGAAACCTAAGGGGAGAATCTTGCTCTACTCGTTGAGAAAACCATTTTGATTTGGATTCATAGTTTTACTTTGCAGAATGATGTAGTGTATCCAACATGTCACACTAAAAAATGTTATATGCCCTTTGAGATGTTCATTCTACATTCTCTTCATAGGTTCCATGTTACACACCTTATGATTCTCCTTAAAATTTGTCATCTCAAGGTGTGCACCTATATATACATGTCCTAGGAGGCATGAACTATTTTATACACCTTTAAGTGTGTGTTGAACTAGCCGTATTAATTTATATACACCATATAACTTGCTTCATCTTTAGAAGAGAGTGGAATGGAATCGTGTGCACTCCTCTCTCCTTCAAGTCCATCGGGGGACCATTCAAGAGGAGGTGGCTCAGATTTTAGGAGAGCTCGCTTGGTAAGATATAACTCTACAATCCTGGCTTGGACTCTTTTAAACTCTTTGAAGTGTTTTGGCCTTGGCTTTGCGCGACGATGTCCTTCGGTTTTTTTGGGGGATCTTCTACTATTGTTTAGCTTTGGAGTTTCAACTTTGGGAAGCTTGATAGACATTAGGGCATGGAGAATAGCTACATCATTGTCAAAGACATGGTTTTCTAATTGAGCATTCTCAGCCTCTATTCCAATGTCCCAAGGAAGGCGGCTAGGGAGCGGAGGTCTGAGGGTAGGGGGTGTAGTTGTGGAAGGTTGGGAGGTGTGAGGGGGGCTCTCCATAAGGAGGGGTGATGGAGGCAGGCTAGAGGGAGTAGTACGGCGAGGGAGGTTGGTTGTATAGGCTATAGGGAGCCGTACCACAGGCAAAATTGCTGTCATAGGGGAAGTTAGTGAGAAGCATCACGCAAGGGCGATGGAAGGTAGTCCTACTGGTTTTAAGCCTCAAATGGCTCAAGACAGAGGTAGTCACCACCGGGATCACCCAAATTGGCAAGGATAACACAAGAGCCCTTTGGATCCTATATATAAATAACACAAGATCCCTTTGAAGACAGAGGGAAGGTTGTGAGACTCAACATAGGCCTTGGCACCATATGACTTAGCATATGCCTTGGCGCCAGATGGGCCCAAGTGGTTGTAACAAAAGAGAGAGAGAGAGAGAGAGTGGTATAAGGAATAGGGTTGGCCCTCCTTTCAAAAGGTGACTTCTATAAAAGGCCAAGTGGTTGACTTTGGTCTTCATTGTTGTATGCAACCTTTGAGAAATACAAGCTCTCTTCTTGCTCATGTGTTGAGATTGAGGTTTGCTTGCTCTCCTTGATTGCCTTTGGTGTTTTCCACGATCCCCCTTCACCTTATTCTCCTTCTCCCTCCCCTTCCCTTTTTCCCTCCCCCTCCTCTCTCTCTCTCTTTCTCTCCCCCTCCTTCTTGGTAAAAACAGCGACTTGGTAGGCACTCGAGTGACACGAGTGAAGGCTTCACTATGCAATTCTCTCACAAGGACTTGCATGGGAATGAGGAGCTCTGTTGGCACACTTCCACAAGGAGTTTCACAGGAGTGAGGAGCTCCATCAGCACACTTCCAGCATCCCCATGACGCATGTGTCTCCACCATACAACACATCTTTGGCACTGTTGCTAGGGAGATACGAGGTATGCTTTTGCATTTGTTTAGCTTCCTCCCATAAACAACCCATTGCACATGCCCTTAGGCCTTGTTAGTGGAGATTAGGAGTGGATTGGAAGCCGAAACTAGTAAAGAAAGAGTGATTTTAGAGGAGGAAAGCTCACTTCTCAACTTTCTATCCATAAAGCCATCATCTTGCAGTTCAGCTTGTTTTTGCATGCTTTTTAACATTTGTTTATACAAGGAGGTAGCTAGAATGATTGCTTAGCTAGTTGTAGTGTCAAATCCAACTAAAAACACTTGAAAATGAAGATTGGAGTGGAATTTCAAAGTGGTTTTTAATGATTGATAGTCCAACTTGTAGAAACCACTTGTTTGCATGCAAAAGCTATTGTTTTTGTGATATTTTTTGTTTGTGGTAGGTAGTTTAGGTCCTTAACAACCCCCCATGCACAAAAACATGGAACATAACTTGGAGAATCACCAGGAATCATCAGATTCAGGGAGTCGGTGAAACGGTGTGTTCCCAAACAATTTGTATCCCCATGACCCATCGCCATAGCTATATCCTGCTGACCTGACACATGTTAGTCACCTAGTCTGCCACCTTATTTATGTCTACTATCCCATCGGCTTGGCAGGCATTGACCCAATTCCTTAAGACTATCCCCATGACCTGTCAACATACAGCTAACTCTCCAACCGGTGCCATCTGGTATCCCTCCAAGGAAAGCCATCCCACCGCTGTTGCTTTAATCCTAGCCCATCGACTCGGAGGCATACCAACCTCAACCTAATCTGCAACACATGTCACAAATGCTATCCTGCCGACCATCGCCTTAAGATTATTCGTACGACCCGTTGGCATACAGCTAACCCTCCGACCGGAGGGATAGCTCTGGGGATAGATTCACTTACAAAAATAAATAAATACAGAACTGAATTTGAAGTAGGGTGTACCCTCACAGTGATCTCATACATGCACTTGAGGTCTGAGAGAATTTTGTTCAAGGAGTCAAAGCCCAAGAATAGCATTTTAAACTACTGGCAACCTACCTTTTGCCCTAGTTTTGGTTCAGCTCCAACAAGGAGTTTGATCCCCAATTTTCACTCAGTGTTAGGGCCCCAACGTAGCAATCCCTCTAGCTTGGACGAGATTGAGAGCTTACGAGGAAATGCAAGAACCCACTTGCCTGAGGGCCTCTGAAGCCCCCTACACCAGCATAGCTCCACCTCCTTCCCCTACTCGTTTCATAGCCTCTAGATTAAGGGGGAATATATCCAACATGTTCAAATGGTTAGGCCGATCGGATTCATAAAAAATGGAGAACCCTTTTGCCAGCATGCCCATGGAAATGGGAAGCTAGTGACACCCAGTCCTTGAGCCACATGTAGGGAGGACTGAGGCTGTCTTTGTGGACTCAGGACCCACAGTCTTCACGGGGCACCCTGACTTAGAGTGCATGGAAGATGAAAACCCATGGATGAGGTCCTTTGCAAGACAAAACCCCGGCCTTAGAAATGCACTCGAAATGCATAGGATTTCCAAGGGGGAAACTCTTATGAACCTCCGACCTTCTAGGTGTCCCCAACATTCGTCGGCTATGTGACCTTGCAAGTTCAACCTTATAGACCGATGCAAGGAGCGTCCATGCAGATGCCTGGTAGCCCACTTCCTCTTGAAGCCCGACAATTTACTCCCATAGCTTTGGCCTTGATGTACAAGGGAGTGAGCCACACAGCCCCAACGCAAGTACCAATACCCCAGTGGACCCCTAGGGCTACCCGAGCAAGGCTTGAGGCCACCTCTACACGCTATTAGGCCCACAATAGTGCCGCCTCCACAAGATTCCCAAATAGTGCTATTGGATGAGGTGATGCACATTTTGGTGGACGCACTAGGAAGGGGAGGCGCTCCACCCCCGACTATACCTATATTTTCTGCAGGGATCACCAATCACTCTAGGAGTCAAGCCATAGCCATATCCAATCTGATCACTAAATGCATTTGGCCTCAGCCTAGATGGCAAGGCAGGCCAATGGTATAGGGCCCTCAGCCCAGAGGAGAAAGTCAACTGGGAGGTGTTATGGAAAGCCTTCATTGTAGGGTTCACCCACAGTGGTCACGTGGAGTCCGATTAATCAATTTTATCAGGTGAAATAGAATGAGAGCGAATCCCTTCAATACTACATCGGTAGGATCAAACCCTCAATTCCCGCTACGAACCAAATGAGAGGATGAGCAACGAATGACTATTGCCACGCTTCCTCATCGGATTGGTGGATCCAAAGCTGCATGACCACTTAATGGTTATGAACCCCACTTCTTTCGAACTATGCAACAAGGTAGCCATCCCATATACATGATAATATGACGGATAAGGATGTCAAGGACAAAACTACAGCTCCATTCGAGGTATCACCAGTAAGGTCTTCGAGTACAGAGCCTACTAAGGAGGAGGATAAAGAGTCCAAGGGGTTAGATAAGGGCGAGTTGGCCTCTAGTCTACTGAATTAGCTGGGCCAAAAGTGGAAGGCAAGAACCTGCAAGGAAACACCGAGTAACCCCCACTTATTCCCGAGAAGAGATAGTGTGTGGTGTGGGGTATCCAATGACAATCACCCTTCAAATGAGTGCCCCGCCGACCTCAGAGCAAGGCAAGCCCTCTACTGTGCACACTGCTATAGATGGGGGGAATCATGATACCTCTCATTGCGAATTCCCAAAGGTTCTCCCCCAATCGATCTACCAGCTAAGGCCCCAATTGGCCGTAATGGCCCCACCCAACCCGATGAATGTGCAAGGGGCCTCTTAAGCCAATCCAGGGAAATATAGGGCACAACATGCTCCATTATTGCCACCCATATTAGGTCCACAACTCTGCCCCAAACCTCGTATAACTCCAGTCAACCAAGTATTGGTGGAAGAACTAACTACTGATTGGGAAGAGCCAAATCATGATCACAGACATCCCAACCATCATCCTTACAAAGAGGGAAGTGGCATCATAAGCCACTACTTGTTACATGAGGATCAGCATGTTCTAGTATATCAAATCCATCTGGTAGAGTAAAGCTAGCTGATGGCGGCAAAACTACTGAACCCCTAAGAGTTCTCACCAATATTAACATTAAGTTGTTTGGCTTTTGAAACGTAAATACAATTCAAACACATACAATAGATCCAAAAATCGAATATGCACGGAAACTCATAAAAGACAAGAGGGAATCACTAGGTACGATCTCCCCCCTCGAGGTGTGTGGCTCGTGATCCCACACCAAGAGTATTTATAATATTTCAATAAGCACATGAGCCATAGATACAAAGTCACGTATTCATCTCTTGATCATCCCTTTACATGTCAAAAGTGGAAGGCTTTTAAGAACTCTCCCTTATCCAAAATGTAATGACCCTCGGCCATTTAAAACATCACATAACACTAGCATAAAACCATGGCATTTAGCCATTATTCCCTCGAGCGTGTTTACTCCCATCCGTCCATGTCATTTCCTATACTCAATAAACCAATCCACCATTAGTCAAATACTTAGCGCAATGATATACATCATATGATTAGCCAAGCATGCTAAGTAATGGTCTTTACAAATGACAATCCATTAATGTGAGTATTTCTAAATGGCATCACCCATGATACTTATTAATGGCACACATTTAGTTAGGCATCCCTGACTAAACCCAAGCATTTAAATAGAAACCCCGCCATGTCTAGTTCGAGATCCTATAAATACTTTACATCATTTCAAACAAAAGTTTGAGAAATACTTTTTTGTAACATTCCCTCTTGCTTAAAGTGCAACTGACTTCAGTTGTGATTCAATTTATATGAGTTAAGGATATCAGGATGGTCTCAGAAAAATTGCTCAGGGAACCACTGTGCATTCTCTTTTGGATGATTTTTAAACTTCAATAAATAGGAGTTATAAGTCTTTCCTTTGCGCATTGTTCTTTGCTGATCATCTAGAATACAATTAGGCCCCAGAACTTCAACTTCATCCACAATCAAAGGTGGTTCTTCATATACAAGATGCGTTGGTAATTTTCCTTTAAAAGGTTTCAAGAGATGAATGTGAAAGGCATTATGAATCTTCCAATGATTTGGCAAGTCCAAACGATAAGTCAAATCGTTTACCTTAGCGATAATCTTGAAAGATCCATAAAACCTTGGTGCTAATTTCACTGCAGGGCATTTATCGACACTCTTTAAATGCCTCTTTTCAATTCGTAGAAGCACAACATCTCCTTCCTTATACATCATATGTTGTCTTTTCTTATTTGCTTGCTTAGTATACTTCTCTTGAGCTCTCTTAATGGCTTCAGTCACTTCTCTCATGATCTAATGAGGAGGAGAGGGAAGGAGGAGGAGAAAGAGGAGGAGGAGGGGTTGCAAGGTTAGAGGAGAGGGGAGGAGGAGTTGCAAGGTTAGGACATGCTTTTGCACATGGAGTGCAAGGAAGCATGGACACTTGGAGACAATTTCTTGGAATACCAAAGTAAAACTCAACACAATGCTCCAAAGAGTGTGGGCTTTATTCCATTATGGGGTATTTATACAAGTTGGAGAGCTTCTCTCTTTGCATGTAGGAATTGTAAGACATTCTCTCTCTACATGTAGAACTTTCATATAGAAGTTGCATGTAGGAGTTGCATGTAGAACTCGCATGTTGCATTTAGGAGTTGCATGTTGCATGTAGGAGTTGCATGTTGCATGTAGGAATTGCATGTAGAACTCGCATGTAGAACTCGCATGTAGAACATGCATGTAGAAGTTGCAAGTAGAACTTGCATGTTGAGGATTCCTAAGAGAGATGATTCCTAGCCTTATGCAAGTACAAGTGGAGCTTTGCCACTACTCTACATACACATTCTGTGCTACCTAAGTCCATGTTGACACAAAGACAACATACTCTCAAATCCATTTTATTACCCGTCGTTGGGTTATGGCTTATTGTGATCATGGAGTTGGGATGCCATGCATGTAATCCAATGGATATGGAACTTGTGGCATGCATGTCATCCTACTGTAAAGCCTTGGCACCATACAATTTTTGCTCTATTTCCAGGTAGCCTATATCCACCATTTGTTTGAACAGAGATATGTGCCGTGCTTCTAAGAAGATGACTCTTTGATAGAGTCAGCTTGTAATCTAAGCATCGAAACTGAGTGGAGGCAAATGGCAGTTGATGTGGCTGGGGACACCGTTTGAAATCTGATGGTTAACTATAACCAGTCTAAAGGACACTAGCACTGTGCAACAAATTTTAGGATAGCACAGCAGTAGTGTAGGGATAGCACAGTAGTAGTGTAGGATTAGTGCATGGTAAGTTATCGCCAGTGCGGTGGTTGGTTGCATTAGAATATGAACAGCTCATGAACAGCCACTAGCGTGGTGGTTTGCTTCTATTATTACAAGATGAATGCATTCATTATGGGAAACTAGCACGGTGGTTGTTGGGATATACTAAAAGCAAGCATGGGCTGAAATCTGATGACTAACGAAACAATAAACAATCTAAACTTGGGCACTGTTTTAGTATAGCACTGTGCAATAAATTTTAGGATAGCACGATAGTCTTGTATAGGGATAGCACGATAGTAATGCAAGATAAGTTATTGATGGCATGGTAGTAGTGTAGGATAAGCTATCGCCAGTGCCGTGGTTGGTTTGCACTAGGATATGAATAGCCACCAGCACGGTGGTTTGCTTCTATTATCACGAGCACGTCTTTTCTCTGAGCGTCTTGGTCTGAGCACATTTTTCTGAGCATGGCCTATATTGTGATTTCGTAGATAATTTTATCATAACATCACACACCATTTAGTCATAAAACTACCCCAAGAAGATACTATATACATTTCTACCCCACAAAGATGCCTCTAACATCACACACCCTTTAGTCATAAAACTACCCCACAAAGATGCTATATACATTTAATTACATTTCTTTCCAAAATCCCTTTATTCACAAAACTACTTTTCATGTCTACTTCATTTCAACACCCTCCACCTATATCATCCATCATTCATACTATCATGATAGATAGTGATTTATCGATGAAATGATTGCAAGTCACATGGTGAAGAATTTAGGGTGCAAATTTGCATGCATTTATGCTGAAACATTTATTAGTTGCATCAAGGAGATACTTTCAGATTCAATTCACCATGATGATCATTTGTACACAACTCATAGTTTTGACATGCAAACCTTAACTAAGATATGGCATGATTGTCACATCTCTAGCAAATATAAAAAGTTTTATGAAACCAACATGCTCAAAATTGAATATGTGATATTGAGATTAATATTCATGGGTACTCACATGATGTACTAATAGTTCTTCAATATGATTACTACATCTCTAGGAAATGAAATAGGTGCAAGACACCACAAAAGTTATGCATGTTCAATACTAGAGCATCACAAGCAAAATGAATTGCTTGAAGGGAAAAGCTCATGTCAAATCACTAGACTCAATCTTCTTTACTGATGTCGTCCAAATAGATATTGCGATGATGCCTTCTCTCTTTGATGGGGGCATTGAATGCAATGTCATTACACATCATCTCAGCCATAGCACCTGCATAAGAAGGCAAAAAGCTAAAATAGATCAATCAATATAAATGCCTCATTGATAATAATATTCTCCAACAAATAGGTTTAAAAAGATAAAAGACGAGAGTAACATACTTACTAGTCATCTAAAAGATTAACAACCATTTCCACATCTTCAGAATCATTTAGAGTCCCATAGTTGCTTAACACATTTCCCTTTCTTTTCTGTCCATCCAAAAATGGTTGCAATCTATGGAGGCAGAGGACCGGCTTTTCAACTATCCAGATCGGTACGATAGGGATGCCCGCTTGCACCTTACCTTTTCCTTTTCGTAGCGGAGGCTATGGGATACTTTATGCAGGCTACCAATCATGGCACTTTGGGCCTTCATCTACCTATCCGGCAGGAGCAAGAGCTTCTGGACACTGAGTTTGCTGATGATACGGCACTGATACTCAGAGGAGATGCATATAGTCTTGCTACTGCTGTGGATGCAATTGACAAGTTCTGCCTAGCCTCAGGGGGACTTGTCAATTGGAACAAATCAAAAGGCATCTGGACTGGAGCTCAGCAGGATACACCAGCATGGGAAGGAGACAGAGGCTTTGTATGGATACCCAGAGGCACCTCCACAAGATATCTAGGCTTCCAAGTTGGCATTGAGGTGTCCCCGATGCAACAGTTTGCCCCAGTTTTTGAGAGTATCCGGAGAAAGCTAGCCTACTGGAGTATGGCTAGACTCTCTTTGGCTGGAAGAGCATTGGTACTCAACCAGGTTCTACTAGCGACTATGTGGTACGTTGCACATGTTGGTGCTTTAATGCTGACTTGATCCATCAAGTGAGGAGATTGCTCCAGAACTTCCTATGGAGTGGTGGTGATGGTTTTGAGGACACTAGGGCCATGGTTTCATGGGATACTATCATTTTACCTGCCTCGCAGGGAGGACTTGGAGTCCTGAGATGCAGAGCAGGGCCTTTTAGTCAAACTTCTTGTTAGAGGTTTGATTCCAGGAGATCAGTCGTGGAAGAAGTTCCTACTGCATGGGATTCACCAGTGCACCCCCAGAGCAGCAGGCCAATGGGCAGGTAGAGTTAGTTAGATCTTCCTGACGGACCAGCATTCTCAGCATTCCTCACCACTAGTGAAGAGGCTTATTCAGATATGGGATCATTTTAGACAACACCTCATCAGAGCAGTTCCCTCCTCTAGAGAGAAAATTGCCCAACAGCCACTATATCATAACCCCTTGGTTCGGTATCATGGATCTTCCCCTGGTACAGAACTTAGGACTCCTTTGGCCAGATGGCATGCTCAGGGGGTTGTGACAGTCGGAGATTGGTTTAGGGGAGGTGTGGAGATGTCAGAGGAGGTGATCAGAGATAGACACAGGCCACTTGGACAGATTGCTGCCACCAGATTACTGATCATGAGAGCTATTCCTCAGAGGTGGAGGGATATGCTTATAGATCCAGGCTATGTTCATCCCATCTCTACTTGGTCAAGTTATTTTAGTGAGTCTGGGCTATGCATTGGAGTTCGTTTAGGACCAGCACCGTTTACTTATTTTGAGACGGATTCCTCTCACAGATTGTATCATCCCACTCAGCCACTGGACCACAGATCCGTCCAGGTTGACCATTGCAGAGGATCCTAGATGGAGACTTTGTATTTTTTAGGGTCGACCTCTTGCGAAGCTCGACTAGGACCCAGGTGAGTGGGCGTGGCCTGCTTCGGTGGCAGGCACTCGTCCTCTTCCTTTTTTCTAGTACTCGACGAGGGTAGGTTACAGGCTTCAGCAGAGAGACTCTCATCACCTACCATCTACCTCACAGCATTGGCACGCACAGGGACTTACTGCAGAGCTCTTGTAGAGCTACTGGACTCACTTTTGGGGCATTAGTAGAGCCAGGAAAGTCTCCTACTTCCTTTGGCTCACTATTCATAGGGGTATACCTATGGGTACTTGGCTTCAGCAGATGGGTAGACCCTCCTTGTGTATGCGTTGTTAGCTTGCAGAGGAATCTAGTAAGCATTGTTTATGGAGCTGCCCCAGCTCTAGAGTGGTATGGATAGGTATCTTCAGGTTGTTCTCATATGCTACATCTGAGTCCTTTCTGATGACATGGGGTGCTGCCCTTTGGGGGAGAGGATCTGGAGCCTTTGCCCTCTATGAGTCAGAGCCAGGAGACCACGGTTTCTTCATGCAGTGTCGCCAGAGATGGGGTCCCACTGATGTTAGCATCATGGAGCCACATGACTTACTTTTAATACCAGTACCAGTTCAGGATTCCAGACCTACTTCACCTGCAGGTTCATCCTGGGAGGTGATTTCTAGCATTACCCTATGGCGGATATGGTGTTCGCGATGTTCTTTTGTCCTTGGGGGTCATTTATGCATGGAGGCTAACATTCTTGCTTCCATTAGGGCGGAGATATCTTCACTCTCAGGAGTCAGTGGGAGTGGTGTATAGGCACCTCTTTGGTAGCTCGTGGGAGACTTTTATCCTTCATGAGGACATGGGACTGCTCATTATTTTTTCATTTGACCCCTTTTGGGATGTCGTGGCATTTTAGACCACCACCATGGCTTTTTTGCCACATTGTTGAGGCTAGGGATAGAGTACTTTCTCTCCCACCTATTGTATGATTCGTTTTGAATGGAATATATCACTTTATTGTAAAAAAATGGTTGCAATATAGAATTGCAAATGTCAGGATCATTCTCAATAGATAAGCATGCTCTCCCAGAATGCACACATGCTTTTTGCATAGAACCAGTCCCAGCACCTAAGTCCACCACATGTCCAAAAATTGGACAAAACAACTCCAAGAAGTACAACATCATGCATGGAGCCTTCTCCAATGCACCTATCCATGGAATACTCTCTCCATGTTTTATAGTCTGCTCACTTATTGGTAAATAATGATGAAACAAACTACTTCCAAAAGCAATGCCCAATTTGGTACCAACCACGGAAGCACTTCCAAGATTACAAACACAAGACATACCAGCCCACCAATGAAGAAGGCATAAAACCACAACATCCACCTAAAGACTAGAAAAGAATTAAACTTATGCTTAGTACAAGCCATTTCATTATACAAGAGCATAAATTCTTTCAATAGGTCATTGTAAGACAATTGTCTCACCTTATGATCAATACCACCAACTTTGATTGTACAATATGCATCCAAGCATTGCATGTACATTCGACATGCAAACTCCAATCTACTGATCCTAGCATTACACTCAACCAAATGAAGAACATGAGGAGCACACATAAGTAGGATCCAGCCAGAATCTAAAACAACTGTGGCCGCTACTAGCAAGGAGTAGCATACATGGTCCTCTGTTAATAAATTCCAAGGTGGAGATGTGGAATCCTCTACTCCAAGAGCTTCTAGATGTGTTGATAGATCAAGAATGACAAAATCTGCAGCCCAAGCAACACTCTTACCATTTCTTGTTTTTCTTTCACCTCCAAGACCCACAAAGTATTCCTTCATGTCTATATAGGCTTGTGTGAAGTTTGAGACAGACAATTGCTTCCCAAACTCGACATAATCATAGCACCAAACCTTGCAACGTGAAGCATCGCATGTGCCACTCCGATTCAAAGTGAGAGAGGTCAATGGAATGTACAAAAAGCATATTCCTTCATGTCTATATAGGCTTGTGTGAAGTTTGAGACAGACAATTGCTTCCCAAACTCAACATATTCATAGCACCAAACCTTGCAATGTGAAGCATCACATGTGCCACTCCGATTCAAAGTTAGAGAGGTCAATGGAATGTACAAAAAGCAGATAGGCCTATCTTTCCATTTACATCCTTTCAAAATGGGTGTAGAATGCAATACCTGCACATCTGTATCCACACCACATATGTAAAGACACAAAGTGATAACAACATATGTTACACAAACAAATAATAGCTTGAAAAAAGACCAAAAGAGCTTACCATTATTAGTACCAGGATTTTTTGGTGGCCTACCACCCTTCTTTAGTTCCATACTTAGATCCTTGTCCTTTTTAGTCATCTTCTCAAGTGTTTTTTGAATCTCAATGACTGCATCATCCTCGTGGACTAAATTTGAGCTTGATGAACCCATCTATCCCTTTTTATGCTGTGTGTACAGCTCTACCTCCTCCTCGATGGAACATCCTTTTTTCATATCGAGCCACCACGGGCAGTTCTCTCTCCCACTCAGAGAGCACATGCTTCCCTTCTTTTTCTATCATGTTTGGAGAGTACATACAAAATTTTAAGTCCTAAATTTTTGTCCATACTCGACATATGGGCAACAATTTTTCAATCTTACCAATAGCTTTTAAGGATTGCAAGAATCTGCATACAATAAGAGTTAGTACAAAGGTGAAATACTTAAGGATGGATTTTTAATTGAAAAGGAAAAAACATGTATTGCTTACCTAAATACCAATCGTCTAGATGACCTCGTCATCTCCATTTGTCCTGTTGCAACTGTAGCAACAGTCATTGAATCCTTTAAATCTTCATAAAGTTCAAGTCTGTTCATTGCTTGTATCTCCCCAAAATACTCTCTCAATGTAGGATCTTGAGGAAGCACAAAGCTAGCTTGTTGACTAGCAACCAAGACCTGAGAGAGTAACCTCTCAGATTCACAAAGCAACTGATCCATCCATGCCTCTTTCGCCATCCACTTTATGAATTCTCTATCAGCTTTTGGCATCCCATAACTTGTTCTCAAATTTGAATCTGACCCTAAGATTCTGAGGGTTGCTAGTTGTGTCTCCTTTGAGACCTTTGCAATGGAGATGTTATACAACTTTTCCAATGTGACAATGGATGATTTATCATCAAATGGGAGGCTCCACAAGATATTAAACCAATCTTCACCATTTGTTGGTTTGACAATAGACAGAATGTACATATAAACAATACATGCAATCATCACACTCAACTGTATTTTTTGATCATACAATACATGCATATCCCATACCTTAATCATTTTCTAAACAAACATCATATTTACATCCTTTTTTAATATTATGAGTTCTTTCTCAATCTCAAAAAACACTTGAACACTTTAAAAAATCAACTTTTATGTTAAGAATCATTAAATTAACCATACCTTGATCATTTTTCGACCGTACTTGAGATTCACATCCTTTCAAATACTTTTAAGTGCTTTCTCCATATCAGCAACACTCAAATTTGGCTGAAGTTCCTTTAGCTTTGCCTCATAATCTTGCTTGTATAGTGGCTAAAATATATTCCAAAGAAATGAATGAGTACAATGAATTAGTTAGTTCTAATCCAAAAGACATCCTTGACAAATGGTATGAAACTTACTGCAAATACCATTCTCCCTAGCATCAGAGATGTCAAAGAATACCAAGTACTTGATCTTTTACTGCTTTCATTTACCCTATGCTTTTCAAGTGTCTTTTTTTCTTCCTCAGCAAAAAGTGATAAGTACTCATTCTCATCACACGAACACATTGTCTTTGTGTTGTACAAATAGTCCTTGAGATTTGTTTTAATAAATGCTATTTCATTAAGGCTGAAAAATAAAATATATATAGCTTCAAACATATTAAGAATTGTTCACAAAACCCATAAAAGCTTGAAAAAAGGTAACACATATAAGCAAGAACTCGCACTTACAGATTGAACCTTTGAAGAGTAGCCATTAGCTTCATTTCTGTTTCTTTCTCTAGAGTAATAAAACTTGCTAAAACCCAAATATGTCATGCCTTTGCTAAAACTGATATAGCACCAAACAAATGAAAGGTCAATTAAAAGTCAATCTTTATAGTAAACCATCCTCTAAAAACACAACATAGTGCAGTTTCAATCTCAGAATCCGGGAACATTCTCAAACTCATTCTCTAAAAACACAACATAGTGCAGTTTCAATCTCATGATAGTCACTCATAAGGTTGACAACCATAAACTCCATCACGCATAGCAGGCACTAGCTACTATGACATCCCCACTGACATCATCAGTGCCGAACAATATCATTAGCGCCCAACAGTGGGTGTAGACCATAGTATAAAAATATACTCACACACATAAAAATCCACACACCCACACATACTTGAGCATCCATTTATACAAAGTCTTCGTATTGAGATTCTGTCGACACTCCGGCGGTGAAGGGAAGACTCAGCCATGATGAAGGCTAGCACTAAAGGAGAAGGCTAATAAAAAAGTAGCCCAAAATCTCTTCATTCAAGCTACAACTACTTGTGAAGTCTAAACGATTTCATTTTAGTCTCTCCCAAACGAGCATCTCAATCTAGCTGATAGGGCAACTTACCATTTAAGATAGAAAGAATTATTGCAATACCAACAGGGCGCAACATGGACGAAAACTTCACATGGTGAAATTTTCATGTCCACTAATACGACAGAAGCATATACAGTAAACCACAGCATAGAAACCAGACTTGTCATAAATAAGATGACTCACCGGCAGCCATGCTTGCCACAGTAAATTTGAGGCATTTTTGCCTCTTGTCAGCTAGAGAAACCTAGAGAAATCAAGCAGAACTCAGAGTGCAGTACAACTTACAAAGCATTAGCTCGATTCTGCAAGGTTAGCTAACTTAGCAACCCCACTGACTCCATCAATGCACAATTGGCAGGACAAGATCATCAAACAAACATAAGCTCACACACATTTTTCTCATGTGAGTCATGTCACATGTTCGAGTATTCATTCACACAAAAATATTTGTATTGAGCTTCTGTCAAAGGGATCCAAAGATGAAGGCAAATACAGTCGAAATGAAGGCCAATTGACCTAAACAGCCCCAACCTCGTATTTGTCACAATGGACCTTCTATGCTAGCCATGCAAATTCTATATCAAGGGAGTGGATCACAAAAAGGATACCAGTAAATATCAGTAGCTTTAAAAGATATTGAGCCGACTTTGAAAAGCCACATGCGAGGTTACGAACCATCCACTCCATCCTGCATTCCATAACTTAGCTACAATAGCATTCCCACTGATTTCATCAATGACCAAAGGGTAGGTCAAGATTATCATATAAATACAGGCTCTCACACATGCATATTTTCTCACACGTGTTCTTGTCACACATCCACCAAAGTGAATGCCGACTAACAAAACAGCCCCCGACCTTGTCACATCAGATTCATCACAATAAAGTGTTCTATGCTAACCATGCTACTCTGTACTGACGAATCGAATTACAAATGTATGCCAGCACTACAACTAAAATTGAAATCAGCAACTCTACTAGAGAAAACCATTAAAAAGGGGGAACATATTGGACAGAATTTAAAAGCACTAAGCTGAGCACAACTTAATAAAGCAACTGCTTATTCCTAAGTAGCCCACCAATACATGTTAGATGCAATAGTGAATGTGTACATGGCAAGATGTTCTCATCAATAGAAGTAAGAAAGGCTACCACAGCCTGAAGTTTCTGACAATAAGGCTCTCTACAATGATGGCGAAAAGATTGCCTGAGGGAGAGTAATAAGATCTTTTCCTGCAAAAGGTGACGTCCACTCATGCCCTCCAAAAGCCGTTGCATTTCCTGGTTCACCACAGGCTTTATCTTGCATGCCAAGTCCAGAAGAGGCTGCCTTCCAGACTCCGAGTCCAACATTCGAGTCTGTCACATGGTTTGTAGTTCTTGATCTTGCTTGAAATGCCCTCCCCTCTTCCATGTTCCATCCAGAATTTCCTTTCTCTTGCAGCTTCAAGGAAGCCAAATTGGTTGAAAGCCCCCGAAAACATCCAATTTTTGTTGTGGTGGATGGTGATGCACTCATACTCCAATCAATGTTTTTTATAATCACAATTTGCCATTGGGCCCATACTTCAATCTATGGACGAACGAGAAAGCCCAGCACCCCAACCTGTATACAAACCATAAGATGTTACTGGAGAACTCCAAGATTGCCTAGCAGAATGCACCAAATTTGATGGAGGGACAACTGCATCCAAATTTGACAACCCATTCCCAACGGAAATCTAGGGAGATGATAGAGAATCTGCCTGAGAGAAACCAACTGGATAGTAGTATCCTTCCAAATCTACACCACCCCCACTGTTCAGAGTCTCTGTTGATTTCTTGCTTGTAGTTAGAACCTTTAGCCCTGCATTTTCAAAAGTTGAATTAACACTAGGCAGAGAACCCATATCCATAAAGCCATAACTCCAACTACATGTAGAAAACATGGGTGAGGAAGAGATAGGGCTAGTGTTTATGCCCTCGGTTGGTGTTGAGCTTGTAGACAAAAGTTGTGGTAGTTGTGTTGTGACTAATAGCTCTTTTGAAGGTGCCTTCACAAAAGATTCTCTAGCAGGGTTACGAACTATCTTGGAGTCAGTCCCACCACTGCCAAATAGGAGGCCAATCTCTGCTTTGGAGTCAGCTACATGAATAAAAGGCAACACATAGGGCGAAGAGGCTGTCTGGGAGCCTAATGGAGGTCTTGCACCTTGAGCATACGTCCTTTGTTCAGCAGGTGACAAAGGCCTCTACGGCTTAGTAGTCAAGGGATTTGGAAAATTCTTCCCATGAGTGGAACCTCTAGCAGATCCTTCTGGAGGAGTATGAGAATGTCCGAAACTGCCTTGCAACCGCCCTTATATCTCTCTCTTCCCTCCTGGTTTGGTAAGCAGGCTGGAATGTACCATTGCCTCTAGTTTGCAAAGCTCTTGAACTATGAGGCATGGCTGGGACCGACAATGGGGGATCTGGTTTTGAATTTGTCTGCACATGAAGATTGTGCCCTTCAGAATGACCAGGGGATGAGTTCCGACTGTGTGCTTGCAAACATTCAATTGCCTTGTCTAAATCTCCTTCACACGAAACAATAGCTCTTTCAATTTCAGATCTTGCAAATTTGTACTTCTTCTGTATTTCAGCAATCCGTCCAAGCTCTTCAGAGATGTCTATTTTCAGATTGCCACCAGTACTCCAATCCTCATGCACTTGAACTTCACCTCCCTCAAGAAGCCATGCAGCAAACTGTTCAACATGACCATCATTGAAAATAAGGGCCATGGTAGCCCGCGCTCTTGAGAGAAACCCATAGCTACTAGCTGCTGTGAAAGGGCTTCAAGTTTCCATGACATCAAATAACTAGTGCACTTATCCCTCAGTTCTTGAGCTCTGCTTTCCTTTTGTCGTTGATGTTTCCTTTCATTTTAACCTCTTATTTTGTCACAGAGCGAGGGAGCGAGGGAGGGAGAGTGAGGGAGCCAGGGAGCGAGAGCGAGGGAGCGAGGCAGAGCAAGGGAGAGCGAGGGAGCGAGGGAGGCATAGTGGGAGGGAGGGAGGGAAGCAGAGCGAGGGAGCGAGGGAGGCAGGAGCGGGAGGGAGGGAGAGCGAGGGAGCGAGGGAGGCAGAGCGGGAGGGAGGGAGGGAGGCAGAGCGAGGGTGCAAGGGAGGTAGAGCAAGGGAGGGAGAGAAAGGGAGCGAGGGAGGCACAGCAGGAGGGAGGGAGGCAGGCAGAGCGAGCGAGGGAGGGAGGGGCCTTAAGGAAATAAAAGGCCAAAAGACCCCTTTCGTCGACGAAAGGGCTCTCATGAAAATGAAAGGGAGCTCATGAAAATGAAAGGCCAAAAGACCCCTTTTGTCGACCAAAGGGGTCTTTTGGCTATACATTTTCATGAGAGCTCATGAAAATGAAAGGCCAAAAGACCCCTTTCGTCAAAGAAAGGGGTCTTTTGGCCTTTCATTTTATTAAGGCCTTAAGGGCTCTCATGAAAATGAAAGGCCAATACAACTTCATCGTGTACTCACTGCCCTTGCAATACGAATTCGGGGGCCCTGTCATGGGTATTATCAGCTACTCCCTCCCAACTTTACCACCGACGATCCCAATCTTCCCCAAGTACCTATTACCTTTCCAAACAGCTCTATCATCATTCATGTACCTCTCTATCCTTCATACACCCAAGCAGTTTCACTTTGTGCTTTCTTCTCTGCCGATGGCAGCGTGACCTTCGGCAATGTCACCTCCTTACCGAATGTATGTATGTCCGCGACTCTTGGAGACGTTGCTTTGGTCTTTCTATCTCAAGATTTGCCCTCCAAACAGAGCTCAACCCCTGCACTTATGACTCTACAAACTCTGTTGCGTGGAAGGAAAGTCGCTCGACATTGGAAACTTGCAGTGGGGGGTGTTTGCATAGCATTTGCAGGCATGGCTCTTTGTGTTGTCATTTCCGGTATAACTGTGAGACTGGCAGAGCAGATGAAGGTGGCTACATCTTTGATCGGAATCAGCAGGCCACTAACAGCAGCAGTTGTGCGAACAAAACCCACTTTAGAGATGTCTGTCACTAAAGGGCACTAAAGGTTGTCTTTCTTTAGTACAAGAGTCATTGTACTACCTCAAGTACTCTTTCTTTCACTAAAGCGTGCTAGTTATTAAGGGACATTAAATGTAGTCTTAACCCAAATACTGTTGTTTTTATTAAAGAAGGGCCATAGTGTTTTGCCACCTGGTTAGGTTGCCTTTCTTTAGTACTACCTCAACGATTCTCTTCCTTTCATTAAAGCATGGCCATAGTGTCACTAAAGGGCACTAAAGGTTGTCTTTCTTTAGTACAAGAGTCATTGTACTACCTCAAGTACTCTTTCTTTCACTAAAGCGTGCTAGTTATTAAGGGACATTAAATGTAGTCTTTACCCCAACTACTGCTGTTTTTATTAAAGAAGGGCCATAGTGTTTTGCCACCTGGTTAGGTTGCCTTTCTTTAGTACTACCTCAACGATTCTCTTCCTTTCATTAAAGCATGGCCATAGTATCACTAAAGGGCACTAAAGGTTGTCTTTCTTTAGTACAAGAGTCATTGTACTACCTCAAGTACTGTTTCTTTCACTAAAGCGTGCTAGTTATCAAGGGACATTAAATGTAGTCTTTACCCCAACTACTACTGTTTTTATTAAAGAAGGGCCATAGTGTTTTGCCACCTGGTTAGGTTGCCTTTCTTTAGTACTACCTCAATGATTCTCTTCCTTTCATTAAAGCATGGCCATAGTGTCACTAAAGGGCACTAAAGGTTGTCTTTCTTTAGTACAAGAGTCATTGTACTACCTCAAGTACTCTTTCTTTCACTAAAGCGTGCTAGTTATTAAGGGACATTAAATGTAGTCTTTACCCCAAAAACTGCTGTTTTTATTAAAGAAGGGCCATAGTGTTTTGCCACCTGGTTAGGTTGCCTTTCTTTAGTACTACCTCAACGACTCTCTTCCTTTCATTACAGCATGGCCATAGTGTCTTGAAATTTGGATTGTAAAAGCACATGTAAGTTTTGCGCTGACAAATCAACTAGTCTCTCTTTCTCTCTCTCTCTTCCCAAATCAACTCAACTCGTCCCTCAGTCATCTTGTTATATCTCTTCACCTCCATCCTTCAGCTAGTTGTATCACTCTCATAGACCTTGAGTTTTTCGAAGACTTTTTCTGCTTTTGAGCTTCAATGTGATGCATCGAGTTCTCCTTCTCTAGAGACCCATGCTCCTTCACCGCCATGAAGTCTGCCCCTGCGTTCCTTTCTACGCTCCTTGTCCCATTTCTCCTCTCCTTCCTGTCGCCTGCCATCGCCCAACAAGACGTCGCTTGTTGTCCCTCTAACAAAACATCCGTTTCCTTAGGTTCTCTATTGCCGCCTGAGGGTAGCCCTGAAGTCGGTGATATCCGCCCTCTGCTAGAATCTTCCAATGGTAGCTATATCTTGGAGCTTGGAGTCTGGCAAGACGATACCGGCACTTACTGCATGGCTGGAGTGAGGAACACGAAAATAGCAACCTGGCCGCAGCTTTGGGCTGCCAATAATGCGAATCCGCTGGCAGCCACTACCTGTCAACTGAACCTAAGTGACAGCGGCGATTTGTCACTGCAGTCCGACGGAAGCCGCACGTCTTGGAGTACCGGCACTGCCGGATGGGGCGTCCAAAGCTTGATCTTGGAGGAGTCTGGCAATCTGGTTTTGAGAGGTGCACAGGGACGCCCTGTGTGGCAGAGTTTCCAGCAGAGTCCAGTTTTCTACGTTGCATCAGGCATGAATTTTACCACAAACACTACACTCTTTTCTTCGCTTCCAGCTCTGAACGCCCACTTCAGTGTTGCAGGAAAGTATGGCATGAAATTAGGCAGCCAGGGTCGGCTATTTCTTTACACGAACGGGAATAACTATAGCACGCCTTTCGTATATTGGAGTTACGGTGTAGATTCCAAATCGAAGCCAGTAGCTTATGCAACCATAGAGGATGGCATAATTTTTTATGACAACCAGTCGACGGTTCTTGGAACCTTACGTCCTACAATTAAAGCAGTACCGCACGGCACGGGGAGAGTACTCAATATAGGGAATCGATTCGGCAACTTGCTGGCATATTACTGGAATGGCAGTAATTGGACACTCTTTTATAACTCATCAATGGGTGCCTGCGAAAACCCCTATCACTGTGGAGATCAATTCAGTATATGCGATCCCGCGACTGCTCTGTGCACTTGTCCAACAGGTTTCACAGGATGTGAGCCATCGAGCAATTTTGGAAACAATGCCGGCTGCATCTCGTCGAAGCGGTCTACCTTGGTCACTGTGAACGTCTCCTTTCATCCTCAGATGTCCGCCCTTTCACCCAAGTCTCTCAAGGAATGCCAGACATCGTGTTTGGAAAACTGCAGCTGCACGGCTGCTCTCTATGATTCCAGGACTAGTTCATGCTCGCTTTTCTCGGCCCTGCAGACGGTGTCAAAAGCTGGAAACGGCACTCAGCTTCTCTTCCTCAAAATTGTCGCCGAGAGAGACTCCTCCAAGAAATGGGAAGTGATAGGAATCGTAGGTGGAATTGCAGCATTCGCTGTAGTGTCTTTGTTGCTGGCCTTTTGCTGTTACAGAAAGACTACACGCCGGGGAACGTCGGGGACAGAGGAACTTTTCTTAACTGAGCTTCCTCGACTTCCTTAAGTTAATTTGAGCGTTATTTGACATCATCACTTTCTCTGTTGTTTGCATGACAATTTGACTTTCAATGCTGACGTTTCTTAGGAATCCATATGCACGACTCAAATTTGAAGTATCCTTGGGTCTCTCCACATTTACTTGGTAGCATCCATCTTTTTGGATCTTGTAATGGTTCTTGTTGAGAATCGAAATGGGGGTGTTGAAGCTAATATTGATGCACTTACTTTGATAATTAGTAAAGATTAGTACTTTCAGACATTAAAAATCTTCACATAGCAATAATTATTGAGGTGTAGTTCTTGATCTTTAAGTTGGTTGTGTTTTGAAGGTGGCTATCCCTTCATGCTAATTAATTTGGTGATTTGAAACTTGGATCCACCTCTTGCCAAGCATGATAGCTCCAGTAAATGTACCAAGGGGTCACAAAATCCTTGCAAGGCACAATATGATTTCCCATTGAAACATTTAATAATTAGAGAGCCAACAACATTTATTGAAGTACCTCCTCTAGATTGAGATTTACAATAAGATAACTAGAGGCGACTGAGCTCTTTCGATGTTTCCCAAGAAGATAAGGCTGTGGCTTGCTTTCATATGAATCAGGGCTTGCAATTGTTCTTTTTGGTCCATTGATTCCAACACCCTACCCAAAGTCAAGCTTGTGGAAACTTGGGTTAACCTTAACCTAACCTAATATTAACATATAAATTGCTAAGTTCTTATAGGTAGGAAAGTATATCCAAAAGCCCAAATGTTGACATAATCATTGTCATAGTATTGGAAACACATATTCTCCCATCAGAATTTGCATTGAAAAGGGAGGGGGAGGAGGAGGGAGGAGATGAGAGGGAGAGAAGGGAGGGCAGCCAAAGACACGCTCCTAATGATAGGTAGTTAGATAGTCACATAATATGTGATAAAGATTTTATTGATAGTCACAATACATGCAATAGACATTTACTAAGGAATAATATAAAGTACATTCAAACACAACTCATCACTACTAAGGGTCCAAACCAAAAGTTATTGATCCTAAATCTCCTCTGTACAAAACTATGATACTAAAACCATTGGAAGGAAAGATAAAACAAATACGCAATCATGGATATAAGTAGATTCTACAAGAAATGAATTCTATTCATGTTAAATCCATTATAATAACTAAAGAATGATTAAACCACATATTATGGCAAATTTGCTACTAGGAAAATTGTTGGTATGTCCATCAAAAACCACACATTGGTGTCAATGTCAGGTCTTGATGGTGATCGGTAGCATTTGGCAACGTTAGTATAGCTGTTGGACTTAACACTGTGTTTAAAAAAAACAGAAAACAAAATGCAGCTTGTTCTAGCCTCATTCTTCCCCACTACATATCTTTTATTACAAAATTTCCCTTTAAAAACAAGGTAATATAAAAATGAATATGTGCCATCCAAGCTACAAAATTGCAAAATTGCTAAAAACTCTCACATCATATATTATTAGAAAGTTCCCTTTCAAAGAGGGTAATACAAAGTGAATGAGTGGTGCAAAATTGCAAAATCCTGAAGCATGGAAGAATCTACACTAAACTATTGATCCTCCTCCTCCTCCTCCTCCTCCTCTTCCTCTTCTTGATCATGTCAATCTTTGCTCTTACCTCTTGCACCTCCGATCTTGTCTCCTCATGTGATGTCTTCGCCTATGTCTTCACACAAGTTGGCCATGCCCTAAGAATGTTGCATGAAACAATTTAGAAAATATAACTAAAGCTTGACTGTAAAAATGGAAAGGTGAAACGTAATCAAGAACCAGGAGGATCAAAGACTTACATGGTGACTTTCAACTACCATTCAATGGGTACTCCCCTGTGATCTAACCTCTCAAAGAGAGCTCATGTGCCATGCTCAAACGCATATCTATAGTCCTCATTCGTAGGGTTTTGACCAATTGTAAAATGCTTGTTAACCCAGATTAAAAAAACATAAGATGAAGTGCTATGATCAAAACAATGTATTCAAACCAAACTAAAAAATACAAAAGAATTATGTAGTACACATATACTTACCACTCATGCTTCGAATCCTTTGCTAACACCACTCCCGAGTTGTGAAGCACCTCTACTACGCATACGTGCTCGTAATGCCTTCTGATGCTTGTCCCACTTCTATGGCTTGTTGCAAAGCTCTACCTTGGCCCTATTCCAATCTCGCTTATTCACATGAGGAGGCATCAACCTGGCCTCCCTTACCATGTCACATATCTTTAATCAGTGATGTTTGGGAACATCTCCCATGCATCTAAGCATGTACCTCATATCAAACTCCTGACCAGGTGATACTAGATATTCCTTGAGCTAAGCTATGACATAGTATTTTTTCATTTAGGTTTGCCTTGGCCATGGATCTAATGTATTTGAATCAAACATCACAGCAATAAGCTGCCTCATTATGTGAGCTATGATGGTAGCTCCTTTGTCATCCTTGATGATCTCCTTTAAGTCATTGCCATAATAAAGTTGCTCTATATCTAAGGGAAACCAAGAGCATGAGAATGGGCTAAGGTGGCAGATGTAGGGGTGGCCACAACATTGGGAGGTGTGTAGGTGGTGCATGGTGTATGGTTGCATTGGGAGGGGTGGCAGTGGCGGTGGGAGGGGTGGAGTTGGAGCGAGAGGTGGCCGTAGTGGTGTGTTGTGTCTCAGCGTATCTGTCTCAGCTTGGAATGTCTATACTCATCCACGTCATCTAAGGCTCCTAAATCACAACATCCCATACTCTTCCTATGATGATGGCTCACCATGAGGAGGGGACCGCCCACTCAAGAGAGGTGACCCCTTGGAGGGGAGGTGGCCTACTATACAGAGAAGTAAACAAAACAAAAAACAAAATGCAGCTTGTTCTAGCCTCATTCTTCCCCACTACATATCTTTTATTACAAAATTTCCCTTTAAAAACAAGGTAATATAAAAATGAATATGTGCCATCCAAGCTACAAAATTGCAAAATTGCCAAAAACTCTCACATCATGTAATATTACAAAGTGCTCTTTCAAAGAGGGTAATACAAAATGAACAAGAGGTACAAAATTGCAAAATCCTGAAGCATGGAAGAATCTACACTAAACTATTGATCCTCCTCCTCCTCCTCCTCCTCCTCCTCTTCCTCTTCTTGATCATGTCAATCTTTGCTCTTACCTCTTGCACCTCCAATCTTGTCTCCTCACGTGATGTCTTCGCCTATGTCTTCACACAGGTTGGCCATGCCCTAAGAAAGTTGCATGAAACAATTTAGAAAATATAACTAAAGCTTGACTGTAAAAATGGAAAGGTGAAACGTGATCAAGAACAAGGAGGATCAAAGACTTACATGGTGACTTTCAACTACCATTCAGTGGGTACTCCCCTATGATCCAACCTCTCAAAGAGAGCTCATGTGCCATGCTCAAACGCATATCTATAGTCCTCATTCGTAGGGTTTTGACCAATTGTAAAATGCTTGTTAACTTAGATTAAAAAAACATAAGATGAAGTGCTATGATCAAAACAATGTATTCAAACCAAACTAAAAAATACAAAAGAATTATGTAGTACACATATACGTACCACTCACGCTTCGAATCCTTTGCTACCACCTCGCTACCACTACTCTCGAGGTGTGAAGCACCTCTACTATGCATAAGTGCTCGTAATGCCTTCTGATGCTTGTCCCACTTCTATGGCTTGTTGCAAAGCTCTACCTTGGCCCTATTCCAATCTCGCTTATTCACATGAGGAGGCATCAACCTGGCCTCCCTTACCATGTCACAGATCTTTAATCGGTGATGTTTGAGAACATCTCCCATGCATCTAAGCATGTACCTCATATCAAACTCCTGACCAGGTGATACTAGATATTCCTTGAGCTAAGCTATGACATAGTATTTTTTCATTTAGGTTTGCCTTGGCCATGGATCTAATGTATTTGAATCAAACATCACAACAATAAGCTGCCTCATTATGTGAGCTATGTGAGAGTGCTCTCAACGGAAGCAAGAACAGAAGAGGGAGAGAGAGAGACAGAGAGCCACACAAGTTTTGGTGGGTGCAGAACCACCCTAATCTTCTTTTTCATTCATTTATATATGTGTTTGAGTATTGTACATAACCGGGGTTAAGGCACAATGACCTTTAACCCCCACAACCTCCCACTTAAAGGACAATGTGCCTTTAAGGGAGAACAACCAGTGAGCATACTATCCAATGCCCATCAATACACGACAATACTCAAACCGTTGACTAGGTAGACTCTTTGTCAGCATATCTGTAGGGTTATCATCTGTATGAACCTTGACAAGCTCTATGCGCTTGTCCTCAAGTACCTCCCTGATGAAATGGTACCTGACCTCAATGTGTTTGGTCTTTGCATGAAAGACCGGATTCCGTGCTAGCTGAATAGCACTCATGGAATCACTATGCAATGTCGGTACACCTGTATGAATCCCCAAATCTCCCACTAGCCGATCAAGCCATATAGCCTCCTTGCAACCCTCTGTGGTTGCAACATACTCAGCCTCTGTGGTAGACAAAGCAATGCACTTCTGTGCGCGAGACATCCACGACACTGCACCACCTGCAAAGGTGAACACATAACCAGAAGTGGATCTCCTACTATCCACATGCCCTGCATAGTCTGAATCTATGTACCCAAGTACACGCATGTCTCCTTTACCAAAGCAAATGCACATCTCCTTGGTACCCTTCATGTACCTCATGATGCACTTAACTGCCTCCCAATGCCTCTTTCCTGGATTAGCCATATACTGGCTAACAACTCCCACTGCAAATGCAATGTCTGGTCTAGTAGCTATCATAGCATACATAAGACTCCTAGCCGCTGATGCATAAGGAACCTTGGCCATCATGGCCCTCTCCTCATCTGATTTGGGACTATCTGTATGACTCACTTTCACATATGGAGGCAATGGAGTACTCACTGCCTTCCCCCCCTCCATATTGAAATGCTGCAATACTTTTGTAACATACTCTTTTTGTGAAAGCCAAAGGAGTTTCCTACTCCGATCACGCGTGATGCGCATACCAAGAATATGACCTGCAAGTCCCAAATCCTTCATATCAAAGGCCTCATGCAACTTGGCCTTTAATGCATCTAGCTCATAAGTATTCTTGCTAGCCAATAGCATATCATCCACATATAGTGCCAGGATTATCAGGCTATTATCCTTAGCCCTTTTAGTGTAGAGGCAGTGATCAAATTCACTCCTTCTAAAACCCTGGGACCGAATGAAAGCATCAAACTTCTGATACCATTCTCTAGGCGCTTGCTTAAGACCATAGAGACTCTTCTTTAGCTTGCAAACTAAATGCTCTTTGCCCTTTTCTTCAAAGCCTTTCGGCTGCACCATGTAAATTTCCTCATGCAAATCACCATGCAAGAAAGCTGTCTTGACATCCATCTGCATAAGCTCCATATCCTCTGATGCCACTAGTCCAAGCATGCATCTAAGTGTGGTCATCTTCACAACCGGAGAGAATATCTCATCAAAGTCCACACCCTTCTCTTGCTTGAACCCTTTAGCAACCAAACGGGCCTTGTACCTAGGCACATCATCACCTGTGACCTTCATTTTGTAGACCCATTTACATGGCAATGCTTTCTTTCCATGTGGCAAAGAAACCAAGTCCCAAGTCTTATTCTTCATAAGTGAACTCATCTCTGATTGCATAGCATACTCCCACTTGCGTTGATCCTCACGCATCATAGCCTCTTTGTAGCAAGAAGGCTCCCCACAATCAGTAAGCATCACATAGTCTACCCCTGGAACAATCCTATCAGGTGGTCTAGACACTCTAGATGATCTTCTCAAGGGCATTTCAGCTTGCTGTCCCATTTGCATATCAGCCACATTTGGCTCATCGTTTCCACCAATAGATGATCCATCATCTACCCTTGATTGTATACCTGTGGGAGTACTTGGTGGCACCATTTCTTGCACATTTGGTGCATGGACAGCTTGCTGCCTATCAACATATGCAGGTGGATTCACATCCTGGAAAGTGATTCTCCTCATTTCCACATCCCTCATGGGTGCCTTATGCATCTTCTTCTCATTGAAGACCACATCATGGCTGCGTATGATCTTCTTTGCTTCTGGATCCCAGAGACGATAGCCCATCTCTCCACTTTCACCATAACCCAGAAAGATGCATTTCCTAGACTTAGGATCTAGCTTCTTTCGAAGCTCTTTTGGCACATGTGCATATGCCTCACATCCAAATATACGCAAATGAGAGTAAGAGGGCTTCTTGCCACTCCATGCCTCTTCAGGAATACCACCATCCAAACTCTTACTAGGTGATCTATTGATCACATGCACTGCAATCTTCATTGCCTCAGCCCAAAAACCACCAGAAAGACTTGCATTGGAAAGCATGCATTGCAACCTTTCTTGAATGGTACGGTTCATCTTTTCTGCAACTGGATTTTGCTCTGGAGTACGAGGGGATGTGAGCTCCCTTTTAATCCCACGTGTATCACAGAAATGCTGAAAGTCATGAGAGAGATACTCTCTGCCATTGTCAGTCCGTAGGCATTTAAGCGTTCTACCTGACTGATTCTCAACCAAAGCCAGCCATTTTTGAAATACCTGGAACACATCACTCTTCCGAGCTATAGCATAAGCCCACACTTTCCTAGTTGCATCATCAATGAATGTCACATAGTATTCAGCCCCGCCTAATGACCGTGTAGGCATGGGACCACATACGTCTGAATGCACCAAATCAAGCATTTCAAACTCTTTCTTTCCCCTTCTTTTATGGGCTGATTTAGTCTGCTTCCCATAGAGACAGTGCTCACAAAATTCAAAATCAGAGAAACTCAAATGCGGTACATAACCCAAACGATAAGAGTTTCATTCCATTCTGGCTCATGTGCCCCAACCTGCAATGCCACAAAGAAGTGCTTGGCTGCTCGGTTATTGCAACAACATGATCAAATACCCCTGATACATGTAAGGGATACAAAGTCCCACACTTGGCACCCCTAGCCAAAAGCATAGAGCCCTTTTGAATTTTCCAACTTTGAAAGCCAAAAGTGGTATGAAAGCCAGCATCATCTAGCTGACCCACTGAAATAAGACTCTTGGTCAGCTTAGGCACATGTCTCACATGTTTCAAAACAAATGCAGACCCATTTGCAAAAGAAAACTTTATGTCACCTGCTCCCACTATGTCACATGCATAGTCATTTCCAAGATGCACACAACCTGTCTTTCCACTATCATAAGTGGAGAACCATTCCCTATGGGGAGTAACATGGAATGAAGCACCAGAATCCAAAATCCAATCCTGGGAATTTGCATCATCTGAAGTGGTAAGAAACTCTGTAGATAAACTAGACATGAAGAGAACATCATTGTCACTATCATGTGTGACTACATTGATCTCCTCGATCTTCACTTTTCCTTTGTCCTCCCTTGGACTCTCTTCCTTTTGATTTGCACCCCAATTTGCATTCTTTTTCTTATCCTGTTGCTCTCTTTTCAGCTTGTAGCAATCCTTTTTCATATGGCCCTTCTTGCCACAATGGTAACACTCAATGTTCCGTGCCCTGGATTTGCTATGTGACTTCACTCTTTCTTGGGACTTCCCCCTGAACTGTGATCTGCCCCTTTGCACATTTAAGGCTGCATCCTGCTTGTTGCCATCCATAGACTTCCGTCTAATCTCCTCGGCCAACAAGCTACCCACAACATCATCAAATTTCAGTACTCCACCAGGTGCAGAGTTACTGACAGCTGTACGGAAGGTATCCCATGAGGATGGCAATGAACATAAGAGAAATATTGCCTTAGTCTCCGCATCAAAATTCATTTTCTGAGCCTGAAGTTGGCTGAAAATAATATTGAATTCATTCAAGTGAGAAGCAATGGAGACCCCTTCCTTCATTTGCAGAGCTCAAACAACCTCTTCATGAGGTAAACTTTATTAGAGGCAGTTTCCTTTTCATGTGGCACATAGTTTCTTCCACAAATCTTCCGTAGTCTGCTCATTTACTACTGTGAAATAAACTGACTCTGCAAGATGAAGTCTAATAGTAGACTTTGCTAATGCATCCAACTCATTCCAATCATCCTCAGACATATTTGCAGGCTTAGCTTCAATTCCTGCCAAGGGTTTAATCTGCTTCTTTTGAATAAGCACATCCCTTATCTGTTCTTTCCACAAAGAAAAGTTTGTCCCATCAAACTTTTTAATGCTGAAAAACTCCTTTTCAGGCATGGAAGAGGATGCCATGATGCAAATAAAGCAAAATCCCAAATGCTAGTGCCTGCAAGAGAGAATCACACCAAATACCAAGTGCACCCAAATGTGTATGCCACAATAGACTGAAATATCACAAAAAACTCAAAGCTCAAAGCATCAAAAGATGCATCTGACTCATGTGCATATACTATGCATCCATATGAGCAAATCTAGCCATTAATCTAAAATGAGTAAGAAATTTAGAATTTAATATGACACTCTCTGTTCGTGACAAACGTGTGACCACCCTGGAACCATGCCGTGTGACACAAATAAATTTTTTGTGTGTGCATTGAATTTTCGATCAGACTATACGATTGTGTGCACAATAGCAAGTGTGATGTTGTGTCAGAAGACTTCAAAGGCTAGATCCATAGGGAAGTAGGTGAGATTTGCATTATTGTATGCTAAAAAGCTTGTTTTTCCACCTCCTAAGGATTGGGCAGTGAACAAAAAGTGGACACCCTTAGCTTGCTACTTCCCAGTTGCATCTTTCATGGTTGTACCTAATGTGGCATCTTGCATGACCCATAACTTATGCATTGCTCAATGGAATTCGACAAACTTTGTCTTCAAGTTATATTAACCATTCCAAACTTGAACATGAGACCAAAAACTTCTAGAATAAGAATTTATAATGAAACCTTTACAACATTACAAGTGCTATGTTGCAGCATGCATCTTGAAGACTATAGGATATAGCAATTTATTTAAAAACATTAAATTTTTGTTCTATACATATATGCAACCAAGTAATCATTCAAAAGTACACTAAGTGAGCCCAAGGACACACCTAAATGAGAACATTAGGCATGGATTAACGGCCCTCCAATGTTGTGCTAAAGTGACGCGCACCCATTTGAGAGCATGCTCCATAACTTTTTTTTTTTTAAATTGAAAACCAAAATAGATTGAAATTTTGGAATCCAAACTAGTGGGACTACTGTATGGTGGTCTTAAAACATCAATAGTTGCTGATATTGGTATCTAGATTCACCCTAAAATGGAAGAAGTTAAAAATGTGCAATTTGTGCATATGCAAAGATCTTTTAATAAATCCAAGACTATTTACAATTTTGAATTGTTTCTTTTTCCATGCACTTTCTTACTATATGGCTCATAAGCATGCCAAAGGTCATTGCATTTCATAATACACAGCATTAAACCCGATAGCTTGCCCTTTGGCCTATTTGTGTTTTGAAGCATTTAAGGCCACATTTCACTTGTTTGGGATATCCAATTCTGTTGGCATGTATCACCAGAGGGGGAAAAGCCGACGACTGAAATTTTTGATACTCCCGTGAATTTTGAATTTTCACACCTCTTGCCCATCAAATCTTAGAAGATTAAGTACTTGCAACCTGCCCTGCTTTGCAAACACGTTGCAACTTGCACGCACCTCGATGTGACCTTGTACAGACTTTGGTTTGGCATTGTCTTCTTTTGGGTAAGTTGTCTTCTATTCTGTGCTCGCCTTTCAAGCTAGCTTTTCTGGGTCTATTCTGGACTGATCATAGCCATGGCTTCAATGGCAACATGCAGCTCACCATGGCTTGCAAGAGAAGTAGACAGAGGCTGCGAGACAAGAAAGCTAAAAAGCTTGGTCAAGGCACAAGGAATAGATTACGGGTTGAGGAAAGCAATGGCACAGTATCAAAATGGCAATGAAAGACACTTTTACAACATTTGCAAAGGGAGAAACAACTAGAAGAAGGAAGACTCCTTATGGAGCAGTAGCGAGAAGCAGTTGCAAATGTACGCATTCAATCATTGCCATCGAAGCGAAGAACACAAGCTGTGGTGTCACGATTGGTGGGAGCATTCGAGGCAGCAACATCAGGCCATTCAGGTGAATACCAGTCTCAAGTCTTCAAAAGCTTTAGCCTGCAGCCTAACGTTCATAGAGTAACAACCCTACCAACACCTCAGTAGATGCATGCCCGAGAGGCACGATGCTCTCTAACTTGAGAAATGGCCTACAAAAATTGAAATGGGTGCATAGCTTAGATCAACTAGCTGCAAAGAGGGCAACATTAGCTCTGTTGGTGTCCCCTCAAACAATGGAGAAACGGCTTGGGTGCACAATTCTGAAGATGTTATCAATTAGAAGGACCAATGTGGCTCTAGCAGTTGAACATAGAGTAGAAGCAATGCACGATCATCCTGATCCAAGAAGTTTGTGGACTTCAATAGAATGCAAGAAAAGGAGAGACAACCTAAGTGCAGAAGTCATTGATGCAGTGACGATGTTTTGGCATGAAAATACGAGAGCTTCTCCAAATAGAAAGGACATCTGTAAAAAGAAGACGGGATGCAAGTTGTTTAAGGAGCACATCGTACACATGCTTGATACAACGCAGGTCAGTGGTGCCTAAACCAGCCCGGTGGTTGTTTGTGATAGACCCTTAGGATAGGTTACTTGTTTCATTTCTTAAACCAGGCTTGTACTAAATGTGATTGTTGTCCTAAACCAACCTGATGGTTGGAAGATCATGCAACCATAGGTTGATTCAGCTCAATCACCATTTATGTGATTGTCCTAAACCAACGTGGTTGAATAGACATTAATTGTTGACCAACCCGGTGGCATGGTAGAGCAAAAATTAAGAGTAGTATATTTCACAATAGAAAAGAAATATATTGTTATTTTACTAAACCAGCCCGATGGTTGGAACATCATGCAACCATGGCTGCTTCAGCTCAATCACCAGCTATGTGATTGTCTCACTAACTATGTGATTGTCTTGAACCAACTTGGTTGAACAAACATTAGTTGTTGATGGTCCCGGTGGTTGAAATTATTGTGTTTCTTAGTACTCAAATTAGTTAAATTTAACTTCCTGCTATTCGGGTCATATACCACTTAATTTCTAGACCGGGATGGCTTGTACTTAATGTGATTCTCCTAAGCCAGCCCGATGTTTGTTCAAGACAAACATTAGTTACTGATTGAAATTATGAAATTGAGAAATGAAAAGAAATATATTGTTATTTTCTAATTATGAAATGTTATTTTCTAATTGTGAAATTCATAAATGAAAATATACTTGTTTTGTCTAATATGTAAAGTTGAAGATCGTTAGGCTAAACCAGCCTGGTGGTTGAAATTGTGACTGTCCTAAACCAACCCAGTAGTTGAGATTGTGATTGTCCTAAATGTGTCCTAAACTAGCCCGGTGGTTGACTATCCTAAGCATGTCCTAAACCAGCCCAATGATTGAAATTCTGACTGTCCTAAACTAGCTCGATGGTTGAAATTGTGATTTCCCTAAACTAGCCCGATAGTTAAAATTGTGACTATACTAAATGTGTCCTAAACGAGCTCGGTGGTTCACTGTCCAAAACATGTCCTAAACTAGCCCGGTGATTGAAATTGTGACTATCCTATTCCAGCCTGGTAGTTGAAACTGTGACTGTCCTAAACCAGCACGGTGGATGAAAATTATTTTTCTTCATTATATACTTTAATTAGATGCTTTTTGCGCATATTGTGTTTTGTCTTGTTTTAGTACTGCAAAAAGGGGACTCATTGTACTATTGTTCCATTCAAAAGAGGGCTCATTGTTTTATTGTTCCCGCATGTTGGGTCAACAGACGGAGTTGTATCTCAAGTTTATGGATCAGCTCCTGCCCATGAAATCTTGGAAGATTAAGTACTTGCAACCTGCCCTGCCTTGCAAATGGCTTGCAACTTGCACGCACCTCGACATAACCTTGTGCAGACTTTGGTTTGGCATTGTCTTCTTTCGGGTAAGTTGTCTGCTATTCTTTGCTCATCTCACAAGCTAGGTTCTCTGGGTCTATTCTAGACTGATCATAGGCATGGCTTCAATGGCAACATGCAGCTCGCCATGTCTTGCAAGAGAAGCAGATAGAGGCTGCGAGATAAGAAAGCTAAAAAGCTTGGTCAAGGCACAAGGAACAGATTGCGGGTTGAGGAAAACAATGGCACAATATCAAAATGTCAACGAAAGACACTTTTACAACATTTGCAAAGGGAGAGACAACTAGAAGAAAGAAGACTCCTTGCAAAGCAATAGCAGGAAGCAGTTGCAAATGCATGCATTCAATCATTGCCATCGAAGGAAAGAATACAAGCTGTGGTGTCATGATTGGTGGGAGCATTCGAGGCACCAACATCAGGCCATTCACGTGAATACCAGTCTCGAGTCTTCAAAAGCTTTAACCTACACCCTAAAGCTCATAGAGTAACAACCCTACCAACACCTCGGGAGATGCATGCCCAAGAGGCATGATGCTCTCTAACCTAAAAAATGGCCTACAAAAATTGAAATGAGTGCATAGCTTAGATCAACTAGCTGTAAAAAGGACAACATTAGCTCTGTTGGTGTCAGCTGAAACAATGGAGAAACGGCTTGGGTGCACAATTTTGAAGATGTTATCAATTAGAAGGACCAATGTGGCTCTAGCAGTTGAACATAGAGCAGAAGCAATGCACGATCATCCCAATCCAAGTAGTTTGTGGGCTTCAACAGAACGCAAGAAAAAGAGAGACAACCTAAGTGCAGAAGTCATTGATCCACCGACGATGTTTTGGCATGAAAATACGAGAGCTTCTCCAAATAGAAAGGACATCTGTAAAAAGAAGATGGCATGCAAGGTGTTTAAGGAGTACATCGTACACATGCTTGATACAACGTAGGTCAGTGGTGCCTAAACGAGAGCCCGGTGCTTGTTTGTGATAGAGCCTTAGGATAGGTTACTTGTTTCATTTCTTAAACCAAGCTTGTAATAAATGTGATTGTCCTAAACCAACCCGATGGTTGGAACATCATGCAACCATAGGTTGATTCAGCTCAATCACCATTTATGTGATTGTCCTAAACCAACTTGGTTGAACGGACATGAATTGTTGACCAGCCCGGTGGCGTAGGTGAGCAAAAATTAACAATAATATATTTCACAATAGAAAAGCAATATATTGTTATTTTACTAAACCAACCTAATGGTTGGAACATCATGCAACCATGGCTGCTTCAGCTTAATCACCAGCTATGTGATTGTCTTGAACCAACTTGGTTGACCAGACATTAGTTGTTGATGGTCCCGGTGGTTGAAATTACTATGTTTCTTAGTACTCAAATTAGTTAAATTTAACTTCCTGCTATTCGGGTCATATACCACTTAATTTCTAGACCGGGATGGTTTGTACTTAATGTGATTATCCTAAGCCAGCCCGGTGTTTGTTTAAGACAAACATTAGTTACTGATTGAAATTATGAAATTCAGAAATGAAGAGCAATATATTGTTATTTTCTAATTATGAAATGTTATTTTCTAATTGTGAAATTTAGAAATGAAAACCAATATACTTGTTTTGTCTAATATGTAAAGTTGAAGATCATCAGGCTAAACTAGCCCGGTGGTTGACATTGTGATTGCAGCCCAATAGTTGAGATTGTGACTATCCTAATGTGTCCTAAACTAGCCCGGTGGTTGACTGCCCTAAACATGTCCTAAACTAGCCTGATGATTGAAATTGTGACTATCCTAAACTAGCTCAATGGTTGAAATTGTGATTGTCTTAAACTAGCATGGTGGTTAAAATTGTGACTATCCTAAACTAGCACGGTAGTTAAAATTGTGACTATACTAAATGTGTCCTAAACAAGCTCGGTGGTTCACTGTCCTAAACGTGTCCTAAACTAGCCCGGTGATTGAAATTGTGACTATCCTAAACCAGCCTGGTAGTTGAAATTGTGACTATCCTAAACCAACACGGTGGTTGAAAATTATTTTTCTTCATTATATACTTTAATTAGATGCTTTTTCTGCATACTGTGTTTTGTCTTGTTTTAGTAGTGCAAAAAGGGGACTCATTGTACTATTGTTCCATTCAAAACAAGGTTCATTGTTCTATTGTTCCCGCATGTTGGGTCAACAGACGGAGTTGTATCTCAAGTTTATGGATTAGAATCCTAACATTTTAATTGGGCAGAGGAGCTTTGCATTGTAAGCTCTAGTACATCAAGAAAGTCAAAGACAGGAATGTTTATTGTTGCAAAATGCACATAGACTTTGACCTGGATGAAAGAGAGAATAAGATAAGAGGGAAAAAAGAGAAGGGGGAAAAAGGAGAATAAGAGAAGGGGGAAGAAGGAAAGAGTCTGGTCATGTTGGAGCATTCCTCTATGGGGATTGATGCCCATGTCTCCCCGATGAATGCGCAGTCTGTAGGCCACCTGGATCCTCATCATGTGTTGTAGGGGAGAGAAGGTTTTGTAGCCTAAGGTCTCTATGGGAGCCAATGGTTTGTCCAAAGGGAGACCGTGAGTGGCACCACATTGAATGCAATTGTCGCACATGCAAGAATTGTATTTTGAAGCTGAAAGAGAAGACAATTCATGTCTGTCCATTTGAAATGAGGGAAGATAACCATGTTGCTCTAAAATGAAGGAGATTTGAAAATGTCAATGTTGAAGGATCTGATAAAGATAGATGGCTACTATTTCATGAGAGCACTTAGCCAAGGGAGCTTATAGGTCATGTGGTTCAATCCATCCCAAAATATGTGCTTCACAATTTCGTGGTGGCGAGCTCTGGCAGCAGTTTAGGATGTGCCTTGCCAATTTGAATGAACAATACTACAAAGGTAATGGATTCTTGTTAGCTTATATAAAAAGGCTATAAACGAATGTCAAAAAAGGAAAAATGATTACATGCCTTTAGATCACAACCTCATGCAAATTACTCCTTCCTGTCTGTCACAATATCCCTTCTTCGACTAGTAGCTTCAAGAGCATCTTCCAACCAATCAATGGTGCATTTAGTTAGCATGTTTGATAACTTTAGGGGATACTTCCTACCACTACTGGCCCTTTAGCAAGCTTTTATATCCTACTCTCTTTTAGCTCTTTCTTCTTCATATGTTTGAGCCATTTCTCCATGTCTCTACAATTGTAAAGACAAAAGTTGTTCACTTTTTGTTGGCAAGGCGATACTCTCTTTTGCTTTTCCTTCCCTTGTCTGATCTCTCCTATAACACGTGGGCCATTGATATCATACCAAAGTCAATGTCTGGCATGAGTTGTACAAGAGACTCCGTAATGTAAAACATCGACTCTTGCACCAGCCAGGCCTTTTGCAATGCTTCCCTATGGTCTTGCTTTTTGTCTTACATACCCTTAACACATATTTCACTAATTTTGGACTCATATGTCTACATTTGGATTAATCGTAAAAATCCTTCCCAAATGAAAAGTTTACTTTATGAAAATGTCATTCGAGAATCAAAAGTTTACTTTTTGGCACTGTCATTTCCACATAATAAATTTCACAATATCTTTCTATAATGTTGCACTAATAATGCAAAACTACTATTAAATCCTATTTTTGTATTTCTTATTTTTAAGAATCCTATTCATGTTAAAAAAATCTATTGAGTTATTAATTTAAATCCATGAAAAACCACTTATAAAATAAAGACTTAATAATTTAATTTAATCCATAAAATTGCACTTAAAATTCAATGTAGAAAACTATAGCACTCTTGAAGATTCAAAAAATTAAAATCCAAAAATAGAAATAGCTATGTTTGTAATTTTACATTGTCATATGTTTCCAAGAAATATTACTCTCTATGAGTCTTTGTACAAAGGAGTCTATCATAGCCTTTTCAATCATTTAATTTTGTCTTTACAATGAGTTAAGTACAAATGGGCAATCCTGACATTTGCTTGTTTGAATGTCCAATTCGTCATCACTTATTTCTTGGGTGCCATTTCATTCACTCTCGTTTGACCACCATCATCTATAGTCTTTATTGATGCTTGAATGGTGTTGTCATGGGCATTCTTCATTTGCGCTATCTCCTTCTATTTCCTCCTTAGCAAGCATCAGATTCTTTAAAAACTCCATAATGTGCGAAATAATTGGTAAGATTCATGACCTAGAGGTGGTGAGATTATATGAGTTATAGAGAGGGATGGTATGAGCCCTAGGTGGTATGTGAGATTAAATTGAGAGAATGATCGAAACGAAGTAAGGTTCCCCTCTCACTGATACTCTTGTGGATTTACATCAACAGGATCATGACCTTTATTGTCCAGCTTGGAGACGAGGGGTCAATGTTTGCAAATGTGATGCTACTAATACTCTTATATGTAAATGATGTTGTCCCCCGTATATTTTGTAAATAGTTATGACCCTTAAAAATTCAAGGCTCTGATTAATTATGATAGTTAGTTTCATGTGATAGTTGACCAAAAGAGCTCGTGTTCAATTAGATTCTATAGAGTATACCTCGCTTACAGTTGGGCAATCTAGCATACAATTATAAAGAGGAAGGTTCTATCATGTATAGTTAATGCAAGATCACATGGAATTTTGAATAATAACCCAATACTTTAAGATTGGGTAAATTGGTTGATGTTGTATTACACTTTGAGGAGGGTGTTTTTTCTCCCCACGCGAAGTCACCTAGATCTATCAAGATTATGATCAACTATGAAGTAAGAAGGAAAACTTGAAAAAATGACAATGCTTTAGGGCACATGATAATAGATTAACTTTCTCATATGGACTATAAATGAGTTGTGATTAGTTTTCTTGTTAAGTAGTTTTCTCAGCAGCCCTATACTTACGGTTTACTAAATCACCCACTCTCCTTGTACCCTTGAGCTTGACTCTTGTGTGAAATGGAAGGGAGCATAAATGACAATAAGTTGTTCACTACTCTTTACTCAAGTGAAACTTACAAAAGCAATGATGTTTGGATGATACAATAATGTTATGCTTATCATTAGTAGTAAGGCTTGCACACCCTCAGATGCCTCAAAATTTCAATGTTTCGCATTAAATGGCCACTAATTGTAGCTCATTAAGCCCCAATTGCCACATTTTGAAAATTAAAGAAGCACAGAAAAAGGAATTAACATGTAGAAATGCAATCATTGTTTTGACCAAATGGTACAAAATAAGTGGGATGATTATAGAAATGCAATTGTTGCAATGACCCACTGATACAAAATAAGTGGGATTATGAACATATGTTCAGCTTCGCTCATGGGGTCAGAAGAGTATCCCAAGTGAATGTGGCCAATCAAGGATGATGATGTATCGATTAACAATGTGGTAGGAATGGCCATGATCCAAGGGCAATTGTAAAGTGACTATGATGGATGCGAGCTCTTGACATTGAAGCAAAGGAAGGTTGAAGAGTCATGTCACAAGTGGCAACAAATGAAGTAGAATTGTTTTGTTTTGTTTTGAGAGCCATCTTTTCTCTGTCAAGAGACTAACCAAAGCGAAAGAAAAAGGTTCCAACAAGGAGATTCTCCCATTCATTACACCTTCACATACACCTTGGTAGCTCAATCTAGTCATAAGCTTTTCCAAAGCACTTGATATTTTTTGGCCCTACTACGGCTCCATGGAGAATCTAGGCCAATCTTTGTTTTTCTTTGTATTTGGTCAACATAACTTTTTAAGATTCAAGTTACTGTTAGTTTGTCTATCATAACCCTAACTTATTATAAGTTATTAAAGGGCACTAAAGGTTGTCTTTCTTTTATGCAAGAGTCATTTTACTACCTCAAGTTATTAAGTGACATTAAATGTAGTCTTTACCTCAACTACTACTCTTTTTGGCCTGCCCTCTGGGGTAGCCTTAGCATCGACGCGTCTTTTGCAAAGCAGAAATTAGCAATTGTTTAATTTCGAAAAAAAAATTTGTCTATTTAACGGTGGTGTGTGCCATTGAATGTTAGTGGTTGGTAAATAGTGCCATTGAATGCTTACAGGCCTATAGTCCCTCAGACTTAGCTTCTTCCTCGACTGCGGCATCGTTCTTTCCTCAACGGAGCTGTCTCCTCGATTGTGGCACCTTTCTCAACCACAGCAGACAGCTCAGCCACAACTCCCAATGCCTCCCATCCATCCTCGCCAATTCTCTCCCCCCCCTTTCTCCTCCCTCCTCTCCAATTCCCTAATCTTCCCCTCATGCCCTTTCTCCTTCAGCTTCCCAGTCTTGCCCGGTCGTTGTTGGATTCGCTCGTGTCTACTTCTATCCCTTCGAATTCCAGTAGAATAACCTCTCCTTAGCCTTCTTGTCTTACCGTTGCTGCTTTTGCTGCTTTCCTCTGTTGCAACCTTCGCCTTCTTCTTTCCTAATTTTCATTTCTTTTGTTTCCTGCTCATTTCGTTACTTGCTCTAGCATTATTTCCCTTGTTGATGGAGGCAAAGAGAATTTTGCATGCTTTGTCAGATGGAGCACGCGCCAAAAGCTTATATGAGATTGTGCATGATTCCTAAGCAGAAGACTCGCTGGAACTCTGGAGAATGATCCTTCTGAGTTGCTCCATTGCCTTATTACCTGCTCATTGTAGCAAGAGTCATAACAAAGCTGGGACTAGTTGTCCCAGATGAGACTTATGGATTGCCCGCTGCTTGCATGGCTCTCTTCTTGTTCACGTTATTCAATGTCTCTACAATGCCTACCTTCCTGAAACTACAATAGAATTTTCCCCAGGGCGAACCCTATCGTTGAGGCTATGGACATTGTAAAGCAGTTTCTCCTATAACCCCTACTCTCCCTATGCTCTTCCACGATTCCTTCGTTAGTGTACGAGTGTCTCCAAAAGCTCCATCGTGAACCAATCTCGATTTCCATTTGTTAACGATGAACATTTTTTTTCTACAGTGGATGTCTCAATAGCTCCATCTACTGCTGTGTCTGTTAATGCTAAGCAATTTGTAACATCTCCCATTATCCCTTGCATTCAAGGCTTATTTTTTAGCTTGTGTCCAAGTTTTTAAAATCATCAGTAATTCCACAAACAATGTAGGGAGCTAATGCGTTCATTCTTATCGACTCCACTGAAGGGAATAAGGCAGAGAAGTAGGCAGGCCCCAATTAGGTACCACAAGCTACGAGAGCTCACAAGGCTTCTTGATTAACCTCATTGCGTACCAGGGTCCTTGGCTCTTCAATTCTTCAAGGTTGGGGAGAGGTTGGGCAACACATTTGAGGCGATGAGACAAACAATGCTTCTTACATTTGCCGTGTTTGATTTACCAGGGATCTTATGTGGGGAGAACTCTTGTTCCTCCTTTATAAAGTATCCTCTTTGGAAGATGGCATGGATAAGCCCAATGAGAGCTTTCTTCTAGACTTAGTCAACGCTCAACACCCTTCTGAAAACTGAGAGCGATGAATTGCGAGCAAATTGCATTGGTGAGCAGTGAATTTTGATCTTTTGTTGTTTCTCTGGCCAATCTAACTTGCATGAGTTCGTTTTCTTAGGCCCCCTCCTATTTCTTACAGCTCTGCTGAGTAGTGTGGCTCATCGTTCAACCATAAATATTCGCTTCCAAGCACCTGCTATCGGAAACATCCATGAAGAAGAGAACAAATTTCCTGGAATATTTGCAAATGCAATGAAAGGGTCTCTAATATCATTCAATTCGCAGGTTCAAATGATTGTGTTGTAGCTACTTTGCCATATGTGTCCACCAAAAGTAGCACTCTCAAGCGACCTGCAAATTCTTATTGAAGAATGCATAATGGATTACGTTTTTGTAGAAAGATCATTCTAAGGTTGCGGACAAATTTTCCGATTCAGTTGGTCTGCATTTTTGAAGTTCTCCTTGGGCAGGCCTAATGAATTAACTTATTTTAAAGGGCACTAAAGGTTGTCTTTCTTTAGTACAAGAGTCATTGTACTACCCCAAATACTCTTTCTTTCACTAAAGCGTGCTAGTTATTAAGGAGAATTAGATGTATTCTTTACCCCAACTATTGCTGTTTTTATTAAAGAAGGGCCATAGTGTTTTGCCACTTGGTTAGGTTGCCTTTCTTTAGTACTACCTCAACGATTCTCTTCCTTTCATTAAAGCATGGCCATAGTGTCACTAAAGGGCACTAAAGGTTGTCTTTCTTTAGTACAAGAGTCATTGTACTACCTCAAAAGACTTATTTCATTAATTTTGGACTCATATGTCTACTTTTGGACTATTCCTTAAAATCCTTCCCAACTGAAAAGTTTACTTTATGAAACTGTCATTCGAGAATCAAAAGTTTACTTTCTGGCACTATCATTTTCACATAAGACATTTCAAAATATCTCTCTACAATGTTGTACAAATAATGCAAAAACTACTATTAAATCCTAAATTTGTATTTCTTGTTTATAAGAATCATATTCTTAAAATAAAAAATCCGAGTTATTAGTTTAAATCCATGAAAAACCATGCTATTGAGGATTCACAACATTTTAAAAATGTATACATAAGAGACCTGTAAGACTCTTTTTACTTTCAATGCAGAAAACTATAACACTCTTGAATATTCAAGAAATTAAAAGGTTTATATACACATGAGACATGATGGAAGCCTCTTTTGTACTCCAAAAAATAGCAATAGCTATGCTTGCAATTTTACATTATCATGTCATAAGTTTTACAACAAATATTGCTCTGGATGAGTCTTTGTACAAAGGATCTCCTGTGGCCTTTTCAATAATTTAATTTTTCCTTTACAATGAGTTTAGTACAAATGGGTGATCCAAACATTTGCTTGTTTGAATGTCCTTTTCTATCATGATCACAGAAATGAGCGATCCAAACATTTGCTTGTTCAGAATGTCCTTTCTGTCATCACTTGTCGCTTGGGTGCCATCTTCATTCACTCTCATCTGACAACCACCACCACCTTCACTCTTTGTTGATATTTGAATGGTGTTATCATGGGCATTCTTCATTTGCGCTATCTCCTTCTACTTCCTCCCGGGCGAGCATCTTTGTGAACTCTGTAATGTGCGTAATAATTGGTTGCGGTAATTTTATTTTGTCTTCTACATCATACCCCATGTGCTTCTTTGTTTTCTTTGACCTTGATTTCCAGGATACTATGACTGTCTCTGTGGAAAGTCTTGAAATTGCTTCATGGTTTGGGACCCATTCCTTTTTCAAACAACTACTATACAATGTACTGTTATCTTGGTTCTCCTTCCTGCCCCTTGGCTCATACCATACCACTGTAAATGTTGTAGCTCTCCCCCGGTCATCCATGCTCACGTCAACTACTTTCGCAACCCAAAACTTCACGTTCTCATGTTCATCATCCGATGGTCGAACTGCAACAAAACAATGGACATCTATGTCTATTTGTGGCATAAACTCTCTCTTCTTGGGTCCACAATATGGACGTGGGAGCAACGATTCAAACTCATTTTCAAAGAGACCACATGCTGGACACAAGTCATTACCAACATTTGGCCAAAATAAAGGCCGTTCTGCCTTAATATCATCTTCTCGCATTTTTGCAAGGTCCTTTATCAATTGGTAGGTCTTGCTAATTACAATAGTAGTGTGTTCCTTCCAAGAGGGCTTCCAATCAGGAAATCTTCGGAGCATTTCCTCTTTGTATGCAATAAAAGCTTTTAAGCCTTCTATTTCACCTTTGGATTTCTCGCTGAATTCTTTTATAGGAGCCCATGTTGGATGCATTTCTTTGCTCGGGATTGAAGTTAAGAGAGAGTAAGGTTCTTCAAGTTCCCATTTTGTATCAAGAGAATAGTGTTGCCATTGCATCACTGGTTTTTCATCCTTTAAGAAAAATCGAAAATAGTGTGGAGCGCTATTACCAATCAGGGCATCACCACCTTTTTGTATGAAAGGTAGAATAAAGCTCTTCCAATCATACATCCTCTCAACCATTGAGCATATTGTTCCTTCCTTACAGCCACCAACTTGCCTCCCACATTTTCTTATCAAGTCATCCATTGTCTCCATGTCCTTGTGTTTTAGTTCTCTTGAAACTGTGCTAAATACCTGATCGATATCCTCATGTGTGTGCCCAACCAACAAAAACCCAACTTTAATCTCATTGAAGATTCTATGAGCGATTAGCATTGAGCAAAATGCAAAGAAGAGTACATTCTTATTCTCTCGTCCGCAATTGTCTGCTTGTATTCTCAAAGTTGCTAGTAGGCGACCTTTTTCTGCATGTACATTGTGAATTGCCTTCATAATGGATGTTACAACTTGATTGCTATCATGTAGATGCAAGGAATCAATCCATATGTCTGCAAAAAACTTAAATCCATGCACTAACACTCCACATAGATGTGTCTTTAAAAAGTATTTGCCTTGTAGCTTAGGTGGAGTGTTAACGAATCGAGGTAATGTTGTTGTATTTTGATCCATACCATCTACAATAATGCACATGTACTCATTTGGGTGAGAAATAGCTTGCTCCTTCCAAAATGCATATTTTATTCTAGAATGTCGAACAAGTCCATGATGAAATTCTCTCTTTCTTTTGTAAGCTTCTTTTTGTTCTGGAGATGTTTCACTCTCAAGTGCTCGCTTTAGATCATCACAGTCATTGCACTTTGACATTTTTTGCCTCTTTGGGATTTTAACATGTCCAAATTTTTCCAAAGAGTATACAAAGTATGAAAAGATGCCGGTGCATGCCCTCTTTGCCTCTGTGTTTCTCCAATAGAGTTAAATACTTCTTTTTTGGTCAAACCTATCGAAAGATGCATTTCTGATAGGTGGGGTTGCGGTAAAGCATTTTCATAAATGTAATCTTTCAAAATTGTTGTTGCCGCAACTGTTGAGGCTCTTGTTTTGGGCCTTCCTATGTTTCCATGAATGTTAAATTTAACTCCATACTTTGCTTTATTAGCCAAATTCCAATATGTGCCATGTGATAATCCTATAATAATGCAATATGCATTATTGCATATACTTTTTCCATTTATAAGAGGCCTTATTTGATGTCCTGAACTTCGCCTTCTCTTATCATTTACAAGAAAGCAAGACAATCTCGTGAGTAGGTATTCATTTCTTCTGCTTCCTTTCCTTTGCTAGACATGTTCTCTATAACCCTTGATGTCATGTAAGTTAATGGATTGCATACATGTATGCTTATAGCATGTAGATCGCATTGCTTTTAGCATAACATCTTCATTCATTACTCTTATTCTCTTTGGTTGCTTTTCTGGATCTGCCTACACTCGTTGTCTTTTCATGCATCTGTATGTCCGTTTTGGGACCTTCTGTACATTCTTATTTGGATTTGTGTAGTTCTCCTTGTAAGATTTATTTGTCACGTTGTTTTCATGAGATGTTGCATCCTTGATCTTATCACTCTGATAGTCAAATACTGAATATTCCTTTGTTGATGTCATCCTTGCTTTTGATACATTCGTCAAACCATTTGTAACATTTACAAGTTCACAATCAAAGTCAAACACCGAATAGTCCTTTGTTGATCTCATCCCTACTTTTGATACAATCGTAGAACCACTTGTCACAATGGCATTAGAGTGTCCCGAATTATCTTCAAACTCATCTATTCCTGAGAGAACATCACTCATTGATGCACTTTCTATGGATTTCATAACTCCATAGTCAGTGGTGATAGAGTGTCCAAAATGATCTTCAAACTGATCTATTCCTGAGAGAACATCGCTCATTGATGCACTTTCTATGGATTTCATAACTCCATAGTCTTGAAACTCCTCTACTGCAGAGAGAACATCACTCATTATACTATCGTGCATGATTTCCATAATTCCATAGTTACCTGCTTTGACTCCAAGAACTTTATCAATATCCATGAAGCCATCCATGCTTGAAGATATAACACTTTTGACATCTTTGCCCAAGTTCTCAATGTGCATGAACTCATCCACCCCGGATAAGGCATCACTTGTGAAATATTTTTCTTTCTCGGTACCAATGAACTCATCGACTTCTGATAAGACGTCAGTGCTATAGTTGAGTGCATTGGAATCATCCATCTCTGAAGGAATAGAGCTTGGTACATTGGCATATTCTTTCAATTCTTTGATGTTGCAGTATACATTATGTTTATCATTAAAAACCACATGCCGAGTCTTTCCAATCTTTAAAAATTGCATGCTCCATCTCAAATCCTTACCTACCTCATAGTAGGGACCATCCAATGACATTGAGTTATCATCCATACCATCATCAGTAACTTTTTGAATTCTCATCTGCGCAAATGTCCAGTGTTCAACTTGTTCAAATCCCAAGACTCGACCTTCTGCTACATACTTATTTGTAAATGATAACATTTTTAAAATATCTCCCACTCTAAAATCCAAAGATATGCACTTTGTATTCCTGATGACATGTGTTGGATAAGTCTCATCTCTGTCCCATGCAATAAATGCTTTGTTGGAAGTATTATAGGGCATAACATCTCCAAGGATTTCCATATCCCCACACTTATGCTTTAGCTCAACATGTGCACTAAGAATCCTTGATACGATAACCGCCACCTTATCTTCGCCAAGTCTTCTAAAGTGACAAATAGAATTTGGATCACTTTCATGGATTGTAGCAAATGCAACTACTTCTCTTTTGCAACATAAAATCACCTCCATCGCCGGAATAAATTTTATAGCCATCTCCTTTGTGAGTTTCCTTTGCAAACAAGCTGTAACAACCATTATAACGAGCATTAGTCTCTTCTCAATAATCTACTTTATTAATGATTTAAAAATCCAGAACTTGTTTGAAAATTTAATTAGACACTAACTAATAACAACCGTAAACCAATAACAACCCTAAAACCTAAACCCTAAACCGTAAACCAAAACAACCCTAAACCCTAAACCCTCAACCCTAACCAATAACAACCCTAACCCCTAAACCCTAAACCCTAACTCCTAAACCCTAAACCCTAAACCCTAACCCCCAAACCCTAAACCCTAAACCCTAACCCCCAAACCCCAAACCCTAGCTACCAAACCCTAAACCCCAAACCCTAAACCCTAAACCCTAAACCCTAACTCCCAAACCCTAGACCCTAAACCCTAAACCCTATCTGCCAAACCCTAAACCCTAAACCCTAACCCCCAAACCTTAAACCCTAACTCCCAAACCCTAAACCCTAAACCCTAAACCCTAACTCCTAAACCCTAAACCCTAAACCCTTAACCCTAAACCCTTAACCCTAAACCCCAAACCCTAAACTCTAAACCCTAACTCCTAAACCCTAAACCCTAAACCCTAAACCCTTAACCCTAACCCCCAAACCCTAAACTCTAAACCCTAACCCCTAAACCCTAAACCCTAACTCCCAAACCCTAAACCCTAACTCCCAAACCCTAAACCCTAAACCCTACACCCTAAAGCCCAAACCCTAAACCCTAAACCTTAAACTCTAACTCCTAAACCCTAAACCCTAACCCCCTAACCTTAAACCCTAAACCCTAAACCCTAAACCCTAAACCTTAAACCCTAAACCCTAAACCCTAAACCCTAACTCCCAAACCCTAAACCCTAAACCCTAAACCCTAACTCCCAAACACTAAACCCTAAGCCCTAAACCCTAAACCCCAAACCCTAAACCCTAAACCTTAAACTCTAACTCCCAAACCCTAAACCCTAACCCCCAAACCCTAAACCCTATACCCTAACCCCCAAACCCTAAACCCTAAATCCTAAACCCTAAACCCTAAATCCTAAACCCTAACCCCCAAACCCTAAACCCTAAACCACCAAACTCTAAACCCTAACCCCCACACCCTAACCCTCAAACCTTGAACCCTAAACCCTTAACCCTAAACCCTAACTCACCAAACCCCAAATCCTAAACCCAAACCACGAAATCCTAAACCTTAAATCCTATGAGTGTTTTCAAGTAATATCATTTATTTAAGTAATAGTTTTAATTAGAATTCATAAGTAATAGTGGAATTGATAGTTGGGAGGGTGGTAGTGGGAGAAAGGGAGAGTGGGAAAGTGGAGAAAGGGAGTGTGGGAGGGTGGTAGTAGGAGAAAGGGAGAGTGGGAGAGGGAGTGGGAATGGGGGCGGTGGGGGTGGGGGTGGGGGTGGGAGGATGGGAGTGGGAGTGGGAGAGGGAGTGGGAATGGGGGAGGTGGGGGTGGGGGTGGGGGTGGGGGTGGGAGAATGGGAGTGGGAGTGGGAGAGGGAGTGGGAATGGGGGAGGTGGGGGTGGGGGTGGGAGAATGGGAGTGGGAGAGGGAGTGGGAATGGGGGAGGTGGGGGTGGGGTGAGGGTGGGAGGATGGGAGTGGGAGGATGGGAGTGGGAGTGGGAGGGGTGGGGAGTGGGAGTGGGAGGATGGGAGTGGGAATGGGGGAGGTGGGGGTGGAAGTGGGAGGGGTGAGGTGGGAGGATGGGAGTGGGAATGGGGGAGGTGGGCGTGGAAGTGGGAGGGGTGGGGTGGGAGGATGGGGGAGGGAGTGGGAACGGGGGAGGTGGGGCGGGTGGGAAAATGGGAGTGGGAGTGGGAATGGGGGAGGTGGGGGGGTGGGAAAATGGGAGTGGGAGTGGGAGGGGTGAGGTGGGAGGATAAGGGTGGGAGAATGGGAGTGGGAGTGGGAATGGGGGGGGAGGGGTGGGGGTGGGAGGATGGGAGTGGGAGTGAGAGGTGGAGGTGGGAGGATGGGAGTGGGTGGGAGAATGGGAGTGGGAGTGGGAGTGGGAGTGGGAATGGGGGAGGTGGGGGTGGGGTGAGGGTGGGAGTGGGAGGGGTGGGGTGGGAGGATGGGAGTGGGAGAGGGAGTGGGAATGGGGAAGGTGAAAGAATGGGCGTGGGCGTGGGAGTGAGAATGGGGGAGGTGGGGTGGGAGGATGGGGGTGGGAGTGGGAGTGGGAATGGGGTGGGAGTGGGAATGGGGTGGGAGGATGGGAGTGGGTGGGAGAGAGAGAGAAGATCATCTAATAGAGAGGCAAATGGGAGAGGAGATAATGTTATAGAAGGACCAATGAGAGAGAAGCACTTAAAACCCTAGTTTTTCTTATATATACTCTCCTTCTCTCATTGTTTCTCTCATTTCAACAAGGAAGAGCAAGAGGAGAAGCAAAAAGAGGAGGAAGAGCAAAAGCAAGCACAAGCATAGATTTCAACTTTTTTCCAGGTACTTTTTTTAAAATTTGTATTCTTTGAAATTTTATTATAGAGAGAGAACTTAGAGAGAGAAAAGTGAAGGAAAGATTTTTAGAGAGAGAATATAAGAGAGAGAGTCTTGCTGCCTCGGCAGCAAAAGAGAGAGAGAGAAAGAGAGAGGGAGAGAAAGGAGAGAAGGGGGGGGAAAGAGAGGGGAGAGAAAGGGAGGGGGGAGAGAAGGGGGAGGGGGGGGAAGAGAGGGGGGAAGCCGCGAGGGGGGGGAGAGAGAGAGGGGAGGGGGAGGCCGCTGCAGCGACAGCGGAGAGAGGGGGGGAGGGAGGGGAGGGGAGGGGAGGGAGAGGGGAGGGGAGAGGGAGGGGAGGGCAGGGGAGAGAGAGAGGGGGGGGCCGCTGCTGCGGCAGCGAGAGAGGAGGGGGGAGAGAGAAGGGGAGGGGCCGTGGCAGCGAGAGAGAGGGGGAGGGAGAGAGAGAGAGGGGGGCAGCTGCAGCGGCAGCGAGAGAGGGGGGGGGAGAGAGAGAGAAGGGGGGGCCACTGCCGCGGCAGCGAGAGAGGAGAGGGGGGGAGAGAGAGAAGGGGGAGGCGCGGTAGCGCGAGAGAGGGGGGGGGAGAGAGAGGGGGGGGGAGGCCACGACACACTGTCACGACAACGGAGAGAGGGGGGGAGAGGGAGGAGGGGGAGGGGGGAGAGAGAGGGGGGGGGGATGCGGCGGCAGTGAGAGAGGAACGGGGGGGAGAGAGAGAGGGGGGCCGCGAGAGAGAGGGGAGGGAGAGAGAGAGAGGGGGGCACTGCCGCGGCAGCGAGAGAGGAGGGGGGGGAGGGAGAGAAGGGGGGGCAGCGAGAGAGAGGGGAGGGAGAGAGAGAGAGGGGGGGGCCACTGCCGTGGCAACGAGAGAGGGAGGGGGGGAGAGAGAAGGGGGGCAGCGAGAGAGAGGGGAGGGAGAGAGAGAGAGGGGGGAGAGGGAGGGGAGGGGAGGGGAGGGGAGGGGAGAGAGAGAGGGGGGAGCCGCTGCCGCCGCAGCGAGAGAGGGGGGGGAGAGGGAAGAGAGAGGGGGGGGCTGCTGCCACGGCAGCGAGAGAGGAGGGGGGGCAGCGAGAGAGAGGGGGGGGAGAGGGAGGGGAGGGGAGGGGAGAGAGAGAGGGGGGGCCGCTGCCGCGGTAGCGAGAGAGGAGGGGGGAGAGAGAGAAGGGGGGGGATGCGAGAGGGAGAGAGAGGGGGAGGGAGAGAGAGAGAGGAGGGGGGGCCGCTGGGGGGGAGAGGGAAGAGAGAGGGGGGGCCGCTGCCACGGCAGCGAGAGAGGAGGGGGGAGAGAGAGATAAGGGGGGGCAGCGAGAGAGAGGGGGGGGAGAGAGAGAGGGGGGGGAGAGGGAGGGGAGGGGAGGGGAGAGAGAGAGGGGGGCCGCTGCCGCGGCAGCGAGAGAGGAGGGGGGGGGAGAGAGAGAAGGGGGGGATGCGAGAGCGAGAGAGAGGAGGAGGGAGAGAGAGAGAGGAGGGGGGGCCACTACCGCGGCAGCGAGAGAGGAGGGGGGGAGAGAGAGACAGGGGGGGAGGGCGCTGCCGCGGCAGCGGAGAGAGGGGGGGGAGAGGGAGGGGGGGAGAGGGAGGGAGGGGAGGGGAGAGGAGAGAGAGAGAGGGGGGGCCGCTGCCACGGTAGCGAGAGAGGAGGGGGGGAGAGAGAGAGGGGGGGCGCGGCAGCGAGAGAGAGGGGGAGGGAGAGAGAGAGAAGGGGGGGCCGCTGCCGCGCCGAGAGAGAAGGGGGGGGAGAGAGAGAAGGGGGTGGGAGAGGAGGGGGGCAGCAGAGAGAGAAGGGGGGGCCGCTGCCGCGGCAGTGAGAGAGAGGGGGAGGGAGAGAGAGAGAGGGGGGGGCCGCTGCCGCGGGAGCAAAAGAGAGGGAGGGGGGGAGAGAGAGAGAGAGGGAGAGAGAGAGAGACAGGGGGAGGCCGCTGCCGCAGCAGCGAGAGGGAGAGAGGGGGGGAGAGAGAGAGAGGGGAGGGGAGAGAGAGAGAGGGGGGAGGCCACGGCAAGTGAGAGAGAGAGTGGGGAGCGCAAGTGAGAGAGAGGGAAAAGGTGAGGAGAGAGGGAGAGAGAGAGAGAGAGGGGAAATGAAGAGGAGGGGAGAGAGTAGACTAAGATGAGAGGAAACGTAGACTAGATCGGAGAGGAAAGAGAGAGAGAGAGAGAAGAGTGAGAGAGATGGACGAGAGATGAAAATTTTAAGAGGGAGGACACAAGAGAAAGTACGATCGAGATAGAAAATCTTACCAATGAAGAGGAGAAATGAGTGGGCGACGATCGAGAAAAGATAAAGGAGCTACGATCAATGAGGCATATGAGAGGAGATTGGTGTGTGATTTAGTCAAAACTTAAACAAACAAAACTATAAACCTTGGTGTTTGATGAATATTTAGAGAGGAAGGGCACAAGAGAAAGTACGATCGAGATAGAAAATCTTACCAATGAGGAGAAAAAATGAGTGGGCGACGATCAAGAAGAGATAAAGGAGAGATGTTTTGATGGAAGAATTTGGGAGCTACGATCAATGAGGCATATTAGAGGAGATTGGTGTGTGATTTAGTCGAAACTTAAACAAACAAAACTATAAACCTTGGTGTTTGAAAAGAGAAACGTGTGGAAACTAGAATTTTAAATTTCTCGCCTTTTTTTAAACTATGAATCCTTGTGTTTGAAAAGATAAACGTGTGAAAACTTGAAAATTGTGATAAAAGACAACCTTGTGTTTCAAAAGACAAACACGTGGATGTGAAAATTGTGATAAAAGACAACCTTGTGTTTCAAAAGACAAACGCATGGATGTGAAAAGACAAATGTATGCTAAAAGCAAAACTTGTAGAAACTTGAATTTTAAATTTTTCTTTGTTTTTGAATTTAAAATGAGTTTCACTTTCATTTTCAATTTACTAGTTTAATTTCGACTATAATGCATTTTGTTTTGGAATATAAAAAGTATAATTTTAATTTTATTACATTTTAAATTAAAATTTTAAAAGTAGTTTAACTTACATTCGTTATTATTACTTTAATTTATTTCTTTTTAGGGAGAATTAATATATTCTTCTAGGTAAATATTAAATTTTTAATTTTAAGTCTTGTTTTCTTTATTTTATATTATTAAATTCCTCTCGGTGGGGTGGGAGGATGGGGGCGGCAGCGAGAGAGAAGGGGGGCGGAGAGAAGGGGGGGAGAGAGAGAGAAAGGGGTGTGAGTTTAAAAAAGATAAAATATAAATTTTATCTTTTTTAAACTCACAACCTTAGTGTATTAAAAAGAATAATGGAAGATAGATTATTTTTTGCTTTTAATTTGCAACCTAAGGATATTAAAAAGAACAATGGAAAAGAAATTATTTCTTGCTTTTCTTCGCTTCGACGGTTGGTGTAGTCTAGATTAGCATAGATTAGTTTGTCCTTAGAGAAGAGAACTCCAAAAAAACCAATCAAAGCCATGCTCAAAATTTCCCGACTAGTTCCTAATCGGAGTCAGTCCATTCGTTCACATTCGGTTTCACAGTCACAACAACCCTACCATTTAAGCAATGATTAAGGTTTTTAAACTTTCAAGATGATTGAAACTTGTATCAGTGGACATGACAGATTACAGTTGTGGAAGTTGACAGAGCATTTTACACTTATATCAGTTGCGGGAGTTGACAGAGCATTTTGCACTTATATATGACAGACTTCAAATTTGTATTCAGAGATCATTGTAAATCCTTATTTTTTTTCACATTTATGCTCTAAGCCTTGTAAAGCCTTTTAGGCTATTCCCAAAGCATTTATGCTCTAAGCCTTGTAAAGCCTTTTAGGCTATTCCCAAAGCATGAAATTGATACTTATATGATTGGAAAGAATAAAAACTTGAGGTGTATTAATGGGACTCATTGTACTTTTGATTTTTTAAAGTAATTGTAGTTTGTCAAAGTACTTAAAATTTGTGTTGTGCTTGAATACAGGATGGATCTTGAGGCTACAGCATTTGTCAATGGTATGACACTGAAATACAATGGAAGAATTTATGCCCCAAAGGACTTCACAAACTGGACAGTTGTTGACACAACAAAGAAAGCATGGTCCTTGGTCTTAAGTAAAGGAAATCTCATTCTAGTGATGACAAAGAGAGAGTTGGAGAAAGATGAGTGGGCATCAAATGTATCTTTCTCAAAGAGCAATTTGATTCAAGGGGGCACCTTAGTAGGAATAAAAATTGAAAAAGACAGCAATACAATGATGATTTACACAAAGTCAAGAATGAGCAATAGATCATTTCTTCTTTCTAAGAAAGATGCAATGCACTTTGTGATGCCGCCGCCAAAAGCACATAGATTTCCTGAATTGGTTCCTGCATTGGAGATCCTTCAACATGTGTGGGAGGAATTTCCCATTGAGGAAGCAAGAAAAATGCAGTCAAAGATTATCCTTGAATACTTTCAGGGTGTCATCCAACAAGGTTCAACTTCATTGGAGGGACCTAAGGTGCAAGAATCCACACATGAGAAAGGAAGTGATGAGACACGCCATGTAGACCTGGTTCATGGTAATACAAATGAGAGAGGAAGTGGAGTGGATGAGACAGAACACATTGTAGCAATGGATGAGGGTCTTGTACACGTGGATGCTTACAAGGGATCTGCATCTGAGACAGGAATTGAATTGGTGGAGACCGGACATGCACATGCATCTCAAACAGAAATTGAATTGAGTGAGACACGACATGCATCAGATAAGACAGGACATGCACACACATCTCTTGTTCATGGTATTACTCACTTAGATGGTGTAACTCATGAAGTTGATGGAATAACAGAACAAGTGAAGCCCTTAAGTATACTTGAAGTTGAGGCAATAGAAGAAGAAGTAGGGGGATCTAAAGCAGTTCACATTGAGCCCCTAAAAAATAAACCTCGACATCAAATGCAAAAGGCAAGTACTTCACGAGCTACAGTTCCAAGTCCTATAACTAGAAAAAGAGGTCGTTCATATACAAAGAAAGGGCAAAGAAGAGAAGAGGAAGAACATGAAGAGGATGCGGAGGGTCTTGAAATGGAGTCAGATCTAGAAGCAGAAATGTTATCAATGAAGAACATAAATCTTCGCTTGAATGAGGCTGTGACAGATGAGGATCCAGGATATATATGGGGCCAGAAGACTCAAGTTATACATGCTTCAACAGTGGTCAAAGCAAGTGTCTTCACCAACAGCAGGACCTTAGATACAACCTATGCTGAAAAGACTTTTCAGGCTTTGATTGATGGAAAAAAACCAGTTGTTTCTGATTTGGTACTCCGTCCAAGAACATTTTGGCCAGTCATGGGAGATTATAGTCAATCCATCAATTTCTCTCAGCCTATAGATTTTGAGATGCAATTCACTAAGTTCCTCGGAAAACAAGTTTACTCACTTCAAGAAGGACAGAGTTTAGTGAATGATCCAGAACGACATATAAGGGATGCCAAGAGAAATTTCTTAGCTCATTGTACATTTGAGGCAATAGATGGTCAGCACTATGCCTATGCTTGTAATGAGCACTCTAGAGATGCATACAAGAAAGGAGAAATTACTTATCAAACCTTCGCGAGTGTGCCTCAATTTCACTACTATTCTGCATGCATTTGTATCTTCAAGAACGAGAAAAAATATTTGATTGAGTCGGAAAGACTTAATCATGACATTTATGCACTACGAAAAATCACCTCCACTTCAGAGATGTTGCTCAAAGCTAGGACCATATGGAAAACTTTTAATTCTCCTTTGACCACTCTCAAAAGAACTGCAACTAAAGTGGAAGCGGATAATCTTATTGACTTCTACACATGATTGAGTGCCATTGTACCAAGGGGAAGGCAAGAAAGAGCAGAGGTGATTACAAGCTTCAAGATAGTAAGGGATAGGTATCAAGACTACACAAGCATACTTTTCCGTAGTGATGAAGTTTTTCATCAGATCAAAGACGTGTGTCTTGCATGTGAGAAAGGAGATGTCACATATGAGGCTCCATCATTGATTAAAGAGAAGGCAAAGAAGATTGAGAAAAAAGAGATGACAGCTTGGATGTGGAGGCCTTTAAGAAACCTACAAGACAAATACGCAAGTCTTGCTGCAGAGAAATTAATGTCCAAAGAATGGTTTTTTGGCAAAAAGGATAAAGATCATTGCATGAAAGATTGCATCATCCAACACGTCAAGCGTGATGCAGTAAAGAGTGCAATTGAATATTTATTGGGAGAAAAAAATATTCCAATTAGCCAATGTAAAATTGATCATAACATTGTGAGGCAGATGGCATCAGCTTTACCGTCAGCTAAACAAAAGGCTTGGGCGCATAAATGGGTGAAGGTAGAAGATGATGGATCTGAAATTACTCCCTCTATGAGAAGTGACATTCCGGAAAATGTGTATGCATATGCACAAAAAGTCATCAATAACCACACTCTCAGAAAAGAAAAAACTTTGAACAAGGGCTTTTATTTCATACATGAAATCATTTCAGAGTCTGGAAAGAGTGTTGAGTGCAAGGGAGTTTCATTGAATGATTTTTTGTCCGACAACACTGCTTGGGAGAGACCTCAGCTTTTCTTTGTCTATGAAATATCACCGGATGACATCCATCAACTCCTTGACAGAATATTACATACCACCATTGGTAGAGTGGGACAATGTAATATAGTCATATTTGCTGATAAACATGACAAGGAACAAATGTCTGCTACCCTAGAAAAACAATATGGCAATGAGCTCAAGATTTACAATGGGATATACTCAAGAAAAAGGGACAAGAGAGAATGCGGTCTCAAGATACAGAGTCTAGAAACCTTTTTCTTGTGCATGAAGAGCCCTTACAATGATCACTCCTTACAAAACAATATAAGAGGGAATGCAAAGAGATTGCAACTACTGCTGGAAGAGCATGAAGCTCCAAGTCCCCTCCATCGCAACGCAAATCACTATGAAAGGCCAGCAAAAAGTGCTGATCTTTTAATTAGTATGATGGAATTTTTGCTACCGTTCGGATGGGAAGTCACATTGTGCTGAATGGGACATTTATTTGAAGCTCTTATCAGAAAAGGACACAATGTAAATATTATTGAGAGCCTGCTTGCTTGGAATACCTTGATACCGTGGCTTCTCTCACAATAAAGTTTGATAAGAAAGGTCCGATCTCACATGAAGAGGATGACATAGAGATGATCATGTATGATGAGAGCAAGAAAGATGATGAAAATGATCAAAGCTCTGGATATAATAGTGAGGACACCAGCGATAGCAAGGAAGCAGAAGAAGATGGATATGACACTGACCTTGCCTCTGAAGGTTACATAAAAAGACCACGAAGATATATAGAGGTATGAAAACTTATGTTTAATTTTCTTTATTCATTTAAAGGTCTTTTTAAATTTATAATTAATTTAAAATTTTGAATCTCATAATTATTTTATCCTTTTATAGGAGAAGGGAGAGGAGGAGGATGAGGAGGACATAGCTGGAGCAGAGAATATAGAAAGCTCATCTCAAGAAAGCAAAGCTGCTCTGGCTATCCATCGGATGACTCTAGAAAATAATCATACATTGCAGCAAATGGAGAAGTCATTTCAAGCTAGGTTTCAAGTTCGAGAACAACCTCTTACTTTTATATTCGATGAAGAGGACATTTCAATCCTCATAAACTTCAAGAAAGAGGTCAATGACAAGGTCATAATAGCCATCCTCAGGTTTGACACAAACTTTTTACTGACTTTGTGCTTTTGTATTTCCATTGGATCAAATGAACTAATATTCTTTTCTTTTTATTGCAGTATGGTTTTACAACAGCTTCCGCTATATATACAAAGATGTGCATATATGGTCGATCCTCTTGTTTCTAGTGTACTTAGCAATAAGCAGAAGACCATAGATGATGTTTTTAAGTGGTTGCAACCTATTGATTTGACTGCGGCATGAGTTATCTTTACCGCATATCACGAGGAGTGAGTATCAATCCCTACCTAGCTTATCTCTTACATTGTGGAGGATTATATCAAATAATAATTATTCTTAATTGATAATGCAGCTTGCATTGGAGCTTGGTAATGGTGGACATCTTAGCCAAGCAATGCTTCTTTGTTAATTCAATAGCATCTATCCATGGCAGTGTGTCAGAGTAAGTATAACCTACTTGTGTCATAATTATGTCAATGAGATGCATCCTATGCAATGCGCACATTCATTTATGTTTTCTATTTTGATGTGTAGATCTGCTCGAAAGTTGGTAGGTGCTATAGATGCACTTATGCAAATGGAGGGTGACTTGGAAGATCAAATAGAGTATGTAACATGCCCTGCAGCGAAGCATAATGATGACCACAGTTGTGGATGGAGAGTCGGATATAACTGCTTTTTGCTCCTTGCTCAAATTTTTAATTTGAGAGGCAGTGAAACCTCATTGTCCACATATACAGACTTGCATCTATATGCATTTATGTCATCTATCATTAAGGCATTTATTGATAACGTGGTGGAGCATCCAGAGGAAACATTGGTTGCTACGCCCATAAGTTGTCCTGATGTAACCGCTGTATTGGACGAAATGGGGAGCTCTTCTAAGGTTAGGGTCATCATTAGCAAGCAACCTCGTGTTTTGACTTTTGGTAGCGAGGAAGTTACAATCCTCTCCGACCCTTTGAAAGAGGCTAATGACAAAGTCATGATGGCCATCCTCAGGTTTGATATGAACATCTCTTGGCTTGATACTTCAATCATTTGATTCAATTTGCTTCTAACATTTGTTTATTTATTGCTGCAGTATGGTTATATCTCATTTTCCTAGATCAGTACAGAATCGCGTCTGTATGCTCGATTCTCTTCTTTCAGCTGTACTTAGTGATACCAAGAAGACGGTAGATGATGTTTGTTCAATTCTACAACCTTTAGACTTGGATGGCATACTACTTGTCTTTATGCCATACTATGAGAAGTAAGTATGGTCTCAATCTTTCTTTTACTCTCTTATTTATAATATTGTGTCAATTAATACTTAATATTGTGATAAATCTTATCGCTCTTTATTGGTGATGTAGTTCACATTGGAGCCTAATAGGATGGGACCTTGATGACAACCATTGTTGGTTTGTCAACTCAATTACAGGCTTTCACGTGGTGTTTAGGTAAGTGTTCTTTTATCATATCATTATGAACATTTACTACACAAATTCACTTTGTCATATGTCATGATGGACAGGTCTGCAAACAAGTTAGTTTCTGCGATTATGAAAATCAGGGAGTATCAAGACCAACCAAATTTCCAGACACGCCTCGCAGTGGAGCAGAAAGACATGTTTAGTAGTGGGTGGAGAATTGCCTACAACTTCATGTTGTATCTCAATGAAATTTTTGAACATGTCTCCATAGAAGCATATACCAAGCTCGAGCTACAAGATTTTGTGGCTAAGACTGTTCACTATCTAACTGCTATCATTGGGAAATAACATGATGGACTCAATGAAGAACCTAAGGGAGCCAAAGAAAAAGAAGAGACAATTCAGTCTCCTTCTGTATCACAGCCTCAAGTAGAAGCATTACAGTCTACACTTGAATTCTACACTTGAATTAGAGGCTCAATGCATTCTTCCTACACAAGAAGTGGAGACTCAATGTGCATATACAACATCACATCTTGTAAAGGAGAAAGAGATTAAGTCTATCCCGATTGCACCAGAAGTAGAATCTCAATGTACACCATCCACACAAGTAGAGACTCAATGTACTCTTAGAGAATCACAGCCTCAAGCGGACTCATCAGACTCTATTCAGTTGTAAAACATATAGAAAGAAACATGAGTCCTTGAAGATTTTTATCTTGTTTGTATTGATTGATGATAGTGTTATTAAAACTTATGTTAAATGTTGCAATACATTAGGATATTTTATAATATTTATTCATTACAATACATTAGGTTTTACTTTTTTGAAAGTCTAATTTATTATGTACAATAAATATCTTATGATGAGAATCTAATAATTATATCATTCTTATGTTCCATCACTTTATTTTATAGATTTCAATGTACTCAAAATCTATCATTTATTATGTACAGCAAGTCTAACTTATATTATATTAAAAGAATATCTCATGATGAGATTCTAATAATTACTAACTTATATTATATTAAAAGAATATCTCATGATGAAATTCTATTAATTATATCATTCTTGTGTTCCATCATTTTATTTTATAGATTTCAATGTACTATCACTATCTTACATGTCTCAAATGTCTCCCATTACGGTCTTGCATCCCATCATTTTATTTTATAATGTCTTGCATTACGGTCTTGCATCTAGTCATCTCGCATTACGGTCTTGCATCTGTAGTTCTATAAATTCCCTAGTAGTCGTTCATCTTCTATATCTCACCCGCAGCAGACACTTCTTCCACTTTGCTCTTCTTACCTTACTGCTCTCCTCAAGCTTGCTCCTTCCATCTTGCCCGCAGCCTTGCCTCCTCTTCTCAAGCATACTCCTTTCATCTTGCCTTACCTCCTCTAGTTACCTTCCTCACTCTCGTTACCTTCCTCACCTCGTTCGTCTTCTATATCTTTCCTCACTCTCGTTACCTTCCTCACCTCGTTCGTCTTCTATATCTCACCCGCAGCAAAAACTTCTTCCACTTTACTCTTCTTACGTTACTCCTCTCCACACTTCTTCCACTTTACTCTACTTACCTTACTCCTCTCCTCAAGCTTGCTCCTTCCATCTTGCCCGCAGCCTTACCTCCTCTTCTCAAGCATACTCCTTTCATCTTGCAGCCATTATGGTCTTTTTAAGGTAATCGATTCTGTCGAGCAAGCCATTAGCAGCCTCAAAGAATGGATTGCCGAGAACCAAGGAAAGAGAGAGGAGAGAAAGCAAAATCCAGCTCCATTAACCCAGTACGAGAAGGATGACTTTGCTTGTCAGAAGGGCTTAGAGAAGGAAGAGGGAAGAAAAATAAGTATGGCTACTACTGAAATAGATAAATTGCAGTCATATAGGAGAGAGTTGATAGACTTTCAAAGGGAGATATCTTTGCGTGTGGCTCGTTATGGAAGATTTTCCCCCGAGGAAGCGCAAGCCATTCGGAATAAACAAAGTGTTTATGCAGGAGAAAATTCATCAATCCTTACTTCTCTTCTATAATTTTAACTACATCGATGAGGAAGAGATGAGCTTAGCTCTTGAATGGGTTGAATTTAGGCTAAGGACTTGAAAATAGAAAATTCATCAAATTGAATGGCTGTAGTCTTGAAAATCTCAGGCTTAACTTTTGAAGGTGTTTATTAACACCATTAAATATTAAGAGAGTTTACAATAACCGAATCTTATTTTTTCAACTAACTTATCTAGGCTGCGTTAAATTTTATAATTTTAGTTTCATGTCCTTAAAAAATATATAAAAAAATGCTTGTTTTTATGTTTTTATATGTGCTTTGAAGATTGGGTTTTTCTTAAATTTTATCTGAAAACTAGTCCAAAAGTATATGTAAAAATGAATTTGTACATTGACAAGTCCAAAATTAATGAAATAAGTGTTTCAAGTACTCTTTCTTTCACTAAAGCGTGCTAGTTATTAAGGGACATTAAATGTAGTCTTTACCCCAACTACTGCTGTTTTTATTAAAGAAGGGCCATAGTGTTTTGCCACCTGGTTAGGTTGCCTTTCTTTAGTACTACCTCAACGATTCTCTTCCTTTCATTAAAGCATGGCCATAGTGTCACTAAAGGGCACTAAAGGTTGTCTTTTTTTAGTACAAGAGTCATTGTACTACCTCAAGTACTCTTTCTTTCACTAAAGCGTGCTAGTTATTAAGGGACATTAAATGTAGTCTTTACCCCAACTACTGTTGTTTTTATTAAAGAAGGGCCATAGTGTTTTGCCACCTGGTTAGGTTGCCTTTCTTTAGTACTACCTCAACGATTCTCTTCCTTTCATTAAAGCATGGCCATAGTGTCACTAAAGGGCACTAAAGGTTGTCTTTTTTTAGTACAAGAGTCATTGTACTACCTCAAGTACTCTTTCTTTCACTAAAGCGTGCTAGTTATTAAGGGACATTAAATGTAGTCTTTACCCCAACTACTGCTGTTTTTATTAAAGAAGGGCCATAGTGTTTTGCCACCTGGTTAGGTTGCCTTTCTTTAGTACTACCTCAACGATTCTCTTCCTTTCATTAAAGCATGGCCATAGTGTCACTAAAGGGCACTAAAGGTTGTCTTTTTTTAGTACAAGAGTCATTGTACTACCTCAAGTACTCTTTCTTTCACTAAAGCGTGCTAGTTATTAAGGGACATTAAATGTAGTCTTTATCCCAACTACTGCTGTTTTTATTAAAGAAGGGCCATAGTGTTTTGCCACCTGGTTAGGTTGCCTTTCTTTAGTACTACCTCAACGACTCTCTTCCTTTCATTACAGCATGGCCATAGTGTCTTGAAATTTGGATTGTAAAAGCACATGTAACTTTTGCGCTGACAAATCAACTAGTCTCTCTTTCTCTCTCTCTCTTCCCAAATGCTGACAAATCTACTAGTCTCTCTTTCTCTCTCTCTCTTCCAAATCAACTCAACTCGTCCCTCAGTCATCTTGTTATATCTCTTCACCTCCACCCTTCAGCTCGTTGTATCACTCTCATAGACCTTGAGTTTTTCGAAGACTTTTTCTGCTTTTGAGCTTCAATGTGATGCATTGAGTTCTCCTTCTCTAGAGACCCATGCTCCTTCACCGCCATGAAGTCTGCCCCTACGTTCCTTTCTACGCTCCTTGTCCCATTTCTGCTCTCCTTCCTGTCGCCCGCCATCGCCCAACAAGACATCCCTTGTTGTCCCTCCAACAAAACATCCGTTTCCTTAGGTTCTCTATTGCCGCCTGAGGGTAGCCCTAAGGTCGGTGAAAACCTCCCTCTGCTGGAATCTTCCAATGGTAGCTATATCTTGGAGCTTGGAGTCTGGCAAGACAATACCGGCACTTACTGCATGGCTGGAGTGAGCAACACGAAAATAGGAACCTGGCCGCAGCTTTGGGCTGCCAATAATGCGAATCCGCTGGCAGCCACTACCTGTCAACTGAACCTAAGTGACAGCGGCGATTTGTCACTGCAGTCCGACGGAAGCCGCACGTCTTGGAGTACCGGCACTGCCGGATGGGGCGTCCGAAGCTTGATCTTGGAGGAGTCTGGCAATCTGGTTTTGAGAGGTGCACAGGGACGCCCTGTGTGGCAGAGTTTCCAGCAGAGTCCAGTTTTCTACGTTGCATCAGGCATGAATTTTACCACAAACACTACACTCTTTTCTTCGCTTCCAGTTCTGTACGCGAAAGCCCAGTTCAGTGTTGCAGGAAAGTATGGCATGAAATTAGGCAGCCAGGGTCGCCTATTTCTTTACACGAACGGGAATAACACTAGCACGCCTTTCGTATATTGGAGTTACGGTGTAGATTCCAAATCGACGCCAGTAGCTTATGCAACCATAGAGGATGGCATAATTTTTTATGACAACCAGTCGACGGTTCTTGGAACCTTACGTCCTACAATTAAAGCAGTACCGCACGGCACGGGGAGAGTACTCAATATAGGGAATCGATTCGGCAACTTGCTGGCATATTACTGGAATGGCAGTAATTGGACACTCTTTTATAACTCATCAATGGGTGCCTGCGAAAACCCCTATCACTGTGGAGATCAATTCAGTATATGCGATCCCGCGACTGCTCTGTGCACTTGTCCAACAGGTTTCACAGGATGTGAGCCATCGAGCAATTTTGGAAACAATGCCGGCTGCATCTCGTCGAAGCGGTCTACCTTGGTCACTGTGAACGTCTCCTTTCATCCTCAGATGTCCGCCCTTTCACCCAAGTCTCTCAAGGAATGCCAGACATCGTGTTTGGAAAACTGCAGCTGCACGGCTGCTCTCTATGATTCCAGGACTAGTTCATGCTCGCTTTTCTCGGCCCTGCAGACGGTGTCAAAAGCTGGAAACGGCACTCAGCTTCTCTTCCTCAAAATTGTCGCCGAGAGAGACTCCTCCAAGAAATGGGAAGTGATAGGAATCGTAGGTGGAATTGCAGCATTCGCTGTAGTGTCTTTGTTGCTGGCCTTTTGCTGTTACAGAAAGACTACACGCCGGGGAACGTCGGGGACAGAGGAACTTTTCTTAACTGAGCTTCCTCGACTTCCTCCACGGTTCTCATACAGAGATCTCCAAGCTGCAACCAAAGACTTCTCCATCAAACTAGGTGCTGGAGGTTTTGGGACAGTGTACGAAGGTGTTCTTCCGTCTGGGATCAAAGTAGCCGTCAAAAAACTGGAAGGAGCGCAGGATCAGAGCTGGGATCAATTTCGGGCGGAAGTTGCAACTATTGGGAGCATATCGCACGTGAATCTAGTGAGGCTGAGAGGATTCTGCATGGAAGAAGGGATGAGGCTACTGGTGTATGAGCACATGGCCAACGGATCTTTGGACAAATGGCTGTTTGAATCGAAATCGAAAACAGATTCTTCAAGGGAGGTGCTTGATTGGGAGATGAGGTGCAGAATAGCATTGGAAACAGCCAGAGGCCTGGCTTACCTTCATCATGAATCTGAAGAGAGGATCGTGCATTGCGATGTGAAGCCAGAGAACATTCTTCTCGATTCCCACATGGGTGCCAAGGTGGCAGATTTCGGCCTCGCCAAGCTTGTGCCAGGTGGTCACCAGAGCTTCGCCATGACCACCCTCAAAGGAACCAGGGGTTATCTTGCTCCAGAGTGGCTCCGTGACCCCACCATCACCCCTCGTATCGATGTTTACAGCTTCGGTGTCGTCTTGCTCGAACTAGTGAGCGGTCGACGGTGCCTCGATGGCGATGTTGGCTACTTGCCCACTTGGGCCATGCGTGTTGCGGCCGCCATCCTTGCTTTGCCACCAGCACCCATGCATGACTCCCACCCTATTGTTCTAGCCGAGGAGCATGGCCATGACCTCGCCCAATTGCTCGACACACGCCTTCAAGGAAGCGTGCCCCTTGCCAGCCTCAAACGTCTGGTGAGTATAGCCCTCTGGTGTGTCCAGTCACAGCCTGCGACTCGGCCTACCATGGCTACCTTGGTCCAGATGCTTGAGGGTGTGATCGATGTCCCTCCACCTCCCCTTCTCTCCTCTCTCTCCTTTGATGGCTTCTCATCATGTCCTACCTCTGAAGCTACAATGTCCACTAGCTCGTTTGCTGCTACCGCTGATTCTTCTCTCACAACCTCCTCCTCATCTCATGTCCACATGTGCACCTCTACTACCAACTTTGAAGGCAACTCTTCTTCTACAACGCCCTTGTTGCATCTCTTTGCCCCTTCCCATGTGCAGTAAACTAGCCTCCTCAACATTGGAACAATTCTCAATAAGGAAATTCCATATGGGGCTTTCAAAGTGAATTTTATTTCCTTGTTGGTAAATTCTTATGCAACTAGCATTTTCCTTGGAGATGATGTGTTGTTATTGTTGACATTTTGATTTATCGTTGGTCAAATAAGTTCTTGGGGCACTATCCCTTTTTTCGGAATAAGTTCTTATGTCTCTACTCGATAGAAGGTAGATGTTGCACTTACGTAGTCCTGAACTAATGTCGCTTTGCCCTTGTCCTTGCAAGAGTATGTTCTTATGTAACTACATTTGTTAAGGTAGGGTGGCCTTGATTTTTCATTTGCATTAGGCTTACTAATTTTTGTTGCCTCTCACTTGATGGTGACTGGTGTAGATTCATGGGTCTCCACTCCTACTTTGCACCTTGTTAATGAAATTATTGTTGATGCACATAGAGGATGAGTTTGTACAATGTACATTAGATATCTAGATAGAAGTGTTCTCTAGGTAATAACCCTAGGCTTGCTGTAATGGTTGGGTTCCAATGGTAGTGTTCTCTAGGTAATAACCCTAGGCTTGATGTAATGGTTGGGGTCCAATGGTAGTGCACTTTATTTATTTGACATCATCACTTTCTCTGTTGTTTGCATGACAGTTTGACTTTCGATGCTGAGGTTTCTTAGGAATCCATATGCACGACTCAAATTTGAAGTATCCTTGGGTCTCTCCACATTTACTTGGTAGCATCCATCTTTTTGGATCTTGTAATGGTTCTTGTTGAGAATCAAAATGGGGGTGTTGAAGCTAATATTGATGCACTTGCTTTGATAATTGGTAAAGATTAGTACTTTCAGACATTAAAAATCTTCACATAGCAATAATTATTGAGGTGTAGTTCTTGATCTTTAAGTTGGTTGTGTTTTGAAGGTGGCTATCCCTTCATGCTAATTAATTTGGTGATTTGAAACTTGGATCCACCTCTTACCAAGCATGATAGCTCCAGTAAATGTACCAAGGGGTCACAAAATCCTTGCAAGGCACAATATGATTTCCCATTGAAACATTTAATAATTCGAGAGCCAACAACATTTATTGAAGTACCTCCTCCAGATTGAGATTTACAATAAGATAACTAGAGGCGACTGAGCTCTTTCCATGTTTCCCAAGAAGATAAGGTTGTGGCTTGCTTTCGTATGAATCACGGCTTGCAATTGTTCTTTTTGGTCCATTGATTCCAACACCCTACCCAAAGTCAAGCTTGTGGAAACTTGGGTTAACCTTAACCTAACCTAATATTAACATATAAATTGCTAAGTTCTTATAGGTAGGAAAGTATATCCAAAAGCCCAAATGTTGACATAATCATTGTCATAGTATTGGAAACACATATTCTCCCATCAGAATTTGCATTGAAAAGGGAGGGGGAGGAGGATGGAGGAGATGAGAGGGAGAGAAGGGAGGGCAGCCAAAGACACGCTTCTAATGATAGCTAGCTTGATAGTCACATAACAAGTGATAAAGATTTTATTGATAGTCACAGTACATGCAATAGAAATTTACTAAGGAATAATATAAAGTACATTCAAACACAACTCATCACTACTAAGGGTTCAAACCAAAAGTTATTGATCCTAAATCTCCTGTGCACAAAACTATGATAACTAGAGGCGATTGAGATAACAATAAGATAACTAGAGGCGACTGAGCTCTTTCGATGTTTCCCAAGAAGATAAGGCTGTGGCTTGCTTTCATATGAAACAAGGCTTGCAATTGTTCTTTTTGGTCCATTGATTCCAACACCCTACCCAAAGTCAAGCTTGTGGAAACTTGGTTATTACAAAATTTCCCTTTAAAAACAAGGTAATATAAAAATAAATATGTGCCATCCAAGCTACAAAATTGCAAAATTGCCAAAAGCTCTCACATCATGTATTATTACAAAGTTCCCTTTCAAAGAGGGTAATACAAAATGAATGAGAGGTACAAAATTGCAAAATCCTGAAGCATGGAAGAATCTACACTAAACTATTGATCCTCCTCCTCCTCCTCCTCCTCCTCCTCCTCTTCCTCTTCTTGATCATGTCAATCTTTGCTCTTACCTCTTGCACCTCCGATCTTGTCTCCTCACGTGATGTCTTCGCCTATGTCTTCACACAGGTTGGCCATGCCCTAAGAATGTTGCATGAAACAATTTAGGAAATATAACTAAAGCTTGACTGTAAAAATGGAAAGGTGAAACGTGATCAAGAACAAGGAGGATCAAAGACTTACATGGTGACTTTCAACTACCATTCAATGGGTACTCCCCTATGATCCAACCTCTCAAAGAGAGCTCATGTGCCATGCTCAAACGCATATCTATAGTCCTCATTCGTAGGGTTTTTAACCAATTGTAAAATGCTTGTTAACCCAGATTTAAAAAACATAAGATGAAGTGCTATGATCAAAACAATGTATTCAAACCAAACTAAAAAATACAAAAGAATTATGTAGTACACATATACTTACCACTCACGCCTCGAATCCTTCGCTACCACCACTCCCGAGGTGTGAAGCACCTCTACTACGCATACGTGCTCATAATGCCTTTCGATGCTTGTCCCACTTCTATGGCTTGTTGCAAAGCTCTACCTTGGCCCTATTCCAATAGACTCGCTTATTCACATGAGGAGGCATCAACCTGGCCTCCCTTACCATGTCACGGATCTTTAATCGGTGATGTTTGAGAACATCTCCCATGCATCTAAGCATGTACCTCATATCAAACTCCTGACCAGGTGATACTAGATATTCCTTGAGCTAAGCTATGACATAGTATTTTTTCATTTAGGTTTGCCTTGGCCATGGATCTAGATGATCTCCTTTAAGTCATTGCCATAATAAAGTTGCTCTATATCTAAGGGAAACCAAGAGCATCAGAATGGGCTAAGGTGGCAGATGTAGGGGTGGCCACAACATTGGGAGGTGTGTAGGTGGTGCATGGTGTATGGTGGCATTGGGAGGGGTGGCAGTGGTGGTGGGAGGGGTGGAGTTGGAGCGAGAGGTGGCGGTAGTGGTGTGTTTTGTCTCAGCGTATCTGTCTCAACTTGGAATGTCTATACTCATCCACGTCATCTGAGGCTCCTAAATCACAACATCCCATACTCTTCCTATGATGATGGCTCACCATGAGGAGGGGGCCGCCCACTCAAGAGAGGTGACCCCTTGGAGGGGAGGTGGCCTACTATACAGAGAAGTAAAAGAGGCAAGATAAGGGGTCATGCAAGACTAAATCTGTCACTAAAATGCCTCTAGTTGGTTAGGGACCATGCTAGAGATAATGTTGTCTGGACTCATCTGCAAGGTGCATGTTGAATGGCTTGCTAGATGACCCATGACTAAACATAGCTATTACAACGAAAACATGCAAACAAATGAATTAAAATTTTGAATTAGCAAAACTTGAGTTGCAAAAAAACAATTGTGGCTCCAATCTCCTTTTTCACAAGATCCAACCTATTCCATGGTCTTTGTGTCCAGTTCCTAGTTGCTTTCATATTGGCTTTGGGGGAGAGCCTTGATGCATCTAGGCAGCAATATTGAGTCTTATGAGGATAGAATGAGTAGACATAGGTTAAACATGTGGGTAGGATATACTCTTTGCAACCAATAATCTTTGAGTGTGATTATCTATACCCTGATCAGTCACATGCACACTAGATAGTACACTAGGAGCCGTGACTATTGGTTTCACTTTGGGAAGATTCTAATGAGCTAGTTCAAGATATGGCGCCTAGGGTACAATTGAAAATGTTATAGTCCTATTGTGCATTAATTATGTGCTTGCAGAAAGAGAAATGGGAAAAAGGTATGGATGTAGAGAAGAGAAGAGGGATCAAATGCAGATTGCATGATGTAGAAAGAGAAGAGGAAAATAGCGATGGAGTGTAGAATCTAGAATGTGGAAAGAGAGGAGGGAACATAGAATACAAAAAGAGAATGGAAGAGGGAATACAAAAGAGTGATGGAATGTGGAAAAAGAGAAGAGAAGAGGGAATGCGGAAAGAGGGAAGGAGATCCTAAAAGAGTAATGTGGAAAGACAGATGGAATGCGGAATCCAGAATGGAAACAATGATGTAATGAAGAATGTGGAATCTATTAAAAGAAGAGAAGAGAAAAGGGAAAAAGGAATGGAATGCATAAAAAGAAGAGAGAGAAGAGGGAAAGAGGAACGAAATGTAGAATGCAAAAAGAGAAGAGGGAAAGAGCGATGGAATGCAGAATTGTGGAAAGAGAAGAGGGAAAGAGCGATGGAATGCAAGATGTGGAATGCAAAAGAGAGGAGAGAATGCGGGATAGAATGCAAAAAAAGAAATAGAAGAGAAGAGGGAAGGCAGAAAGAGGAAGATAGAAGAGAAGATGGAATGCGAGAAGAGGAAAAGAGAAGCAAAGAGTGAATGCTGAAAAAGAAGAGGGACGGGATGTGAAAAAGAGAAGAGGTATGGAATGCAAAAAAAGAAGAGGAAAAGAGAGGGAAAGAGAAGAGAAGAGGGAATGTGGAAAAAGAGGAGAAGGAAAGGGAATGTGAAAAGAGGGAAAGGGAAGAGAAGAGGGAATGTGGAAAAAGTGGAGAAGAAAAGGGAATGTGGAAAGAGGGAAAGGGAAGAGAAGAGGGAATGTGGAAGAAGACAAAATGCAAAAAAAGAAGAGAGATAGAAGGTAGAAAAAAGAGAGAAGAGGGATGGAATGCAAAAAAAGGGCAAGAGAAAGGGTAGGGCCAAAGAGAGGGAAGGGCAAGAGAGAGAAAAGTGATGTAGAAAACCAAAGGAAGGGTTGAAAACAGATGGAAAAGGGCTGAAAAGAGATGAAGAGGGATGGATGTAGAAAAGAGAAGATAGAGGGATGTAGAAAAGAGAAGAGAAGAAATGAGAGTGGAAGCGGTGTGGGAAAGAGAAGAAAAGAGAGATGAAAGAGGGATGTAGCAAAAAGAGAATAGAGATATAGAAAGAGGAAGAAAAGGGAGAAGAAAGAGGGAATGTAGGAAGGGAAGAGTTTCTAATCTAGAGCTCGGATTGCCAGGTATGGGGTGTACTAGGGTTGCCTATGGATGCCTGCAAAAGACAAAAAAAAACCATTTTTCATAAATACCATCAAGAAGCAATGGAAGGAGAGCAAAGAAAGTCAAAGGAGAAATAAGAAAGCAAGGCAAAGAAGAAACTAGGCAACAAAAGGAGACGAAGGCAAGAGAAAGGAGAAACAAGAAAGTAAGAGGCATTCTTCTTGTTGCTTCTCTAAGAAGGGGGCATCATTTTCTAAGAAATCTTATTTTTTTTTCTTTCATGAATGTTAAAAACTTAAGGGAAACATGTTAGAGACTTAACAAAGGAACTAAAAATGAAACCAAACACTTAAGGAAACAAAATAGGATGAAAGAGCCACTTATCTTAAGGAACTTAAAAAGGAAGCTTGGTGGGGAGGAAGCAAGGTGGAGAGGGAGCTTGTGGAGAGGAAGCAAGGTAGAGAGGGAGCTTGGTGGAGAGGGAGCAAGGTGGAGAGGGAGATTGGCATAGAGGGAGAAAGGTGGTTGAGGGAGCAAGGTGAGGGAGTGTCACATTGTAGAATGAGGTGAAAAAACATTTTCAAATTTTTGGAGTTCCCAAACCATTTGTGGTTATCATAATAGATGTTGTACTAAAAAAAGCACATCATTAGTATGGCCATTGATATACGCATTGGTATACCAATGCCTACATTGACAAAAATAGAGCACTAATGTTTTGGGTTGATACTTGATCTTTTTGGGTTTTGATTTTATTATTTGGCATCATTTTGGATGTGTGGATATGCCTAGAATGAGTGGAACCTCATCAAATTAAGGCCCAATGCCTGGGAGCTCCAAGTGGCTTAGCCAGATGCCTGGGAACCTCATCAAATTAGGGCTCAATGCACAGGAGCTCCAAGTGGCTTAGCCAGAGGTTGCCTTGTCCTTGCACAAGCTGCAAGTGACAAATTTGATGTGAGTGCCATATCGCCATGCACTCATATAGGGAGTTTTCACGAGATGCTTTTCAAATTCCGAATGTTGATGAGCTAGATCATCGATGAGTCAATGGTGTTCACGATTGCATGCATATTGCACACAATTCTTTCCATGAAACCCTTATACAAGATGAAGAGGAAGAGAGAACAGTTGCATCTTTTATGGTTGTACCTGATGTGGCATCTTGCATGACCCATAACTTATGCATTGCTCAATAGAATTCAACAAACTTTGTCTTCAAGTTGTATTAACCATTCCAAACTTGAACATGAGACCAAAAACTTCTGGAATAAGGATTTATAATGAAGCCTTTACAGCATTACAAGTGCTATGTTGTAGCATGCATCTTGAAGACTATAGGATATAGCAATTTATTCAAAAACATTAAATTTTTGTTCTATACATATATGCAACCAAGTAATCATTCAAAAGTACACTAAGTGAGCCCAAGGACACACCTAAATGAGAACATTAGGCATGGATTAACGGCCCTCCAATGTTGTGCTAAAGTGATGCGCACCCATTTGAGAGCATGTTCCATAACTTTTTTTAAAAATTTATTGAAAACCAAAATAGATTGAAATTTTGGAATCCAAACTAGTGGGACTACTGTATGGTGGTCTTAAAACATCAATAGTTGCTGATATTGGTATCTAGATTCACCCTAAAATGGAAGAACTTAAAAATGTGCAATTTGTGCATATGCAAAGATCTTTTAATAAATCCAAGGCTATTTACAATTTTGAATTGTTTCTTTTTCCATGCACTTTCTTACTATATGGCTCATAAGCATGCCAAAGGTCATTGCATTTCATAATACATAGCATTAAACCCGATAGCTTGCCCTTTGGCCTATTTATGTTTTGAAGCATTTAAGGCCACATTTCAATTGTTTAGGATATCCAATTCTATTGGCATGTATCACTAGAGGGGGAAAAGCCGGCGACTGAAATTTTTGATACTCCCGTGAATTTTGAATTTTCACACCTCTTGCCCATCAAATCTTGGAAGATTAAGTACTTGCAACCTATCCTGCCTTCTTGCAAACACCTTGCAACTTGCACGCACCTTGACATGACCTTGTACAAACTTTGGTTTGGCATTGTCTTCTTTTGGGTAAGTTGTCTTCTATTCTTTGCTCGCCTTACAAGCTAGCTTTTCTGGGTCTATTCTGGACTGATCATAGCCATGGCTTCAATGGCAACATGCAGCTCGCCATGGCTTGCAAGAGAAGTAGACAGAGGCTGCGAGACAAGAAAGCTAAAAAGCTTGGTCAAGGCACAAGGAACAGATTACGGGTTGAGGAAAGCTATGGCACAGTATCAAAATGGCAATGAAAGACACTTTTACAACATTTGCAAAGGGAGAAACAACTAGAAGAAAAAAGACTCCTTATGGAGTAGTAGCGAGAAGCAGTTACAAATGCACGCATTCAATCATTGCCATTGAAGCGAAGAACACAAGTTGTGGCATCACGATTGGTGGGAGCATTCGAGGCAGCAACATCAGGCCATTCAGGTGAATACTAGTCTCAAGTCTTCAAAAGCTTTAGCCTGCAGCCTAATGTTCATAAAGTAACAACCCTACCAACACCTCAGGAGATGCATGCCCAAGAGGCACGATGCTCTCTAACTTGAGAAATGGCCTACAAAAATTGAAATGGGTGCATAGCTTAGATCAACTAGCTGCAAAGAGGGCAACATTAGCTCTATTGGTGTCCCCTAAAACAATGGAGAAACGGCTTGGGTGCACAATTCTGAAGATGTTATCAATTAGAAGGACCAATGTGGCTCTAGCGCTTGAACATAGAGTAGAAGCAATGCACGATCATCCCGATCTAAGAAGTTTGTGGACTTCAATAGAATGCAAGAAAAGGAGAGACAACCTAAGTGCGGAAGTCATTGATGAAGTGACGATGTTTTGGCATGAAAATACGAGAGCTTCTCCAAATAGAAAGGACATCTGTAAAAAGAAGACGGGATGCAAGGTGTTTGAGGAGCACATCGTACACATGCTTGATACAACGCAGGTCAGTGGTGCCTAAACCAGCCTGGTGGTTGTTTGTGATAGAGACTTAGGATAGGTTACTTGTTTCATTTCTTAAACCAGGCTTGTACTAAATGTGATTGTTGTCCTAAACCAACCCGATGGTTGGAAGATCATGCAACCATAGGTTGATTCAACTCAATCACCATTTATGTGATTGTCCTAAACCAACATGGTTGAACAGACATTAATTGTTGACTAACCCGGTGGCATGGTAGAGCAAAAATTAAGAGTAGTATATTTCACAATAGAAAAGCAATATATTGTTATTTTACTAAACCAGCCCGATGGTTGGAACATCATGCAACCATGGCTGCTTCATCTCAATCACCAGCTATCTGATTGTCTTACCAGCTATGTGATTGTCTTGAACCAACTTGGTTGAACAGACATTAGTTGTTGATGGTCCCGGTGGTTGAAATTACTGTGTTTCTTAGTACTCAAATTAGTTAAATTTAACTTCCTGCTATTCGGGTCATATACCACTTAATTTCTAGACCGGGATGGCTTGTACTTAATGTGATTATCCTAAGCCAGCCCGATGTTTGTTCAAGACAAACATTAGCTACTGATTGAAATTATGAAATTGAGAAATGAAAAGAAATATATTGTTATTTTCTAATTATGAAATGTTATTTTCTAATTGTGAAATTCATAAATGAAAAGATACTTGTTTTGTCTAATATGTGAAATTGAAGATCATTAGGCTAAACCAGCCCGGTGGTTGAAATTGTGACTGTCCTAAACCAGCCCAGTAGTTGAGATTGTGATTGTCCTAAATGTGTCCTAAACTAGCCCGGTGGTTGACATGTCCTAACCCAGCCCAATGATTGAAATTGTGACTGTCCTAAACCAGCTCGATGGTTGAAATTGTGACTGTCCTAAACTAGCCCGGTAGTTAAAATTGTGACTATACTAAATGTTTCCTAAACGAGCTCGGTGGTTCACTGTCCTAAACATGTCCTAAACTAGCCCGGTGATTGAAATTGTGACTATCCTAAACCAGCCTGGTAGTTGAAATTGTGACTGTCCTAAACCAGCACGGTGATTGAAAATTATTTTTCTTCATTATATACTTTAATTAGATGCTTTTTGTGCATATTGTGTTTTGTCTTGTTTTAGTAGTGCAAAAAGGGGACTCATTGTACTATTGTTCCATTCAAAAGAGGGCTCATTGTTTTATTGTTCCCGCATGTTGGGTCAACAGACGGAGTTGAATCTCAAGTTTATGGATCAGAATCCTGACATTTCAATTGGGCAGAGGAGCTTTGCATTATAAGCTCTGGTACATCAAGAAAGTCAAAGACAGGAATGTTTATTGTTGCAAAATGCACATAGACTTTGACCTGGATGACCAGCAAGCTATGAATGACTTGAGATCTGATCATGTTGGAGCATTGCTCTATGGGAATTGATGCCCATGTCTCCCCGATGAATCCGCAGTCTGTAGGCCACCTAGATCCTCATCATGTGTTGTAGGGGAGAGAAGGTTTTGTAGCCAAAGGTCTCTATGGGAGCCAATGGTTTGTCCAAAGGGAGATCGTGAGTGGCATCGCATTGAATGCATTCGTGGCACATGCAAGAATTGCAGTTTGAAGCTGAAAGAGAAGACATTTCATGTCTGTCCATTTGAAATGAGGGAAGGTTGCTCTAAAATGGAGGAGATTTGAAAATGTCAATGTTGAAGGATCCAATAAAGACAGGTGGCTACTATTGCATAAGAGCACTCATGCAAGGGAGCTTATAGGTCATGTGGTTCAATCCATCCCAAAATATGTGCTTCACAATTTCGTGGCAGCCCAACTCTGGCAGGATAAGCAGCTCAGGATGTGCCTTGCCAATTTCCCCCATGACACTATTGTCTCTTGTCATAGATTTTGCTAAAAATTATTCATTTCAAGAACAAGATAAGATACAAAGTTCTCACTAGTACAACAAGGTGATAACAATTCTTGTGCATATCACATACAATAATTTGCTTGATTCTTCCACAACGGATGCCAATCTGCTTGCTAACTCATAGGAGTCTAGGTCAGTGCAACGCACATACCATTTCTACATTTTAGATGATAGGGAACATGACACATTATTTATGTAGCATGCTTTTCTACTGCATTGGGAATGGCTGAAAAAGGAAAATCCCCATGCAAAAAATATAAAACAACATTGGGTGTGGTTAGATATGGTGTTCCCTCTCAATTTAAATCAACCTGAGGATTCTACTTTGTCTCAAGGTTGACCGATCTAGACAAGATGTGGAATTCCTTTGGGTCTAGCCATGGCAAGGGTGAACATGATGGATGTGGTGCTGTAATTAAGAAAGCTTTGTAGCACCAACTAACATGCCCTCAAGAAAAACTCAATGATGCCCATGATGTTATAACCTGGCTTATAGCCAACCTCTCCACATGTGCGCATTCAACATACAAGAAACAAAGCCTTAAGAATAGTGTAGTATGCAAAGTGTTCCATGAAGTGAAGTGGATGAAGTGCAAAGGAGAAGCCGCCATGATTGGGAGAAAACTAAAGGAGTTCATGGTTTTCACAACATATGAGGCTTTTCAAACCTCCACCTAATTAAAACAAGAAAACTTTCTTATTTCTATAGTGCGTGCATCATAGGGGACCATGATGATTGTGAGAACATTACAACTATGAAGACGTGGGAGTGAGTTCAAGTTTTCCCTCTACGTTCAGATGGAGTGACAAACAATGGAGAGACAAACACTGACTCACCACACTTTTGGGAGAGTTTTGATGACCTCATTGACTGTCTGGAAGAGGGGGATAACTTTGCAGGTGTTGCTAGCTCTAGGGAGAACGAGGAAGATGACCCATACTTTGTGTTGTAGTGCACAAAACCTAAGCGCAAGGTTGTGGAAGCATTTAAGGATAATTGGGAAACAACCTATGAGAATTGGGATGTAGTAGTCAGAGATTTTTTGTACAAAAAAACATCCCAGAGAGGCCGCAATTACAAACTGCTACATCAGAGTCCACAAACATTTGTGTACTCTTATCTAGTAAGAGCTATTAAGTTCCAGATGGAACCTGTGCCACAATGAAAGAAGGGCAAGAGTGTCCTCAAATTGGATTTAGACACCCATAAGCACATCTTGAGGTGTCTTGGAGGGGTGGACAAGGACGACTAAGATAGTACTAAGAAAATATGGTCTCATTGTAAGGAAACAATATTCCACATATCCTGGAAAATGAAAAATGTATTTGAGACTATGCTTCTTTTAGTAAATCCCAAACTAACCATCGCACTTGTTTTTGTAAATCCCAAATGATAAATCCCATGCTTGTTTTTAGTATATCCCAAACAACCACCGCACTGGTGTTATTAAATCCTATAATAAATCCACAAATCCAGAAATCTTGTAATAATATAATCAAACCACCGTGCTGGTGCCTGTTATTATCTAGTGTGCAACCAACCACCGCGCTGGCGACCAGTTATCTTGCACTACCTTCATGCTATCCTAAAATCCATTGCACAATGCTATACTAAAATAGTCCCCTTTAGGTTGGTTATCTTTAAATGTCAGATTTCAACCATCGGGCTACTTAAAACATTTAAGTATTAACATGGAAGTAGGTCGACACAAAATCAGGTATTATGAGCACCATAGATCATGGATGATGGTAGCCTGAGAAAGTCCACAAGTCCAAGAAATGCTTACAATATTTTTTCTTTTTCAAAAATACGATGATATTTGACGGCTCAAGGAAATTCCAAACTTCCAACTATCTTATCAACCTCTCTATAGCAAACATCTCCCAACTCTTTAGGCTAGTCTGATGAGCTATCACAGACCTCATCACACACTCTTCTCACCAATTGCTTGCTACTCTCTGCCTTCTTTTACACCCATAGTAACTCCTCCTTTCACTGGGGGTCCTCTTCATCCTACTCTTGATGCTCTATACATCATCGAGCCTTGCCATGTCCTACCAAAAGAACATACATCATGAGCTTAACAAGTACCTTAAAGGAATATAAAAAATCATAGCCATGGAAATGAATATTCATCATATCTATTGCCTCCAAACAGCCAGTTACAAAGCATGTTCTACTTGTAGCTATTTTCCTCCCTCGTCTCCGGGTTTGGTTCTACGAGGAGGTCATCCAACATTGTTCTTAGATAGAGCATGAGCATTCTAAATTTTTTTGGGTATGCCATAGATTTGTAGTAGGTGGATCGGTGTATAGACTTTCGGGGCTAGATTTCATAATGGAATCTTAGTTGTGTTTCCACTGTAGAGCTTGGATGGCCAAGTATGGGGTGTACTAGGGTTGCCTATGGATGCCTGCAAAAGACAAAAAAAACCATTTTTCATAAGAACCATCAAGAAGCAACGGAAGGAGAGCAAAGAAAGTCAAAGGAGAAATAAGAAAGCAAGGAAAAGAAGAAACTAGGCAACAAAAGGAGACGAAAGCAAGAGAAAGGAGAAACAAGAAAGTAAGAGGCATTCTTCTTGTTGCTTCTCATAAGAGGGGGCATCATTTTCTAAGAAATCTTATTTTTTTTCTTTCATGGATGTTAAAAACTTAACGGAAACATGTTAGAGACTTAACAAAGGAACTAAAAATGAAACCAAACACTTAAGGAAACAAAATAGGATGAAAGATCCACTTATCTTAAGGAACTTAAAAAGGAAGCTTGGTGGGGAGGAAGCAAGGTGGAGAGGGAGCTTGTGGAGAGGAAGCAAGGTAGAGAGGGAGCTTGGTGGAGAGGGAGCAAGGTGGAGAGGGAGATTGGCATAGAGGGAGAAAGGTGGTTGAGGGAGCAAGGTGAGGGAGTGTCGCATTGTAGAATGAGGTGAAAAAACATTTCCAAATTTTTGGAGTTCCCAAACCATTTGTGGTTATCATAATAGATGTGCTAAAACAAGCACACCATTGGTATGGCCATTGATATACACATTGGTATACCAATGCCTATATCGACAAAAATAGAGCACTAATGTTTTGGGTTGATACTTGTTCTTTTTGGGTTTTGATTTTAATATTTGGCTTCATTTTGGATGTGTGGATATGCATAGATTGAGTGGAACCTCATCAAATTAAGGCCCAATGCCTGGCAGCTCCAAGTGGCTTAGCCAGATGCCTAGGAACCTCATCAAATTAGGGATCAATGCCAAGGAGCTCCAAGTGGCTTAGCCAGAGGTTGCCTTGCCCTTGCACAAGCTGCAAGTGACAAATTTGATATGAGTGCCATATCGCCATGCACTCATATAGGGAAATTTCATGAGATGCTTTTCAAATTCCGAATGTTGATGAGCTAGATCATTGATGAGTCAATGGTGTTTAAGTTCATGATTGCATGCATATTGCACACACTAAAATTATTTACATGAAACCCTTATACAAGATGAAGAGGAAGAGAGAACAGTTACGTCTTTCATGGTTGTACTTGATGTGGCATCTTGCATGACCCATAACTTATGCATTGCTCAACGGAATTCGACAAACTTTGTCTTCAAGTTGTATTACACATTCAAACTTGAACATGAGACCAAAAAATTCTGGAATAAGGATTTATAATGAGACCTTTATAGCATTACAAGTGCCATGATGCAGCATGCATCTTGAAGACTATAGGATATAGCAATTTATTCAAAAACATTAAATTTTTGTTCTATACATATATGCAACCAAGTAATCATTCAAAAGCTCACTAAGTGAGCCCAAGGACACACCTAAATGAGAACATTAGGCATGGATTAACGGCCCTCCAATGTTGTGCTAAAGTGATGTGCACCCATTTGACAGCACGCTCCATAACGTTTTTTTAAAATTTAATGAAAACCAAAATAGATTGAAATTTTGGAATCCAAACTAGTGGGACTACTGTATGGTGGTCTTAAAACATCAATAGTTGTTGATATTGGTATCTAGATTCACCCTAAAATGGAAGAAGTTAAAAATGTGCAATTTGTGCATATGCAAAGATCTTTTAATAAATCCAAGACTATTTACAATTTTGAATTGTTTCTTTTTCCATGCACTTTCTTACTATATGGCTCATAAGCATGCCAAAGGTCATTCCATTTCATAATACACATCATTAAACCTGATAGCTTGGCCTTTGGACTATTCATTTAAGGTCACATTGCACTTGTTTGGGATATCCAATTCTGTTGGCATGTATCATCGGAGGGGGAAGAACCAGCGGCTGAAAATTTTGATACTCCCGCAAATTTTGAATTTTCATACATCCTGCCCATCAAATCTTGGAAGATTAAGTACTTGCAACCTGCTCTTCCTTGTAAATGGCTTGCAACTTGCACGCACCTCGACATAACCTTGTGCAGACTTTGGTTTGGCATTGTCTTCTTTTGGGTAAGTTGTCTTCTATTCTTCACTCGCCTCACAAGCTAGCTTCTCTGGGGTCTATTCTAGACTGATCATAGGCATGGCTTCAATGGCAACATGCAGCTCGCCATGTCTTGCAAGAGAAGCAGATAGAGGCTGCGAGACAAGAAAGCTAAAAAGCTTGGTCAAGGCACAAGGAACAGATTGCGGGTTGAGGAAAACAATGGCACAATATCAAAATGGCAACGAAAGACACTTTTATAACATTTGCAAAGGGAGAGACAACTAGAAGAAAGAAGACTCCTTGCAAAGCAGTAGCGGGAAGCAGTTGCAAATGCATGCATTCAATCATTGCCATCGAAGGAAAGAATACAAGCTGTGGTGTCATGATTGGTGGGAGCATTCGAGGCAGCAACATCAGGCCATTCACGTGAATACCAGTCTCGAGTCTTCAAAAGCTTTAGCCTGCACCCTAAAGTTCATAGAGTAACAACCCTACCAACACCTCGGGAGATGCATGCCCAAGAGGCATGATGCTCTCTAACTTGAAAAATGGCCTACAAAAATTGAAATGAGTGCATAGCTTAGATCGACTAGCTACAAAGAGGGCAACATTAGCTCTGGTGGTGTCACCTGAAACAATGGAGAAACGGCTTGGGTGCACAATTTTGAAGATGTTATCAATTAGAAGGACCAATGTGGCTCTAGCGGTTGAACATAGAGTAGAAGCACTGCACGATCATCCCAATCCAAGAAGTTTGTGGGCTTCAACAGAACGCAAGAAAAGGAGAGACAACCTAAGTGCAGAAGTCATTGATGCAGTGATGACATTTTGGCATGAAAATATGAGAGCTTCTCCAAATAGAAAGGACATCTTTAAAAAGAAGACGGGATGCAAGGTGTTTTAGGAGCACATCATACACATGCTTGATACAACGCAGGTTAGTGATGCCTAAACGAGAGCCCGGTGCTTGTTTGTGATAGAGCCTTAGGATAGGTTACTTGTTTCATTTCTTAAACCAAGCTTGTACTAAATGTGATTGTCCTAAACCAACCCGATGGTTGGAACATCATGCGACCATAGGTTGATTTAGCTCAATCACCATTTATGTGATTGTCCTGAACCAACGTGGTTGAACAGACATTAATTTTTTACCAGCTCGGTGGCGTAGCTAAGCAAAAATTAATAGTAATATATTTCACAATAGAAAAGCAATATATTGCTATTTTACTAAACCAACCTGATGGTTGGAACATCATGCAACCATGGCTACTTCAGCTTAATCACCAGCTATGTGATTGTCTTGAACCAACTTGGTTGAACAGACATTAGTTGTTGATGGTCCCAGTGGTTGAAATTACTGTGTTTCTTAGTACTCAAATTAGTTAAATTTAACTTCCTGCTATTCGGGTCATATACCACTTAATTCTAGACTGGGATGGTTTGTACTTAATGTGATTATCCTAAGCCAGCCTGGTGTTTGTTTAAGACAAACATTAGTTACTGATTAAAATTATGAAATTCAAAAATGAAGAGCAATATATTGTTATTTTCTAATTATAAAATGTTATTTTCTAATTGTGAAATTTAGAAATGAAAACCAATATACTTGTTTTGTCTAATATGTAAAGTTGAAGATCATCAGGCTAAACCAGCTCGGTGGTTGACATTCTGATTGCAGCCCAATAGTTGAGATTGTGACTATCCTAATGTGTCCTAAACTAGCCCGGTGGTTGACTGTCCTAAACATGTCCTAAACCAGCCCGATGATTGAAATTGTGACTGTCCTAAACCAGCTCAATGGTTGAAATTGTGACTGTCCTAAACTAGCATGGTGGTTGACATTGTGACTATCCTAAACTAGCACGGTAGTTAAAATTGTGACTATACTAAATGTGTCCTAAACAAGCTCAATGGTTCACTGTCCTAAATGTGTCCTAAACTAGCCCGGTGATTGAAATTGTGACTATCCTAAACCAGCCTGGTAGTTGAAATTGTGATTGTCCTAAACCAACATGGTGGTTGAAAATTATTTTTCTTCATTATATACTTTAATTAGATGCTTTTTGCACATACTATGTTTTGTCTTGTTTTAGTAGTGCAAAAAGGGGACTCATTGTACTATTGTTCCATTCAAAACAAGGCTCATTGTTCTATTGTTCCCGCATGTTGGGTCAATAGACGGAGTTGTATCTCAAGTTTATGGATCAGAATCCTAACATTTCAATTGGGCAGAGGAGCTTTGCATTGTAAGCTCTAGTACATCAAGAAAGTCAAAGACAAGAATGTTTATTGTTGCAAAATGCACATAGACTTTGACCTGGATGACCAACAAGCTATGAATGACTTGAGATATGGTCATGTTGGAGCATTCCTCTATGGGGATTGATGCCCATGTCTCCCCGATGAATGCGCAGTCTGTAGGCCACCTAGATCCTCATCATGTGTTGTAGGGGAGAGAAGGTTTTGTAGCCTAGGTCTCTATGGGAGCCAGTGGTTTGTCCAAAGGAAGACCGTGAGTGGCATCACATTGAATGCAATTGTCACACATGCAAGAATTGTAGTTTGAAGCTGAAAGAGAAGACAATTCATGTCTGTCCATTTGAAATGAGGGAAGATAACCATGTTGCTCTAAAATGAAGGAGATTTAAAAATGTCAATGTTGAAGGATCTGATAAAGACAAATGGCTACTATTGCATGAGAGCACTTAGCCAAGGGCGCTTATAGGTCATGTGGTTCAATCCATCCCAAAATATGTGCTTCACAATTTCGTGGTGGCGAGCGAGAGCTCTAGCAGGATAAGTAGTTTAGGATGTGCCTTGCCTATTTCCCCCATGACACTATTGTCTCTGTTGTAGATTTTGCTAAAAATTATTCATTTCAAGAACAAGATAAGATACAAAGTTCTCACTAGTACAACAAGCAGATAACAATTCTTGTACATATCACATACAATCATTTGCTTGATTCTTCCACAATAGATGCCAATCTGCTTGCTGACTCACAGGAGTCTAGGTCAGTGCAACGCACATACCATTTCTAGATTTTAAATAATAGGGAACATGACACATTATTTGTGTAGCATGCTTTTCTACTGCATTGGGAATGGCTAAAAAATGAAAATGCCCATGGAAAAAATATAAAACAACATTGGGTGTGGTCCAACATGGTGTTGCCTCTCAATTTAAATCAGCCTGTGGATTCTTCTTTGTCTCAAGGTTGACCGATCTAGACAAAATGTGGAATTCCTTTGGGTCTAGCCATGGCAAGGGTGAACATGATGGATGTGGTGCTGTAATTAAGAAAGCTTTGTAACACCAACTAACATGCCCTCAAGAAAAACTCAATGATGCCCACAATGTTATAACATGGCTTACAGCCAACCTCTCCACATGCATGCATTCAAGATACAATAAACAAAACCTTAAGAATAGTGTAGTACGCAGAGTGTTCCATGAAGTGAAGTGAATGAAGTGCAAAGGAGAAGCCAGCAAGATTGGAAGAAAATTAAAGGAGTTCATGGTTTGCATAGAATATGGGGCTTTTCAAACCACCATCTGATTAAAACAAGAAAAATTTCTTGTTTCTACAATGGGTGCATCATAGGCGATGAGCATGAGCATTCCAAATTTTTTGGGGTATGCCATAGATTTGTAGTAGGCGGATCGGTGTTGTGTTTGTTAAATAGGGAGAGAGTTCATTGAGCCCGGCCTTCTCATTCTTCTTTCATACAACCTTACATGTCCACCTCTCATCATTCGACTGAGGTGGGTAGTCTTCTATGCTAGTATGTTGGAACTCTAGCAAAGATATGCAAAGATAATGTGTGAATAGAATAATACTAGTAATAATAGAAGCGAACCACCATGCTGGTGGTAGTTAATATCCTAGTGTGCAACCAACCTCTGCGTTGGCGACCATTTATCCTGTATTAGAGGGGTGGTCAGCGCCTAAAAAAGACCCGAGTAATATATATCCAAGATTTACTCTTATACATTTTCAATTGGTTTCACTCATAATGAAAAAGTGGTTCTGAGGTTGAAGTGGAAACCCAAAGAAAGATGGGTGAAAACAAAGAATTGAGAGTAGCCGAAGCTCCAAGAGATCAAGTGTGCCATCTCTCAAGAACTTTATATTCTCACAAGGCTTTCAGGATAGTGGCACGACATAGAACACAGTGGGAGCCTTTAGCAACGTACTTCGCATACTGTTGGTCCTTATAATATTGAAGGCCTTCCCACAGCTACTCCTACAATAGATCCATCTTCCGAATTACAATCTCAGATCGATGTTGTGGAACACTAACTACCTCCTCCAATCGATCAACCTCTTGTACGATAATCTTAGGTTGTTGAGGGATCCATTGTGAAATGGCTTCATCTTTTGTAGGACAATAGGCTGAAGAAATGTCGTTGTTGTCGTGGCTTTCCATCTATGTTCCTTCATTGGTTTGTATCAAAGAGCATGCAAGTTTCAGCGATCTTTCTACAATATATACACATATAGATGTATATAGATACTCAAAATCTCATCTGACATTATGGTCCTTGTCTTGGAAAAGGATCACTTCAATCACTTTGGAGCTTTGTACAACATCACTTCGATCACTTTGGAGCTTTATACAACATCACTTTGTCTATAAAGTTGGATATATATAGACATATAGATATATGTAGATATTCGGTCTGACATTATAGTCCTTGGCATGTCTTGACACTTTCTAGACTCAGAGCATTCTCTTGCTGTACTAAGTGCTACCGTCATCATAGAAACATCTCTTCCTCTCTCATTAGCAGTACCCAACCACTTTATTTCAAATCTTCAACTCCGTTTAGTCAAAATCCTTTGTTATGCGCCACGTGGAAGGTATAATGCGTACATTTTTACAATCCCTACTAGCACGACTACATATGAAAAATGGCGCATGTACTAATGAAATACGCACGTGGACTTATCTGTTGGGGATGAAACTTCACACAGCTCTTAGACTACCCTAGACGTACATCCACGCAAGATTTGGTCTCGAACTGATTTGGTATGCACCACATGGAAGGTACAATGCGTACATTTTTACATTCCCTACTAGCACGACTGCGGCAAAGCTATGGCGCACGTACTAACGAAATATGCATGTGGACTTATCTGTTGGGGATGAAACTTCGCACGACTCTTAGGCCACCCTAGACATACATCCATGGAAGATTTGGTCTTGAACTGATTTGGTATGCACCACATGGAAGGTATAATGCGTACACTTTTACAATCCCTACTAGCATGACTACGTATGAAAAATGGCGCATGTACTAACGAAATATGCATGTGGACTTATCTGTTGGAGATTAAACTTTGCATGGCTCTTAGGCTACCGTAGACGTACATCCATGCAAGATTTGGTGTCCAACTGATTTGGTATGCGCCACATGGAAGGTATAATGCGTACATTTTTACAATCCCTACTAGCATGACTATGTATGAAAAATGGCGCACGTACTAATGAAATACACACTTGGACTTATCTTTTGGGGATGAAACTTCACACTTAGACTACCCTAGACGTACATCCATGCAAGATTTGGTGTCCAACTGATTTGGTATGCGCCACGTGGAAGGTATAATGCGTACATTTTTACAATCCCTACTAGCACGACTAAACCCTAAACCCTAAACCCTAAATCCTAAACCCTAAACCCTGTTGGGGATGAAACTTCACATGGCTCTTAGGCTACCCTAGATGTACATCCACACAAGATTTGGTGTCCAACTGATTTGGTATGCACCACATGGAAGGTATAATGCGTACATTTTTACAATCCCTATTAGCACGACTAAACCCTAAACCCTATTGGGGATGAAACTTCACATGGCTCTTAGGCTACCCTAGACATACATCCACGCAAGATTTAGTGTCCAACTGATTTGGTATGTGCCACATGGAAGGTATAATGCATACATTTTTACAATCCCTACTAGCACGACTAAACCCTAAACCCTAAACCCTAGACCCTAAACCCTAAACCCTGTTGGGGATGAAACTTCACATGGCTCTTAGGCTACCCTAGACGTACATCCACACAAGATTTGGTGTCCAACTGATTTGGTATGCGCCACGTGGAAGGTATAATGCGTACATTTTTACAATCCCTACTAGCACGACTAAACCCTAAACCCTATTAGGGATGAAACTTCACATGGCTCTTAGGCTACCCTAGATGTACATCCACGTAAGATTTGGTGTCCCACCATGTGGAAGGTATAATGCGTACATTTTTACAATCCCTGCTAGCATGACTAAACCCTAAACCCTAAACCCTGTTGGGGATGAAACTTCACATGGCTCTTAGGCTACCCTAGATGTACATCCATGCAAGATTTGGTGTCCAACTGATTTGGTTTGTGCCACGTGGAAGGTATAATGCGTACATTTTTACAATCCCTACTAGCACGACTAAACCCTAAACCCTAAATCCTAAACCCTGTTGGGGATGAAACTTCACACGGCTCTTAGGCTCCCTAGACGTACATCCATGCAAGATTTGGTGTCTAACTGATTTGGTTTGCGCCACATAGAAGGTATAATGCGTACATTTTTACAATCCCTACTAGCACGACTAAACCCTAAACCCTAAACCCTAAACCCTGTTGGGGATGAAACTTCACATGGCTCTTAGGCTACCCTAGACGTACATCCACACAAGATTTGGTGTCCAACTGATTTGGTATGTGCCACGTGGAAGGTATAATGCGTACATTTTTACAATCCCTACTAGCATGACTAAACCCTAAACTCTAAATCCTAAACCCTAAACCCTAAACCTTGTTGGGGATGAAACTTCACACGGCTCTTAGGCTACCCTAGACATACATCCACACAAGATTTGGTCTCTAACTGATTTGGTTTGCGCCACGTAGAAGGTATAATGCGTACATTTTTACAATCCCTACTAGCACGACTAAACCCTAAACCCTAAACCCTAAACCTTGTTGGGGATGAAACTTCACATGGCTCTTAGGCTACCCTAGACATACATCCACGCAAGATTTGGTATCCAACTGATTTGGTATGCGCCACGTGGAAGGTATAATGCGTACATTTTTACAATCCCTACTAGCATGACTAATTCCTAAACCCTAAACCCTGTTGGGGATGAAACTTCAGACAGCTCTTAGGTTACCGTAGACGTACATCCACGCAAGATTTGGTCTCCAACTAATTTGGTTTGCGCCATGTAGAAGGTATAATGCGTACATTTTTACAATCCCTACTAGCACGACTAAACCCTAAACCCTAAATCCTAAACCCTGTTGGGGATGAAACTTCACACGGCTCTTAGGCTACCCTAGACGTACATCCATGCAAGATTTGGTCTCCAACTGATTTGGTATGTGCCACGTGGAAGGTATAATGAGTACATTTTTGCAAGCACCTTTTCAATGCTTAATGTTTACAAGTACGACACACGGCATTATTTTTAAAATAGCTTATGTATTAGATGTGTGAATTGAGATATCTGAAATTTAAAATCATACGCTTAATTTTAAATACGCACATGGGGATGAAACTTCGCACGGCTCTTAGGTTTAGTGTAATAATTGCAAGCATTGATATATACGAAATTCAATATGATATTCAAAACAATAAAGTTCATAGCACGAGAAAGAGAGAGAGAGAGAGAGAGAGAGAGAGAGAGAGAGAGACCTTAATGTTTACAATTACTTCACATGGCATTCTTTTTTGAATACCTTATGTATTAGATGTGTGAATTGAGATATTCGAAATTCAAAATCATACTCCTAATTTTAAATGTTTATGTTAGATTTGAACAAACTATAAACTGAGATAAACAAAGTGTGAAGAACATCATGAAAGTACGAAAATGGTCATACATCATAAAAGTAAGAACAATATCATGAAAGTACCAAAATGAATGTGTACATCATCATCATCATCGTGCAGAAGTGCATCCCTAAACAAGAAATGTGTGAAGCCTAAACAATCATCCTGAATCAGAATCTGATAACTCCACATATGATCCTCTAGTCATCCTCTAACGTGGCTCCTGTATGACCCGCTGCCCCACCGTCTGCTATGTGCCCTCAGGCAAAGCCGGATCAGATGGGCCAGCCTCATCTCCTACATGAGATGGGCCAGCCTCATCCTGATGAAGAGGAGGGCATGCTGCACGAGCCACCGCTGCCATCTCTACCTCCCTCACCTCCTCTATGTATGCGCGTCTCAGCTCCCATAGTCGTGCATCTGCGAATACTCGTGCCTCAAATCTAGCACGAGTAATCGTCTCTACATGTAGAAGATGCTGGTCTCGACCCCGCCCAAGCTGCTACTCCACCCACTACTGCAATGATGTCTGCAGCTCTACCTCTCGCTCAATACGACGTGCCTCCTCTGCTCGTGCCTCGTCACCTGACATGAAATCACCATATGAGAAGCGTCGTGGAACACACGCTGCAACCACAGATGTATCAACACCCTTCTGCATCAGCAAAGCTCTCTGTGCCTCCTCCCTGTAGTGCTCTATCAAGACCATGCGGGCGAATGGATTAATGGCCTGACGATGACCAGGATATAGATCATCCATGCCTAGTCCTCTGTATGTGGCCACATCAATGTCAACAAAGGATACAGGGCACACTGATCGTGCCACCATGTGGCGGGTCATGCAATGGAGATGTGCGATGTGGCCGCACCCTAGTCCAAACCACCCTACGGTGTCAAACTCCTCGTGGCAAAGGATGCAAGTGGTGGTAGGAAGCCTGGCTATGACTGCTGCATCTATGGGTGTCCTAGTTGGCACATCTACAGGAGGAGTGGGGTATAGGGCCACGCTGGGGTCGATCCTATGGTGAGATGGATCATGACTAATATGTCTCAACTGCAAAATATAGTGCTCCGCACGATGGTATGCTATGCGTGTCCGAATCCTCTGTTCCTCCAAATCGGCCTCCAGCAATCGTACATGAGACTCCATATCCTGTCGCAATAGATGTGCCTGCAATGCAAACATGTCGCGTACATGGTGAGAATTAATTAAAACACTTCAGTTCAAAACATGCTACAAAAAAATAAACTAAAATAATCAGAATAACTAACCTCGTCCCTAGACTCGGCCAATAATGCCTCCAACTCTACAATCCGTGCGTCTCGAGTCTCCAACTCATGCTGAGGCAGTGTAGATGTGGGAGGTGGTGTAGATGTGGGAGGCTCCATCGATGATCGAGGTGGGGGAGGTGGAATCAAAAGTGATCTCGATAGGGCAGAGACCATGTGCTGCAAGGATGATGCCACTGAATGAACATCCCCCCTAATCCGTCCTCCAACAGCTCGCAATGCCGGTGCAGGGATGGTGTGCAACTCTGGTGCCTCGCGTTGACGCCGAACACCTGCAGTCTGATGCTCCTGATGCCCCATCCTACCATATCCCACTCCTGATCCTGGATGGGTACTAAGGTCAAAAAGAGAGCGGGTTGACACTACAAACCTTTTAAAGCGAGAACTTTGAGAAAATAATTAGGCCTTTTCAATATTATCTATTTTGGTTGGGCAATCCACCTCAACTAGTGGCCATTCCTATAGATCATCACTTGGTTTCCATGCCTGGGGAGAGAGGAGACCTTTGGACAATCATTTACGTATGTGTTTTCCATGCGCTGATGCATTTAGAAGATCCAATTAGCCATACACTTATGCATCTAACCACTCTAGTGTTGGGGTCTTTGCCCATGTGGTGTGGTGTTTTAGGGATAATGCCCATGTGGTGTTTTATACAGCCTACTTACTCTACCTAAATTATGAAACAACTCTTAACCAACTATATAATCTATAATATTCCACATAAAGATTGATAAACGCACACCGCTACCTTAAACTCTTATTTTCTTTTTTTTTAAAAGGTGATTTTGAAGACTAAAATTTAAACATTTTTTTATTTAAATATCGCACATCATCATGTGTATACATCTGGCTGATGTGGCACCATGCATGGTCATGATGTGGTAATATAGTCTCTTCCATGACATTGAAAGGTGATGTGGCATGATGAGTTGGCATTCATGAGGTGGTAGATTGACATGGCAAATTGAGGTGGAGGGATTGGTGACATGGCAAGGTTGACGAGGTATGCCAAGGTGGCAAGGTGTGATGACATGGCTCATGATGTGGAATGATGAGGTGGCACATGTGGCAGCACGTGTGGCAATGTAAGGTGACATGGCAAGGAGTGATGTCGTAGATATTCGGTCTGACATTACAGTCCTTCACATGTCTTGACACTTTCTAGACTCAGAGCATTCTTTTGTTGTACTAAATGCTACCATCATGATAGAAACATCTCTTCCTCTCTCATTAGTAGTACCCAACCACTTTACTTCAAATCTTCAACTCTGTTTAGTCAAAATCCTTTGTCTCACATTATGGTCCTTCGCCTATTAAAGGACACTATCTAGTCACATAGCTGAGAAAACATCACTTCAGTCACTTTGAAAATATTATAATATTGCATATATATACATATACATATATTATTATATCTATATATAAATATATCTTAACAACTGCACCTACATTGAGAAATATGAAATCCCATAACTAATCCACAATTCCTAAATGAATGAATTGTATTCCATTCATCTGTCTTGTAATAATAATAATAGAAGCAAACCACTGCATTTTGTTCTTTGCATTTATTTTGGGTTTCTTCTTTATTAAGAGGAGTTAAGAGTATTGTTGTATGCATTGGGGGCAAGCCTTTCCTTCTCTTGCAAGTCTTCTTGTGCTTATTGGATTGGATGTCTGGGTTCGGTAGCTCAAGCATTGATATGTCACATGATATGTATTTGTCGACAAAGTCTTCTATCTCGCTATTTGAAGAAACACCATACATTGGTGATCCCTGGATGCAAAGCAATCCATGGTCATGCTAGCTACCATGATTTTGGAATTTTGTGACAAAGTACAACTCCATTACTTTTTTTAGAATTGAAACGTCTTGTTTTAGAAGCCGTTTGAATGCTTGGAATCTGTGCATGTAGTATTGAGCTGTTGTTATGGGGTCTTGCCGGTTACACAAACATCTTTGCTTGGGAGGAATTTTTGTTTCACTGCTATTATTCTCCATGAGAAAGGTACTCATCTTTGATTTACTATCTTCAGTTTTGAGATAAATGCTATAATGTTGCAGCATATACAAGCATGTTGCCATGAGTCTCGTATTGCTCTACCATACTTTGCGCAAGAAATATTAGCCTCTCTTTTTCTCTTTCTAGTTTTGTTTGACGCCTTTTCTTGTCTCATACTTTGGTTGTTGGCCATTGAACTATGTACTTCAAACAAAGGATGCTCTTTAGCAAGTGCAACATCAAAAATTGCTTCGTTTTCCTTTCTAAGACTTGCATCTTTTATTCTATACACCTTGCGCATATTTGATTGCATAGAATTGTGTCATCTCATCCTCTTTTTCCCAAGCCGCATAACCTCGTTTATGTGAACATTTTTGCAAAGGAGAGATTTTCATTGGAATGGTTGTTTCATCAAGAAGAAATGCATGGCAAAATGTAGTTTAAGGAAGCAATACATGGAAACTTTTATAGACATGGGTTGTAGATCGATAGAATGTGATGAACAAACAATTCAATTGATGTGCAAGTTTAGTCAAACAACTATATTCAATGCTCTTAAAGTAGAGGAATTTGATACCACGTATGCAATTTCTTTTGCACCCACACTCTTGTTATTCGAATCAAGAGCAACATTTCTCAAAGCATTCCATGGGCAATTGCTAGAGTTAGCATTTTGCTCAATGGATTCCATAAGCATGTGTAATAAGGATGAATATGATTGTGATGGAAAAAGATGGATAATACATCTAATAATGTCGGTGTTATTCTAGGAAGCTTGCATTTGCAAGGTGGTCAAATGTGCTGAAGTTTTTTAATTGTCCTTTCTCAAACGAGATATTCATTTGCTTATGAGTTGGTAATATAACAAAGAAAATTATTTTCAATTGAAAACTTTGGAGAAATGTATTTGTTTATTTTTTGCATAAAATATGGAAACATAAGCATGGAAACATGATCGAACCAATGCTATGCTTTTCAGTAAACCATTTGTTATGGAGAAGCCATAATTTCATGCATACAATAGGAAACTTTGAAGGCACCAAGCTTTACACTATGGAATGATATGAAAGACAACCATAATTGTTTCTTTCAAATGAATTACATGACTACATGTTCAAGCATCTGCATCAAAACCAATAATATGGCCAGAACTATTCACAGTGAAAGTTCCATTGCACTTGATGGAGTGTAGCATGGAGTGCATGCTAAGGGTACTTTCACTGTGAAGATCTATGAATGGAGCCTCCAACTCCAATATGTTGTCGATGTGGCTGCTGCAAAGTAGCACTGTCACTTCCTCACCTCCACATTGTACTATCTTCCCTATTAAGATGGGAGTTTGAGCAATAGGCTGGGCTTCGTTGCAAGTGTAGCAAAAAGGACGTCGATGATTGTGACTAATGTGAGTCCCAGCACAAATAGTGCAAGAGTACTCCACAAGAGGTGTATTAAGACTTGTGAACTCAAGCAAGCCACTCACCTGCAAAACAATTTAGGCACGAGATTGGAAATTGGAATTTGGAAAAAAAACATGAAAATATAGGAGTAGATTTTACCATACGACCATATCCAAGGTTTTCAACTTGCGTGAGGTGCTCCTTTTTAGGCCTTGCTAAGATAATGAAGGTCCAAAACACACAAGGTGTTTCTAATGGACATGTATGACACATTTTCCAATGTGTAGTATGTACATCATGGTGGCTTCTTCGTTGTACTCCTGAACGAGACGTGCAAACAATCCTTTGCGTTCATTCACAAAAGTGAGATGCAAGCACAACAATGTTTAAATAATCCAATTACTTAAGTTCAAACAAGTTGCATTTCAATGGTTTTTTGTGTTGTAGGACATCATTGCAGCATGATCTTCATTCCTAAGTCCATCCACAATAATTAATTGGTTAACAGCTCCTCCATCCAATATGGTCCCCATAGCCCTATTTATTTACGTCAATGACCTGTAGTTCTTTGCAAAAAAAAGGAACATATATAGCGAGATTGTGGTCATTCAACAATGTGATGGAGCCCTCAAATGGCTCACCCTTGAGTACACTTGTTGTGGCATCAAGGTGAATAGAATAACGAGAGGTCCCTCCTTCTCCGGTGTTGTGCTTAAGCACGGACGTACCTTCTATCCTCTAAAATCCATCCACTTGGAGCCTATCCTTGAATTGATTAATGCAGGAATGAGGCACAAGAAAGGTGATAGTGTTGCAGTTGTGCCTATCAATGAAGTCGACCTTCAAATAAACTGGGTAGTCTGGTAAGTCCCATACTTGCCTAGGATTCTACCCTTGAAGGCAAACCTATGACTAATGCAATCTGTGGGTTGCTAAATGTACAACAGTGGGAGTGAATTGCGCAATTTAAGTAGCTTCAAGAGATGCTAAGGGAATCAAATGAAGCTGTTGCATGGAGTGAGCAAAGAGTGGAGGAGATGAAGGAGAACATCACTGCCTTAGGATGAGGGAGGAAGGAATCAAGAAGCAACTTCATCATGTACAGATTAAGACTATGGTATTGACGGCCGCAATAGTTAAATTGGATGCCTATCCTACAATGTAGCAGGGTCCAAAATGCATGGTCTGCCATACTCCCATCATAGGTGATTGCATGATCCAATGGCCTGCATGTGCCACCCTATGCACGTTTTTTGTTTTGGGGTGTTTGTGCATGCAAGATCGATATGTAGAGAATGTCGTTTTCCATTTCCCAAGTCATGGATAGATCAAATGTGCCTGCCTGCTATAGCTATCTACGACGAGAAAGTAGATGATGTAGCTCAATTTACCATTTAGGCAAATTTTGCAAACGACAAGGAGCTTAAATTGAAGAAGGCCCGACTGCGAGGAAAAGGAGCCTAAAGGGAGGAACGAGCCCCCTTCAGGAACGGACCAAGAAGGGCAAAGCCTACAACCAAGATTCTCAAAGATGTGGGGGTTAAAGGTCACTGTGCCTTAACCCCGGTTATGTACAATACTCAAACACATATATATAAATGAATGAAAAAGAAGATTAGGGTGGTTCTGCACCCACCAAACTTGTGTGGCTCTCTGTCTCTCTCTCTCCTTCTTTTGTTCTTGCTTCCGTTGAGAGCACTCTCAACTGGTATCAAAGCCCGGGTGATCTAGCTGAGCGTGCGTGAATGCTTGGAAGCTCAGCAGCTCTGTGGGAGGAAGGAGAAGCTCTGTGGGAAGCTTTGTGGGTGACTTTACTTGCATCCGAGTGTGCAGAGACCTTGGAGGAACCTTTGGAAACGTTAGTTTGGCTTTGCGAAGTGGTTTTGAGAGCCTGTTAAGTGGTTTCAAAGAAAAAGTCGTTTTTTGAGCTTTTCCCTGTTCCGTTCGATGACAGAGACTCCGTATTGACTTGTAGAGGCAACTATTGCTTGCTTTTGGTCTCCACATTACTTCAAGAGCCTGGAAACACCTTCATTCCTGAATCTGGGATCATTTCATTGGATTTCTGAGTCACTGTGTCAGTTCCTGCGTTTTTTGCCCGGGTGTTGGAACTCAAGTTTGGAGCAACCATTTGCAGATCTGTCAGTTCCGGTGGACTCAGGAGGTCCTAAAACTTCTATGTTGCTCATCATTCGCACTCCGGTGGAGTTTACAGATAGCTGTGTTTCAAAAAACGTTTTTCAGTCCGTGTGTTGGAACCAGTGATTGAGACCACGGTCTCCAAAACCGTCTGTCCCATTGCGTTCCGGACGCCCAAAGACCCTTACCTATCAGTTCTTGCGTGATTCGGTGAAGGATTTTCAGAGTTATAAATCTGTGTGTATTCGATTTCGTCTCTCTGTTATGCATTTTTCATACTAAGGTTTTGAAACCTTAGATTTATGCCACATGGCAGTAGATAAGTGTTGACTCCCATTTCTCACTCATCAGTTGGGATTTTGGAGTTCTGGCAGAAGAGAGATATTTGCAGATTTTCTTGCTGAGTCCGATTATGCAATGGCACCCATGTTTTGAAGCATCTCAAGTTCTATTTTCAGTAGCGCTCATTACCGTGGGACTATGATTTCTTGAGCATACCTTATGCAGATCACTCTGGTTGCAGTTTGAGCAGTGTGCGCTCATTCGTGGTATGCATTGGGTTGCAATGGATGATTTATAGGCCATTTGGATGCATTGCGGTCCTTGTTGGATGCACTGATAGGCCCAAATTGCCTTGTGGGATGCTATTTTTTATGGACGCTTTGCACATGGATGCTATTTTATGCTGAAGGACAGCTTTGAAACATTGCAGGTGATGCACTGATAGTGCTATGCTCTCTTGGATGAGACATTATTGATGCATATGCCAGTGGACAGTGTTTATGCTTGAGTCATTTGGCACTTATTGGCATTTTCTTTTGGGCCAGATTTGCTCATATGGATGCATAGTATATGCACATGAGTTAGATGCTTTGAGTTTTGAGTTTTTGTGATATTTCACTCTATTGTGGCATACACATTAGGGTGCACCTGGTATTTGGTGTGATTCTCTCTTGAGGCACTAGCATTTGGGATTTTTGCTTTATTTGCATCATGGCATCCTCTTCCATGTCTGAAAAGGAGTTTGTCAACATTAAAAAGTTTGATGGGACAAACTTTTCTTTGTGGAAAGAACAAATAAGGGATGTGCTTATTCAAAAGAAGCAGAGTAAACCCTTGGCAGGGATTGAAGCTAAGCCTGCAAATATGTCTGAGGATGATTGGAATGAGTTGGATGCATTAGCAAAGTCTACTATTAGACTTCATCTTGCAGAGTCAGTTTATTTCACAGTAGTAAATGAGCAGACTACTGAAGATTTGTGGAAGAAACTATGTGCCACTTATGAGAAGGAAACTGCCTCTAATAAAGTTTACCTCATGAAGAGGTTGTTTGAGCTGCAGATGAAGGAAGGGGTCTCCATTGCTTCTCACTTGAATGAATTCAATATTATTTTCAGCCAGCTTCAGGCTCAAAAAATGAATTTTGATGCGGAGACTAAGGCAATATTTCTCTTATGTTCATTGCCATCCTCATGGGATACCTTTCGTACAGTTGTCAGTAACTCTGCACCTGGTGGAGTACTGAAATTTGATGATGTTGTGGGTAGCTTGTTGGCCGAGGAGATAAGACGAAAGTCTATGGATGGCAACAAGCAGGATGCAGCCTTAAATGTGCAAAGGGGCAGATCACAGTTCAGGGGGAAGTCCCAAGAAAGAGGGAAGTCTCGTAGCAAATCCAGGGCACGAAACATTGAGTGTTACCACTGTGGCAAGAAGGGCCATATGAAAAAGTATTGCTACAAGCTGAAAAGAGAGCAAAAGGATAAGAAAAAGAATGCAAATTGGGGTGCAAATCAAAAGGAAGAGAGTCCAAGGAAGGACAAAGGAAAAGTGAAGATCGAGGAGATCAATGCAGTCACACATGATAGTGACAATGACGTTCTCTTCATGTCTAGTTTATTTGCAGAGTTGCTTACCACTTCAGATGATGCATATTCCCAAGATTGGATTTTGGATTCTGGTGCTTCATTCCATGTTACTTCCCATAGGGAATGGTTCTCCACTTATGACAGTGGAAAGACAGGTTGTGTGCATCTTGGAAATGACTATGCATGTGACATAGTGGGAGCAGGTGACATAAAGTTTTCTTTTGCAAATGGGTCTGCATTTGTTTTGAAACATGTGAGACATGTGCCTAAGTTGACCAAGAGTCTTATTTCAGTGGGTCAGCTAGATGATGCTGGTTTTCACACCACTTTTGGCTTTCAGAGTTGGAAAATTCAGAAGGGCTCTATGCTTTTGGCCAGGGGTGCCAAGTGTGGGACTTTGTATCCCTTACATGTATCAGGGGTATTTGATCATGTTGTTGCAATAACCGAGCAGCCAAGCACTTCTTTGTGGCATTGCAGGTTGGGGCACATGAGCCATAATGGAATGAAACTCTTATGCCATTTGGCTTATGTACCGCATTTGAGTTTCTCTGATTTTGAATTTTGTGAGCACTGTCTCTATGGGAAGCAGACTAAATCAGCCCATAAAAGAAGGGGAAAGAAAGAGTTTGAAATGCTTGATTTGGTGCATTCAGACGCATGTGGTCCCATGCCTACACGGTCATTAGGCGGGGCTGAATACTATGTGACATTCATTGATGATGCAACTAGGAAAGTGTGGGCTTATGCTATAGCTCGGAAGAGTGATGTGTTCCAGGTATTTCAAAAATGGCTGGCCTTGGTTGAGAATCAGTCAGGTAGAATGCTTAAATGCCTACGGACTGACAATGGCGGAGAGTATCTCTCTCATGAATTTAAGCATTTCTGTGATACATGTGGGATTAAAAGGGAGCTCACATCCCCTCGTACTCCAAACAGTTGCAGAAAAGATGAACCTTACCATTCAAGAAAGGTTGCAATGCATGCTTTCCAATGCAAGTCTTTCTGGTGGTTTTTGGGCTGAGGCAATGAAGACTGCAGTGCATGTGATCAATAGATCACCTAGTAAGAGTTTGGATGGTGGTATTCCTGAAGAGGCATGGAGTGGCAAGAAGCCCTCTTACTCTCATTTGCATATATTTGGGTGTGAGGCATATGCACATGTGCCAAAAGAGCTTCGAAAGAAGCTAGATCCTAAGTCTAGGAAATGCATCTTTCTGGGTTATGGTGAAAGTGGAGAGATGGGCTATCGTCTCTGGGATCCAGAAGCAAAGAAGATCATATGCAGCCATGATGTGGTCTTCAATGAGAAGAAGATGCATAAGGCACCCATGAGGGATGTGGAAATGAGGAGAATCACTTTCCGGGATGTGAATCCACCTGCATATGTTGATAGGCAGCAAGCTGTCCATGCACCAAATGTGCAAGAAATGGTGCCACCAAGTACTCCCACAGGTATACAATCAAGGGTAGATGATGGATCATCTATTGGTGGAAATGATGAGCCAAATGTGGCTGATATGCAAATGGGACAGCAAGCTGAAATGCCCTTGAGAAGATCATCTAGAGTGTCTAGACCACCTGATAGGTTTGTTCCAGGGGTAGACTATTGATGCTTACTGATTGCGGGGAGCCTTCTTGCTACAAAGAGGCTATGATGTGTGAGGATCAACGCAAGTGGGAGTATGCTATGCAATCAGAGATGAGTTCACTTATGAAGAATAAGACTTGGGACTTGGTTTCTTTGCCACATGGAAAGAAAGCATTGCCATGTAAATGGGTCTACAAAATGAAGGTCACAGGTGATGATGTGCCTAGGTACAAGGCCCGCTTGGTTGCTAAAGGGTTCAAGCAAGAGAAGGGTGTGGACTTTGATGAGATATTCTCTCCGGTTGTGAAGATGACCACACTTAGATGCATGCTTGGACTAGTGGCATCAGAGGATATGGAGCTTATGCAAATGGATGTCAAGACAGCTTTCTTGCATGGGGATTTGCATGAGGAAATTTACATGGTGCAGCCGGAAGGCTTTGAAGAAAAGGGCAAAGAGCATTTAGTTTGCAAGCTGAAGAAGAGTCTCTATGGTCTTAAGCAAGCGCCTAGAGAATGGTATCAGAAGTTTGATGCTTTCATTCGGTCCCAAGGTTTTAGAAGGAGTGAAATTGATCACTGCCTCTACACTAAAAGGGCTAAGGATAATAGCCTGATAATCTTGGCACTATATGTGGATGATATGCTATTGGCTAGCAAGAATACTTATGAGCTAGATGCTTTAAAGGCCAAGTTGCATGAGGCCTTTAATATGAAGGATTTGGGACTTGCAGGTCATATTCTTGGTATGCGCATCATGCGTGATCGAAGTAGGAAACTCCTTTGGCTTTCACAAAAAGAGTATGTTACAAAAGTATTGCAGCGTTTCAATATGGAGGGGGGGAAGGCAGTGAGTACTCCATTGCCTCCATATGTGAAACTGAGTCATACAGATAGTCCCAAATCAGATGAGGAGAGGGCCATGATGGCTAAGGTTCCTTATGCATTAGCAGTTGGGAGTCTTATGTATGCTATGATAGCTACTAGACCAGACATTGCATTTGCAGTGGAAGTTGTTAGCCGGTATATGGCTAATCCAGGAAAGAGGCATTGGGAGGCAGTTAAGTGCATCATGAGGTACATGAAGGGTACCAAAGAGATGTGCATCTGCTTTGGTAAAGGAGACATGCGTGTACTTGGGTACACAGATTCAGACTATGCAGGGCATGTGGATAGTAGGAGATCCACTTCTGGTTATGTGTTCACCTTTGCAGGTGGTGCAGTGTCGTGGATGTCTCGCGCACAGAAGTGCGTTGCTTTGTCTACCACAGAGGCTGAGCATGTTGCAGCCACAGAGGGTTGCAAGGAGGCTATATGGCTTGATCGGCTAGTGGGAGATTTGGGGATTCATACAGGTGTACCGACATTGCATAGTGATTCCATGAGTGCTATTCAGCTAGCACGGAATCCGGTCTTTCATGCAAAGACCAAACACATTGAGATCAGGTACCATTTCATCAGGGAGGTACTTGAGGACAAGCGCATAGAGCTTGTCAAGGTTCATACAGATGATAATCCTGCAGATATGCTGACGAAGAGTCTACCTAGTCAGCGGTTTGAGTATTGTCGTGTATTGATGGGCATTGGATAGTATGCTCACTAGTTGTTCTCTCTTAAAGGCACATTGTCCTTTAAGTGGGAGGTTGTGGGGGTTAAAGGTCACTGTGCCTTAACCGCGGTTATGTACAATACTCAAACACATATATATAAATGAATGAAAAAGAAGATTAGGGTGGTTCTGCACCCACCAAACTTATGTGGCTCTCTGTCTCTCTCTCTCCTTCTTCTGTTCTTGCTTCCGTTGAGAGCACTCTCAAAAGAAAGGAAAGAGAAAGTGACATGAAGGAAGGGGCCGTGCCCCTGAAGGAAGGAGCCGGTCCCCTTCGAGAAAGGAGCAAGGAGGGCCCAGCCCCTCAAGGAAGGAACCAGCCCAAAGGAGCAAGGAGGGCCGAGCCTGCAATTAGGGAGCTCAAAAAGATGACCTGCTCAAAGCAATGTGGAACCGGCCCCCTGAAGGAAAGGAGTCTTTGAGATGTAATCGGTGTCTAATGTATTGATTTATTAATTTTCTCCAGAGTTTACTTAGGCAATGCATATGTTTTATGATAACACTTTGCAGTAATGCAATTTATTCTAGTATAATAGCTTCTAGTATAATAGCCATTAAGGGAGACATGGGGTCTCAAAAGGGCCTCCATTTAGTGTTTCCTAATTTCAAGGGATTAGAGAGAGATTTGAGGTGTACCAATGAGAGTGCTCCTTTGTGTGGGGCAACGGTGTGTTGAGGTGTACAAAAGGCCAGCTTGAGCATTTAAGGGTAGGAAAACCTCTCACCCATGATTTAGACCCATGGTCCTCACTCCTAGCCATTGATTTGATCTCTAATCCAAGGGTCACATTCAAATTTGTGGTAGAGCACTCCTGGCCATTAGATCAAGGGGTAGATCTAAGGGATACTATAAAAGGATTATAGGGATCAAATATAAGCTCTTAATCAAGTAATGGATCCAAGGGATGAGATGAAAGAAGGAAGTGCCACAATCCTAGCCATTGATTTATAGGAGATCCAAGGGAGGACATGAAAGAAAAAGGCACTTCAATCCGAGCCATTGATTTGAAAGAGATCCAAGCGAAGTGATGGACCAAAAAGGGGCTTCATCTAGGCCATCCATTTGATTTGAAGGAGATCCAATGGGAGAGATGCACTCCAAAATGCGCCTCCATCTCCACCCTTCAATTGTCTAGCCCATCTCCACCATAGATCTACTCAAGATCAAATGGTCCACAACTAAAGGCGCCTTCTCCCTCTTCAATAGCCCTCCTATTTGTCAAAGTTTGCTAGTTTGGAGCCCACCAAAGGTGCCTCCCTTAAGTCTCCCACCATTTTGAGCATCCTAAGCCTTTGATCCATCCACCATCCACCATCCACCTCCATCCAAAGGCCAAGGTTTCCCAAATTCAAAATAAATGTACCCATATCAATTGAGTCAATGCTATGGGGCCCTTAAACCATGGGTTACCATAATGGGTTCAATTCCAGTTAACTTAATCCATTCCTTATGAGGCCCTTTTGAGACCCCGAATCTCCCCTAATGACTGGTTGGTTGCAGCTCGGAGGTTTGTTGTGCACTAGGATATTAATTGCCACCAACGTGGTGGTTTGCTTCTATTTTTATGAGGATACTAACTTAAATGCCACCAATGCGATGGTTGGTCGCCAGTAGCAAAGTGGTTGGTTGCACACTTGAGATATAGGTACAACAATATATGTGCACTTCTAGCACATCCAACAACCCTTCATCTAACATTTGATGAATACTTCACCCAACTTAAGTTTAGTCAAGGAGAATACATTTTGACATTGTGTTCAAGTATAAGCCGACCAACAATGTTCTTAAGGCATCAACCTAAACATATATTCACTAAAAATTTCAACCCAACTTTATCGAAACTATGGCTAGACAACATTGACCTTCAATTCACATGGAGCAACATATTGTACATCATACGTGACAAAGGTGGACAAGGAGATGGCCGATGCTGTTACAAGAGCATTTTCTGATTGCATTCACTCCAACGCTCATACGCAAAGTTAGCAACACAATACTAAATGCAGAGCATATAAGCGCACAACAAGTTGTGTACTTATGCCTCTCTCTACCCCTCACCACAAGCACTAGAGAATTCTTGTACATCAACACTAGCCCTATTGAAGAAAGAGACTACTTGAAGCTAGACCCTGAGAGCAATGACATCTTCGCAAATGTTGTAACTAAGTACGCTCAGTGCAAATCATCCATGCTAGACATTTTCTTAGCTTCCTTTGTCATGAGTATGGAAGCAACAAAAACAACACAAAGAAATGCAAACACAACAAGATTATTTGCTTCAACAACTATAGCCAATCTAAGGACCTGAAAATCATTACAAAGAGATATGCTTGCTTTACTTGCCTTTTATTTAGCATAAGCATTTGCAAAGTATAGAGGTTCCAACTTGGCATGATCTTTACGTAATAAACAAGGATTCCATGGAAACAAATAGAGCTCACTTTAATAAGCTATTGTCCTTCAAACTGTCCAACTGTACCTTTAATATTTCAAATTCTATGTCAACATCCCATGCTAACGTTGATGAAAAAGATGAGTTTGACTTGCAAGTGGAGTTCCCTAAAGCTCCTAAGCAAAATCAATTCATTTAACATGGTCACCCTACATATAAAGCACAACCAAACAATGAATACCATGCATCAATCCATGCTTTGAATTGCGATCAACGCGCAATAGTAGAAGACATATTGCTGAAGAAATGCCTAAGACAAGCAAACCCCTTGCATATATTTCTATCAGGAAATGCAGGGACTAGCAAGACATTTACATTGCTAGTGCATTGCTAAGGCACTATTATCACTACGACACAACTGAGGCTAGTCTACCTAGAATTCTTATGCTAGCGCACACTGGAAAAGTTGCATTCAATGTGGGTGGACTCAGCTCTTCACTTGCCACTCATGACCTTCACATACAAATCGCTTTCTGCAGAAACCGTTCAAACACTTTTAGCACTCTACAAAAACTTGGACTTAATAGTTTTTTATGAGTTTTCCCTAATTGGGCAAAACACTTTCATTGCAACAGACATGCATATGTGTGAAATAAAACACAATCATTTGCAACCCTTTGGAGGTGTGGACGTACTCCTTTGTGGGGATTATGCCAAGCAAGCCCAACAAAGGATGCATGGATTTTTTCAGAAAAGGCAACAACCTTATTTATGCTACCTTGCATTTAGAAACACCATGTACATTACTACGAGATAAAGACACAAATGCGACAAACCAATCAAACCTTCATTGAAATTTTGAACCGCATTTGCATTGGCACACAAACACAAAAAGATTTGAACTACTTGAACACGCTTTACCATCGTGACCTACTAACAAGCACAATGAAGACGTCTTCCATATATTGACTTCTCAACCCCACTACCTCAAAGCCATGAATAGTAAGCATAGAACATGTAGCAAGACAATCCAATTCCCAACAGACCCTAAAAATATAGGAGGCCTTCACGTTGAGCTTCGCCTTTAACTAGGTATAACAGTCGAACTTTGTTCAAAGAATTTGAACATTGCCAATGGCCTAGTTAATGGAGCAGATGCCACTTTCATGGACTCTAACATGGAGAGAAAGCTATTCATTTTATGGGCGCATTTCACGAATAAACAAATTGGCATAAAGAATCAATCAGAGAACACAATGTTCTACATGAGTACAACTGATCCATTATGGATGCCTATCTTCCAAGTCAATCCTGAATTCCAAATAGGGAAAATCCTTCTCAACACAGTTTGCAGACATCAATTTTCACTACAACTTGCAACTACTTGCAATATTTATTGTTCCCAAGGCCTTTCCATGGACTACTTGGCATTCAATCTGAGTTCAATCCTATAGGTTAAGTCACATGGCCTGGCTTACAGTGTTGCACATTACATCAATTTTCTCTACTCTGTAATGATTACAATACACCCACATTGCATTGAATGAACAGTACTACAAAGGTAATGGATTCTTGTTAGCTTATATAAAAAGGCTATAAACGAATGTCAAAAAAGGCAAAATGATTACATGCCTTTAGATCACAACCTCATGCAAATTACTCCTTCCTGTCTGTCACAATATCCCTTCTTCGACTAGCAGCTTCTAGAGCATCTTCCAACCAATCAATGGTGCATTTAGTTAGCATGTTTGATAACTTTAGGGGATACTTCCTACCACTATTGGCCCTTCAGCAAGCTTTTATATCCTACTCTCTTTTAGCTCTTTCTTCTTCATATGTTTGAGCCATTTCTCCATTTCTCTACAATTGTAAAGACAAAAGTTGTTCACTTTTTGTTGGCAAGGCGATACTCTCTTCTGCTTTTCCTTCCCTTGTCCGATCTCTCCTATAACACGTGGGCCATTGATATCATACCAAAGTCAATGTCTGGCATGAGTTGTACAAGAGACTCCATAATGTAAAACATTGACTCTTGCACTAGCCAGGCCTTTTGCAATGCTTCCCTCTGGTCTTGCTTTTTGTCTTACATACCCTTAACACATATTTCACTAATTTTGGACTCATATGTCTACATTTGGATTAATCCTAAAAATCCTTCCCAAATGAAAAGTTTACTTTATGAAAATGTCATTCGAGAATCAAAAGTTTACTTTTTGGCACTGTCATTTCCACATAATAAATTTCACAATATCTTTCTATAATGTTGCACTAATAATGCAAAACTACTATTAAATCCTATTTTTGTATTTCTTATTTTTAAGAATCCTATTCATGTTAAAAAAATCTATTGAGTTATTAATTTAAATCCATGAAAAACCACTTATAAAATAAAGACTTGATAATTTAATTTAATCCATAAAATTGCAATTAAAATTCAATGTAGAAAACTATAGCACTCTTGAAGATTCAAAAAATTAAAATCCAAAAATAGAAATAGCTATGTTTGTAATTTTACATTGTCATATGTTTCCAAGAAATATTACTCTCTATGAGTCTTTGTACAAAGGAGTCTATCACGGCCTTTTCAATCATTTAATTTTGTCTTTACAATGAGTTAAGTACAAATGGGCAATCCTGACATTTGTTTGTTTGAATGTCTGATTCGTCATCACTTATTTCTTGGGTGCCATTTCATTCACTCTCGTTTGACCACCATCATCTATAGTCTTTATTGATGCTTGAATGGTGTTGTCATGGGCATTCTTCATTTGCGCTATCTCCTTCTATTTCCTCCTTAGCAAGCATCAGATTCTTTAAAAACTCCATAATGTGTGAAATAATTGGTAAGATTCATGACTTAGAGGTGGTGAGATTATATGAGTTATAGAGAGGGATGGTATGAGCCCTAGGTGGTATGTGAGATTGAATTGAGAGAATGATCGAAACAAAGTAATGTTCCCCTCTCACTGATACTCTTGTGGATTTACATCAACAGGATCATGACCTTTATTGTCCAGCTTGGAGACGAGGGGTCAATGTTTGCAAATGTGATGCTACTAATACTCTTATATGTAAATGATGTTGTCCCCCGTATATTTTGTAAATAGTTATGACCCTTAAAAATTCAAGGCTCTGATTAATTATGATAGTTATTTTCATGTGATAGTTGACCAAAAGAGCTCATGTTCAATTAGATCCTATAGAGTATACCTCGCTTACAGGTGGGCAATCTAGCATACAATTATAAAGACGAAGGTTCTATCATGTATAGTTAATGCAAGATCACATGGAATTTTGAATAATAACCCAATACTTTAAGATTGGGTAAATTGGTTGATGTTGTATTACACTTTGAGGAGGGTGTTTGTTCTCCCCATGCGAAGTCACCCAGATCTATCAAGATTATGATCAACTATGAAGTAAGAAGGAAAACTTGAAAAAATGACAATGCTTTAGGGCACATGATAATAGATTAACTTTCTCATATGGACTATAAATGAGTTGTGATTAGTTTGCTTGTTAAGTAGTTTTCTCAGCTGAGAGTCTCAGCCCTATACTTACGGTTTACTAAATCACCCACCCTCCTTGTACCCTTGAGCTTGACTCTTATGTGAAATGGAAGGGAGCATAAATGACAATAAGTTGTTCACTACTCTTTACTCAAGTGAAACTTACAAAAGCAATGATGTTTGGATGATACAATAATGTTATGCTTATCATTAGTAGTAAGGCTTGCACACCCTCAGATGCCTCAAAATTTCAATGTTTTGCATTAAATGGCCACTAATTGTAGCTCATTAAGCCCCAATTGCCACATTTTGAAAATTAAAGAAGCACAGAAAAACGAATTAACATGTAGAAATGCAATCATTGTTTTGACCAAATGGTACAAAATAAGTGGGATGATTATAGAAATGCAATTGTTGCAATGACCCACTGATACAAAATAAGTGGGATTATGAACATATGTCCAACTTCGCTCATGGGGTCAGAAGAGTATCCCAAGTGAATGTGGCCAATCAAGGATGATGACGTATCGATTAACAATGTGGTAGGAATGGGTAGGAATGGCCATGATCCAAGGGCAATTGTAAAGTGACTATGATGGATGCGAGCTCTTGACATTGAAGCAAAGGAAGGTTGAAGAGTCATGTCACAAGTGGCAACAAAAGAAGTAGAATTGTTTTGTTTTGTTTTGAGAGCCATCTTTGCTCTGTCAAGAGACTAACCAAAGCGAAAGAAAAAGGTTCCAACAAGGAGATTCTTCCATTCATTACACCTTCACATACACCTTGGTAGCTCAATCTAGTCATAAGCTTTTCCAAAGCACTTGATATTTTTTGGCCCTACTAAGGCTCCATGGAGAATCTAGGCCAACGTTTGTTTTTCTTTGTATTTGGTCAACATAACTTTTTAAGATTAAAGTTACTGTTAGTTTGTCTATCATAACCCTAACTTATTATAAGTTATTAAAGGGCACTAAAGGTTGTCTTTCTTTTATGCAAGAGTCATTTTACTACCTCAAGTTATTAACTGACATTAAATGTAGTCTTTACCTCAACTACTACTCTTTTTGGTCTGCCCTCTGGGGTAGCCTTAGCATCGACGCGTCTTTTGCAAAGCAGAAATTAGCAATTGTTTAATTTTGAAAAAAAAATTTGTCTATTTACCGGTGGTGTGTGCCATTGAATGTTAGTGGTTGGTAAATAGTGCCATTGAATGCTTACAGGCCTATAGTCCCTCAGACTCAGCTTCTTCCTCGACTGCGACATCGTTCTTTCCTCAACTAAGCTGTCTCCTCGACAGCGGCACCATTCTCAACCATAGCAGACAGCTCAGCCACAACTCCCAATGCCTCCCATCCATCCTCGCCAATTCTCTCCCCCCCCTTTCTCCTCCCTCCTCTCCAATTTCCTAATCTTCCCCTCACGCCCTTTCTCCTTCAGCTTCCCAGTCTTGCCCGGTCGCTGTTGGATTCGCTCGTCTCTACTTCTATCCCTTCGAATTCCAGTAGAATAACCTCTCCTTAGCCTTCTTGTCTTGCCGTTGCTGCTTTTTCTGCTTTCCTCTGTTGCAACCTTCGCCTTCTTCTTTCCTAATTTCCATTTCTCTTTTGTTTCCTGCTCATTTCGTTACTTGCTCTAGCATTATTTCCCTTGTTGATGGAGACAAAGAGAATTTTGCATGCTTTGTCAGATGGAGCGCGCGCCAAAAGCTTATATGAGATTGTGCATGATTCCTAAGCAGAAGACTCGCTGGAACTCCGGAGAATGATCCTTCTGAGTTGCTCCATTGCCTTATTACCTACTCATTGTAGCAAGAGTCATAACAAAGCTGGGACTGAGACTTATGGATTGCCCGCTGCTTGCATGGCTCTCTTCCTGTTCGTGTTATTCAATGTCTCTGCAATGCCTACCTTCCTGAAACTACAATAGAATTTTCCCCAGGGCGGACCCTATCGTTGAGGCTATGGACATTGCAAAGCAGTTTCTCCTATAATCCCTACTCTCCCTATGCTCTTCCACGATTCCTTCGTTAGTGTACGAGTGTCTCCAAAAGCTCCATTGCGAACCAATCTCGATTTCCATTTGTTAATGATAAACATTTTTTTTCTGCAGTGGATGTCTCAATAGCTCCATCTACTGCTGTGTCTGTTAATGCTAAGCAATTTGTAACATCTCCCATTATCCCTTGCATTCAAGGCTTATTTGTTAGCTTGTGTCCAAGTTTTTAAAATCATCAGTAATTCCACAAACAATGCAGGGAGCTAATGCGTTCATTCTTATCGACTCCACTGAAGGGAATGAGGCAGAGAAGTAGGCAGGCCCCAATTACATACCACAAGCTACAAGAGCTCACAAGGCTTCTTGATTAACCTCATTGCGTACCAGGGTCCCTGGCTCTTCAATTCTTCAAGGTTGGGGAGAGGTTGGGCAACACATTTGAGGCGATGAGATAAACAATGCTTCTTACATGTGCCGTGTTTGATTTACCAGGGATCTTATGTGGGGAGAAATCTTGTTCCTCCTTTATAAAGTATCCTCTTTGGAAGATGGCGTGGATAAGCCCAATGAGAGCTTTCTTCTAGACTTAGTCAGCGCTCAACACCCTTTTGAAAACTGAGAGCGATGAATTGCGAGCAAATTGCATCGGTGAGCAGTGAATTTTGATCTTTTGTTGTTTCTCTGGCCAATCTGACTTGCATGAGTTCGTTTTCTTAGGCCCCCTCCTATTTCTTGCAGCTCTGCTGAGTAGTGTGGCTCATCGTTCAACCATAAATATTCGCTTCCAAGCACCTGCTATCGGAAACATCCATGAAGAAGAGAACAAATTTCCTGGAATATTTGCAAATGCAATGAAAGGGTCTCTAATATCATTCGATTCGCAGGTTCAAATGACTGCGTTGTAGCTACTTTGCCATATGTGTCCGCCAAAAGTAGCACTCTCAAGTGACCTGCAAATTCTTATTGAAGAATGCATAATGGATTATGTTTTTGTAGAAAGATCATTCTAAGGTTGCGGACAAATTTTCCGATTCAGTTGGTCTGCATTTTTGAAGTTCTCCTTGGGCAGCCCTAATGAATTATATTCACCTTGTTATTAAAGAAAGGCCAACATAGCTTTTTAAAATTCAGGTTACTGTTAGTTTGTCTATCATAACCCTAACTTATTTTAAAGGGCACTAAAGGTTGTCTTTCTTTAGTACAAGAGTCATTGTACTACCCCAAATACTCTTTCTTTCACTAAAGCGTGCTAGTTATTAAGGGACATTAAATGTAGTCTTTACCCCAACTATTGCTGTTTTTATTAAAGAAGGGCCATAGTGTTTTGCCACTTGGTTAGGTTGCCTTTCTTTAGTACTACCTCAACGATTCTCTTCCTTTCATTAAAGCATGGCCATAGTGTCACTAAAGGGTACTAAAGGTTGTCTTTCTTTAGTACAAGAGTCATTGTACTACCTCAAGTACTCTTTCTTTCACTAAAGCGTGCTAGTTATTAAGGGACATTAAATGTAGTCTTTACCCCAACTACTGCTGTTTTTACTAAAGAAGGGCCATAGTGTTTTGCCACCTGGTTAGGTTGCCTTTCTTTAGTACTACCTCAACGATTCTCTTCCTTTCATTAAAGCATGGCCATAGTGTCACTAAAGGGCACTAAAGGTTGTCTTTCTTTAGTACCAGAGTCATTGTTCTACCTCAAGTACTCTTTCTTTCACTAAAGCGTGCTAGTTATTAAGGGACATTAAATGTAGTCTTTACCCCAACTACTGCTATTTTTATTAAAGAAGGGCCATAGTGTTTTGCCACCTGGTTAGGTTGCCTTTCTTTAGTACTACCTCAACGATTCTCTTCCTTTCATTAAAGCATGGCCATAGTGTCACTAAAGGGTGTCACTAAAGGGCACTAAAGGTTGTCTTTCTTTAGTACAAGAGTCATTGTACTACCTCAAGTACTCTTTCTTTCACTAAAGCGTGCTAGTTATTAAGGGACATTAAATGTAGTCTTTACCCCAACTACTGTTGTTTTTATTAAAGAAGGGCCATAGTGTTTTGCCACCTGGTTAGGTTGCCTTTCTTTAGTACTACCTCAACGACTCTCTTCCTTTCATTACAGCATGGCCATAGTGTCACTACAGGGCACTAAAGGTTGTCTTTCTTTAGTACAAGAGTCATTGTACTACCTCAAGTACTCTTTCTTTCACTAAAGGGTGCTAGTTATTAAGGGACATTAAATGTAGTCTTTACCCCAACTACTGCTGTTTTTATTAAAGAAGGGCCATAGTGTTTTGCCACCTGGTTAGGTTGCCTTTCATTAGTACTACCTCAACGACTCTCTTCCTTTCATTACAGCATGGCCATAGTGTCACTACAGGGCACTAAAGGTTGTCTTTCTTTAGTACAAGAGTCATTGTACTACCTCAAGTACTCTTTCTTTCACTAAAGCGTGCTAGTTATTAAGGGACATTAAATGTAGTCTTTACCCCAACTATTGCTGTTTTTATTAAAGAAGGGCTATAGTGTTTTGCCACCTGGTTAGGTTGCCTTTCTTTAGTACTACCTCAACGACTCTCTTCCTTTCATTACAGCATGGCCATAATGTCTTGAAATTTGGATTGTAAAAGCACATGTAACTTTTGCGCTGACAAATCAACTAGTCTCTCTTTGTCTCTCTCTCTTCCCAAATGCTGACAAATCTTCTAGTCTCTCTTTCTCTCTCTCTCTTCCCAAATCAACTCAACTCGTCCCTCAGTCATCTTGTTATATCTCTTCACCTCCACCCTTCAGCTCGTTGTATCACTCTCATAGACCTTGAGTTTTTCGAAGACTTTTTCTACTTTTGAGCTTCAATGTGATGCATCGAGGTCTCCTTCTCTAGAGACCCATGCTCCTTCACCGCCATGAAGTCTGCCCCTGCGTTCCTTTCTACGCTCCTTGTCCCATGTCAGCTTTGGGCTGCCAATAATGCGAATCCGCTGTCAACTGAACCCAAGTGCCAGCGGCGATTTGTCACTGCAGTCCGACGGAAGCCGCACGTCTTGAAGTACCGGCACTGCCGGATGGGGCGTCCAAAGCTTGATCTTGGAGGAGTCTGGCAATCTGGTTTTGAGAGGTGCACAGGGACGCCCTGTGTGGCAGAGTTTCCAGCAGAGTCCAGTTTTCTACGTTGCATCAGGCATGAATTTTACCACAAACACTACACTCTTTTCTTCGCTTCCAGCTCTGAACGCCCAGTTCAGTGTTCCAGGAAAGTACGGCATGAAATTAGGCAGCTAGGGTCGGCTATTTCTTTACACGAACGGGAATAACAATAGCACCCCTTTCGTATATTGGAGTTACGGTGTAGATTCCAAATCAAAGCAACCATAGAGGATGGCATAATTGTTTATGACAACCAGTCGACGGTTCTTGGAACCTTACGTCCTACAATTAAAGCAGTACCGCACGGCACGGGGAGAGTACTCAATATAGGGAATCAATTCGGCAACTTGCTGGCATATTACTGGAATGGCAGTAATTGGACACTCTTTTATAACTCATCAATGGGTGCCTGCGAAAACCCCTATCACTGTGGAGATCAATTCAGTATATGCGATCCCGCGACTGCTCAGTGCACTTGTCCAACAGGTTTCACAATGCCGGCTGCATCTCGTCGAAGCGGTCTTCTCTTAACTGAGCTTCCTCGACTTCCTCCACGGTTCTCATACAGAGATCTCCAAGCTGCAACCAAAGACTTCTCCATCAAACTAGGTGCTGGAGGTTTTGGGACAGTGTACGAAGGTGTTCTTCCGTCTGGGATCAAAGTAGCCGTCAAAAAACTGGAAGGAGCGCAGGATCAGAGCTGGGATCAATTTCGGGCGGAAGTTGCAACGATTGGGAGCATATCGCACGTGAATCTAGTGAGGCTGAGAGGATTCTGCATGGAAGAAGGGATGAGGCTACTGGTGTATGAGCACATGGCCAACGGATCTTTGGACAAATGGCTGTTTGAATCGAAATCGAAAACAGATTCTTCAAGGGAGGTGCTTGATTGGGAGATGAGGTGCAGAATAGCATTGGAAACAGCCAGAGGCCGGCTTACCTTCATCATGAATCTGAAGAGAGGATCGTGCATTGCGATGTGAAGCCAGAGAACATTCTTCTCGATTCCCACATGGGTGCCAAGGTGGCAGATTTCGGCCACGCCAAGCTTGTGCCAGGTGGTCACCAGAGCTTCGCCATGACCACCCTCAAAGGAACCAGGGGTTATCTTGCTCCAGAGTGGCTCCGTGACCCCACCATCACCCCTCGTATCGATGTTTACAGCTTCGGTGTCGTCTTGCTCGAACTAGTGAGCGGTCGACGGTGCCTTGATGGCGATGTTGGCTACTTGCCCACTTGGGCCATGCGTGTTGCGGCCGCCATCCTTGCTTTGCCACCAGCACCCATGCATGACTCCCACCCTATTGTTCTAGCCGAGGAGCATGGCCATGACCTCGCCCAATTGCTCGACACACGCCTTCAAGGAAGCGTGCCCCTTGCCAGCCTCAAACGTCTGGTGAGTATAGCCCTCTGGTGTGTCCAGTCACAGCCTGCCACTCGGCCTACCATGGCTACCTTGGTCCAGATGCTTGAGGGTGTGATCGATGTCCCTCCACCTCCCCTTCTCTCCTCTCTCTCCTTTGATGGCTTCTCATCATGTCCTACCTCTGAAGCTACAATGTCCACTAGCTCGTTTGCTGCTACCGCTGATTCTTCTCTCACAACCTCCTCCTCATCTCATGTCCACATGTGCACCTCTACTACCAACTTTGAAGGCAACTCTCCTTCTACAACGCCCTTGTTGCATCTCTTTGCCACTTCCCATGTGCAGTAAACTAGCCTCCTCAACATTGGAACAATTCTCAATAAGGAAATTCCATATGGGGCTTTCAAAGTGAATTTTATTTCCTTGTTGGTAAATTCTTATGCAACTAGCATTTTCCTTGGAGATGATGTGTTGTTATTGTTGACATTTATATTTATCGTTGGTCAAATAAGTTCTTGGGGCAATGTCCCTTTTTTCGAAATAAGTTCTTATGTCTCTAGTCGATAGAAGATAGATGTCGCACTTACGTAGTCCTGAACTAATGTTGCTTTGCCCTTGTCCTTGCAAGAGTATGTTCTTATGTAACTACATTTGTTAAGGTAGGGTGGCCTTGATTTAGGCTTACTAATTTTTGTTGCCTCTCATTTGATGGTGACTGGTGTAGATTCATAGGTCTCCACTCCTACTTTGCACCTTGTTAATGAAATTATTGTTGATGCACATAGAGGATGAGTTTGTATAATGTACATTACATATCTAGATAGAAGTGTGCTCTAGGTAATAACCCTAGGCTTGATGTAATGGTTGGGGTCCAATGGTAGTGCACTTTATTTATTTGACATCATCACTTTCTCTGTTGTTTGCATGACAGTTTGACTTTCGATGCTGAGGTTTCTTAGGAATCCATATGCACGACTCAAATTTGAAGTATCCTTGGGTCTCTCCACATTCACTTGGTAGCATCCATCTTTTTGGATCTTGTAATGGTTCTTATTGAGAATCGAAATGGGGGTGTTGAATCTAATATTGATGCACTTACTTTGATAATTGGTAAAGATTAGTACTTTCAGACATTAAAAATCTTCACATAGCAATTATTATTGAGGTGTAGTTCTTGATCTTTAAATTGGTTGTGTTTTGAAGGTGGCTATCCCTTCATGCTAATAAATTTGGTGATTTAAAACTTGGATCCACCTCTTACCATCCATGATAGCTCCTAAAAATGTACCAAGGGGTCACAAAATCCTTGCAAGGCACAATATGATTTCCCTTTGAAACATTTAATAACTAGAGAGCCAACAAGATTTATTGAAGTACCTCCTATAGATTGAGATTTAAAATAAGATAACTAGAGGCGACTGAGCTCTTTCCATGTTTCCCAAGAAGATAAGGTTGTGGCTTGCTTTTGTATGAATCAGGGCTTGCAATTGTTCTTTTTGGTCCATTGATTCCAACACCCTACCCAAAGTCAAGCTTGTGGAAACTTGGGTTAACCTTAGCCTAACCTAATATTAACATATAAATTGCTAAGTTCTTATAGGTAGGAAAGTATATCCAAAAGCCCAAATGTTGACATAATCATTGTCATAGTATTGGAAACACATATTCTCCCATCAGAATTCACATTGAAAATTAGCCTAACCTAATATTAACATATAAATTGCTAAGTTCTTATAGGTAGGAAAGTATATCCAAAAGCCCAAATGTTGACATAATCATTGTCATAGTATTGGAAACACATATTCTCCCATCAGAATTCACATTGAAAAGGGAGGGGGAGGAGGAGGGAGGAGATGAGAGGGAGAGAAGGGAGGGCAGCCAAAGACACGCTCCTAATGATAGCTAGCTAGATAGTCACATAATATGTGATAAAGATTTTATTGATAGTCACAATACATGCAACAGGCATTTACTAAGGAATAATATAAAGTACATTCAAACACAACTCATCACTACTAAGGGTTCAAACCAAAAGTTATTGATCCTAAATCTTCTCTGCACAAAACTATGATACTAAAACCATTGGAAGGAAAGATAAAACAAATACGCAATCATGGATATAAGTAGATTCTACAAGAAATGAATTATATTCATGTTAAATCCATTATAATAACTAAAGAATGATTAAACCACATATTATGGCAAATTTGCTACTAGGAAAATTGTTGGTATGTCCATCAAAAACCACACATTGGTGCCAATGTCAGGTCTTGATAGTGATCGATAGTATTTGACAACGTCAGTATAACTGTTGGGCCTGACACTGTGTTTAAAAAAAACAAAAAACAAAATGCAGCTTGTTCTAGCCTCATTCTTCCCCACTATATATCTTTTATTACAAAATTTCCCTTTAAAAACAAGGTAATATAAAAATGAATATGTGCCATCCAAGCTACAAAATTGCAAAATTGCCAAAAACTCTCACATCATGTATTATTACAAAGTTCCCTTTCAAAGAGGGTAATACAAAATGAACGAGAGGTACAAAATTGCAAAATCCTGAAGCATGGAAGAATCTACACTAAACTATTGATCCTCCTCCTCCTCCTCCTCTTCCTCTTCTTGATCATGTCAATCTTTGCTCTTACCTCTTGCACCTCCGATCTTGTCTCCTCCCATGATGTCCTCACCTATGTCTTCACACAGGTTGGCCATGCCCTAAGAATGTTGCATGAAACAATTTAGAAAATATAACTAAAGCTTGACTGTAAAAATGGAAAGGTGAAATATGATCAAGAATAAGGAGGATCAAAGACTTACATGGTGACTTTCAACTACCATTCAATGGGTACTCCCCTGTGATCCAACCTCTCATAGAGAGCTCATGTGCCATGCTCAAGTGCATATCTATAGTCCTCATTTGTAGGGTTTTGACCAATTGTAAAATGCTTGTTAACCCAGATTAAAAACATTAAATGAAGTGCTATGATCAAAATAATGTATTCAAACAAAACCAAAAAATACAAAAGAATTATGTAGTACACATATACTTACCACTAATGCCTTGAATCCTTTGCTACCACCACTCCCGAGGTGTGAAGCACCTCTACTACGCATACGTGCTTGTAACGCCTTCTGATGCTTGTCCCACTTCTATGGCTTGTTGCAAAGCTCTACCTTGGCCCTATTCCAATCTCGCTTATTCACATGAGGAGCCATCAACCTGGCCTCCCTTACCATGTCACAGATCTTTAATCGGTGATGTTTGAGAACATCTCCCATGCATCTAAGCATGTACCTCATATCAAACTCCTGACAGGGTGATACTAGATATTCCTTGAGCTAAGCTATGACATAGTATTTTTTCATTTAGGTTTGCCTTAGCCATGGATCTAATGTATTTTTCAAACATCACAGCAATAAGCTGCCTCATTATGTGAGCTATGATGGTAGCTCCTTTGTCATCCTTGATGATCTCCTTTAAGTCATTGACATGATAAAGTTGCTCTACCTCTAAGGGAAACCAAGAGCATGAGAATGGGCTAAGGTGGTAGATGTAGGGGTGGCCACAACATTGGGAGGTGTGTAGGTGGTGCATGTGTATGGTGGCATTGGAAGGGGCGGCAGTGGTGGTGGGAGGGGTGGAATTGGAGCGAGAGGTGGTGGTAGTGGTGTGTTGTGTCTCAGTATATCTGTCTCAGCGTGGAATGTCTAGACTCATCCACGTCATCTGAGGCTCCTAAATCACAACATCCCATACTCTTCCTATGATGATGCCTCACCACAAGGAGGGGACTGCCCACTCAAGAGAGGTGACCCCTTGGAGGGGAGGTGGCCTACTATACAGAGAAGTAAAAGAGGCAAGATAAGGGGTGATGTAAGACTAAATCTGTCACTAAAATATCTCTAGTTGGTGAGGGATCATGCTAGAGATAATGTTGTTTAGACTCATCTGCAAGATGCATGTTGAATGGCTTGACTCTGATCTGCTGGATGACCCATGACTAAACATAGCTATTACAACGAACATGCAAACAAATGAATTAAAATTTTGAATTAGCAAAACTTGAGTTGCAAAAAAACAATTGTGGCTCCAATCTCCTTTTTCACAAGATCCAGCCTATTCCATGGTCCTTGTGTCCAATTCCTAGTTGCTTTCATATTGGCTTTGGGGGTGAGCCTTGATGCATCTAGGTACCAATATTGAGTCTTACGAGGATAGAATGAGCAGACATAGGTTATACATGTGGGTAGGATATACTCTTTGCAACCAATAATCTTTGAGTGTGATTATCTATACCCTGATCACTCACATGCACACTAGATAGTACACTAGGAACCGTCACTGTTGGTTTCATTTTGGGAAGATTCTAATGAGCTAGTTCAAGATATGGCACCTAGGGTACAATTGAAAATGTTATAGGCCTATTGTGCATTAATTATCTGCTTGCAGAAAGAGAAAAGGGAAAAAGGTATGGATGTAGAGAAGAGAAGAGGGATCAAATGCAGATTGCATGATGTAGAAAGAGAAGACAAAAAGAGCGATGGAGTGTAGAATCTAGAATGTGGAAAGAGAGGAGGGAACATAGAATACAAAAAGAGAATGGAAGAGGGAATACAAAAAAGAGTGATGGAATGTGGAAAAAGAGAAGAGAAGAGGGAATGCGGAAAGAGGGAAAGAGATCCTAAAAGAGTAATGTGGAAAGACAGATGGAATGCGGAATCCAGAATGCAAAAAGTGAAGAGGGAAACAATGATGTAATGAAGAATGTGGAATCTATTAAAAGAAGAGAAGAGAAAAGGGAAAAAGGAATGGAATGCATAAAAAAAAGAGAGAGAAGTGGAAAAGAGGAACGAAATGTAGAATGCAAAAAGAGAAGAGTGAAAGAGCGATGGAATGCGAAATTGTGGAAAGAGAAGAGGAAAAGAGCGATGGAATGCAAGATGTGGAATGCAAAAGAGAGGAGAGAATGCAGGATAGAATGCAAAAAAAGGAAGAGAAGAGAAGAGGGAAGGTGGAAAGAGGAAAATAGAAGACAAGATGGAATGCGAAAAGAGGAAAAGAGAAGTGAAGAGTGAATGCTGAAAAAGAAGAGGGATAGGATGTGAAAAAGAGAAGAGGTATGGAATGCAAAAAGAGAAGAGATATGGAATGCAAAAAAAGAAGTGGAAAAGAGAGGTAAAGAGAAGAGAAGAGGGAATGTGGAAAAAGAGGAGGAGAAAAGGGAATGTGGAAAGAGGGAAAGGGAAGAGAAGAGGAAATGTGGAAAAAGAGGAGAAGAAAAGGGAATGTGGAAAGAGGGAAAGGGAAGAGAAGAGGGAATGTGGAAGAAGACAAAATGGAGAAAAAGAAGAGGGATAGAAGGTAGAAAAAAGAGAGAAGAGGGAAGGAATGCAAAAAAAGGGCAAGAGAAAGGGTAGGGCCAAAGAGAGGGAAGGGCAATAGAGAGAAAAGGGATGTAGAAAACCAAAGGAAGGGCAGAAAAGAGATGGAAAAGGGCTGAAAAGAGATGAAGAGGGATGGATGTAGAAAAGAGAAGAGAAGAAATGAGAGTGGAAGCGGTGTGGGAAAAAGAAGAAAAGAGAGATGAAAGAGGGAGGTAGCAAAAAGAGAATAGAGATATAGAAAGAGGAAGAAAAGGGAGAAGAAAGAGGGAATGTAGGAAGGGAAGAGTTTCTAATCTAGAGCTCGGATTGCCAGGTATGGTGTGTACTAGGGTTGCCTATGGATGCATGCAAAAGACAAAAAAAAAAACATTTTTCATAAGAACCATCAAGAAGCAACGGAAGGAGAGCAAAGAAAGTCAAAGGAGAAATAAGAAAGCAAGGCAAAGAAGAAACTAGGCAACAAAAGGAGATGAAAGCAAGAGAAAGGAGAAACAAGAAAGTAAGAGGCATTCTTCTTGTTGCTTCTCATAAGAGGGGGCATCATTTTCTAAGAAATCTTTTTTTTTTTTCTTTCATGAATGTTAAAAACTTAAGGGAAACATGTTAGAGACTTAACAAAGGAACTAAAAATGAAACCAAACACTTAAGAAACAAAATAGGATGAAAGAGCCACTTATCTTAAGGAACTTAAAGAGGAAGCTTGGTGGGGAGGAAGTAAGGTGGAGAGGGAGCTTGTGGAGAGGAAGCAAGATAGAGAGGGAGCTTGGTGGAGAGGGAGCAAGGTGGAGAGGGAGATTGGCATAGAGGGAGAAAGGTGGTTGAGGGAGCAAGGTGAGGGAGAGTCGCATTGTAGAATGAGGTGAAAAAGCATTTCCGAATTTTTGGTGTTCCCAAACCATTTGTGGTTATCATAATAGACGTTGTACTAGAAAAAGCACATCATTGGTATGGCCATTGATATACGCATTAATATACCAATGCCTATATTTATAAAAATAGAGCACTAATGTTTTGGGTTTTGATTTTAATATTTGGCATCATTTTGGATGTGTGGATATGCATAGAATGAGTGGAACCTGATCAAATTAAGGCCCAATGCCTGGGAGCTCCAAGTGGCTTAGCCAGATGCGTGGGAACCTCATTAAATTAGGGCTCAATGCCCAGGAGCTCCAAGTGGCTTAGCTAGAGGTTGCCTTGTCCTTGCACAAGCTGCAAGTGACAAATTTGATATGAGTGCCATATCGCCATGCACTCATATAGGGAGTTTTCATGAGATGCTTTTCAAATTCTGAATGTTGATGAGCTAGATCATCGATGAGTCAATGGTGTTTAAGTTCACGATTGCATGCATATTGCACAGACTAAAATTATTTACATGAAACCCTTATACAAGATGAAGAGGAATAGAGAACAGTTGCATCTTTCATGGTTATATCTGATGTGGCATCTTGCATGACCCATAACTTATGCATTGCTCAACGAAATTCGACAAACTTTGTCTTCAAGTTGTATTACACATTCCAAACTTGAACATGAGACCAAAAAATTCTGGAATAAGGATTTATAATGAGACCTTTATAGCATTACAAGTGCTATGTTGCAGCATGCATCTTGAAGACTATAGGATACAGCAATTTATTCAAAAACATTAAATTTTTGTTCTGTACATACATGCAACCAAGTAATCATTCAAAAGTACACTAAGTGAGCCCAAGGACACACCTAAATTAGAACATTAGGCATGGATTAATGGCCCTCCAATGTTGTGCTAAAGTGATGTGCACCCGGTCTAACATTCCAGTCCTTGGCATGTCTTGACACTTTCTAGACTTAGAGCATTCTCTTGCTGTACTAAGTGCTACCGTCATCATAGAAACATCTCTTCCTCTCTCATTAGCATTATCCAACCAATTTATTTCAAATCTTCAACTCCGTTTAATCAAAATCTTTTGTCTCACATTATGGTCCTTGGCCTGTTAAAGGACACTATCTAGTCACATAGCTAAGAAAACATCACTTCAGTCACTTTGAAAATATTATAATATTGCATATATATACATATACATATACATATATTATTATATGTATATATAAATATATCTTAACAACTATATGTACATTGAGAAATATGAAATCCCATAACTAATCCACAATTCCTAGACGAATGAATTGTATTCCATTCATCTTGTCTTGTAATAATAATAATAGAAGCAAACCACCGCATTTTGTTCTTTGCATTTATTTTGGGTTTCTTTACTAAGAGGAGTTAAGAGCATTGTTGTATGCATTGGGGGGGTGAGGAAATCCAAAATGGCAAGCCTTTCCTTCTCTTGCAAGTCTTCTTGTGTTTATTGAATTGGATGTTTGGGTTCGGTAGCTTAAGCATTGATATGTCACATGATATGTATTTGTCAACAAAGTTTTCTATCTCACTATTTGAAGAAACACCATACATTGGTGATCCCTGGATGCAAAGCAATCCGTGGTCATGCTGGCTACCATGATTTTGGAATTTTGTGACAAAGTAAAAGTCCATTACTTTTTTGATAATTGAAACGTCTTATTTTAAAAGCCGTTTGAATGCTTGGAATCTGTGTACATAGTATTGAGCTGTTGTTATGGGGTCTTGCCAGTTACACAAACATCTTTGCTTGGGAGGAATTTTTGTTTCACTACTATTATTCTCCATGAGAAAGGTACTCATCTCATATTTACTATCTTCAGTTTTCAGAGAAATGTTATAGTGTTGTAGCATATACAAGCATGTTGCCATGAGTCTCGTATTGCTCTACCATACTTTGTGCAAGAAATATTAGCTTCTCTTTTTCTCTTTCTAGTTTTGTTTGACACCTTTTCTTGTCTCATACTTTGGTTGTTGGCCATTGAACTATGTACTTCAAACAAAGGATGTTCTTTAGCAAGTGCAACGTCAAAAGTTGCTTCGTTTTCCTTTCTAAGACTTGCATCTTTTATTCTATACACCTTGCGCATATTTGATTGGATAGAATTGTGTCATCTCATCCTCTTTTTCCCAAGCCACATAACCTCGTTTATGTGAACACTTTTGCAAGGGAGAGATTTGCATTGGAATGTTTGTTTCATCAAGAAGAATTGCATGGCAAAATGTAGTTTGAGAAAGCAATACATGGAAACTTCTATAGACATGGGTTGTAGATCGATAGAATGTGGTGAACGAATAATTCAATTGTTGTGCAAGTTTAGTCAAACAACTAGATTCAATGCTCTTAAAGTAGAGGCATTTGATACCACGTATGCAACTTCTTTTGTGCTCGCACTCTTGTTATTCGAATCAAAACAACATTTCTCAAAGCATTCCATGGGCAATTGCTAGAGTTAGCATTTTGCTCAATGGATTCCATAAGCATGTGTAATAAGGATGAATATGATTGTGATGGAAAAAGATGGATAACATATCTAATAACGTCAGTGTTATTCTAGGAAGCTTGCATTTGCAAGGTGGTCAAATGTGCTGAAGTTTTCAATTGTTCTTTCTCAAAGGAGATATCCATTTGCTTACAAGTTGGTAATATAACAAAGAAAATTATTTTCAATTGAAAACTTTGGAGAAATGTATTTGTTTATTTCTTGCATAAAATATGGAAACATAAGCATGGAAACATGATCGAACCAGTGCTATGCTTTTCAATAAGCCATTTGTTATGGAGAAGCCATAATTACATGCATACAATAGGAAACTTTGAAGGGCACCAAGCTTTACACTGTGGTATGATATGAAAGACAACCATAATTATTTCTTTCAAATGAAATACATGATTACATGTTCAAGCATCTACATCAAACCCAATAATATGGCTAGAACTATTCATAGTGAAAGTTCCATTACACTTGATGGAGTGTAGCATGGAGTGCACGCTAAGGGTACTTTCACTATGAAGATCTACGAATGGAGCCTCCAACTCCAATATGTTGTCGACCTAGTTTCTGCAAAGTCGCACTGTCACTTCCTCACCTCCATGTTGTACTATCTTCCCTATTAAGATGGGAGTTTGAGCAATAGGCTGGGCTTTGTTGCAAGTGTAGCAAAAAGGACGTCGATGATTGCGACTAATGCGAGTCCCAGCACAAATAGTGCAAGAGTACTCCACAAGAGGTGTATTAAAATTTATGAACTCAAGCAAGCCACTTGAGAGTGCTCTCAACGGAAGCAAGAAGGGAAGAGGGAGAGAGAGAAACAGAGAGCCACACAAGTTTTGGTGGGTGCAGAACCACCCTAATCTTCTTTTTCATTCATTTATATATTTGTTTGAGTATTGTACATAACCGGGGTTAAGGCACAGTGACCTTTAACCCCCACAACCTCCCACTTAAAGGACAATGTGCCTTTAAGAGAGAACAACTAGTGAGCATACTATCCAATGCCCATCAATACACGACAATACTCAAACCGCTGTGACTAGGTAGACTCTTCGTCGGCATATCTGCAGGATTATCATCTGTATGAACCTTGACAAGCTCTATGCGCTTGTCCTCAAGTACCTCCCTGATGAAATGGTACCTGACCTCAATGTGTTTGGTCTTTGCATGAAAGACCGGATTTCGTGCTAGCTGAATAGCACTCATGGAATCACTATGCAATGTCGGTACACGTGTATGAATCCCCAAATCTCCCACTAGCCGATCAAGCCATATAGCCTCCTTGCAACCCTCTATGGCTGCAAGCCTCTGTGGTAGACAAAGCAACGCACTTCTGTGCATGAGACATCCACGACACTGCACCACCTGCAAAGGTGAACACATAACCAGAAGTGGATCTCCTACTATCCACATGCCCTGCATAGTTTGAATCTCTGTACCCAAATACACACATGTCTCCTTTACCAAAGTAGATGCACATCTCTTTGGTACCCTTCATGTACCTCATGATGCACTTAACTGCCTCCCAATGCCTCTTTCCTGGATTAGCCATATACCGGCTAACAACTCCCACTGCAAATGCAATGTCTGGTCTAGTAGCTATCATAGCATACATAAGACTCCCAACTGCTGATGCATAAGGAACCTTGGCCATCATGGCCCTCTCCTCATCTGATTTGGGACTATCTGTATGACTCAGTTTCACATATGGAGGCAATGGAGTACTCGCTGCCTTCCCCCCCTCCATATTGAAACGTTGCAATACTTTTGTAACATACTCTTTTTGTGAAAGCCAAAGGAGTTTCCTACTCCGATCACGCGTGATGCGCATACCAAGAATATGACCTGCAAGTCCCAAATCCTTCATATCAAAGGCCTCATGCAACTTGGCCTTTAAAGCATCTAGCTCATAAGTATTCTTGCTAGCCAATAGCATATCATCCACATATAGTGCCAAGATTATCAGGCTATTATCCTTAACCCTTTTAGTGTAGAGACAGTGATCAATTTCACTCCTTCTAAAACCCTGGGACCGAATGAAAGCATCAAACTTCTGATACCATTCTCTAGGTGCTTGCTTAAGACCATAGAGACTCTTCTTCAGCTTGCAAACTAAATGCTCTTTGCCCTTTTCTTCAAAGCCTTCCAGCTGCACCATGTAAATTTCCTCATGCAAATCCCCATGCAAGAAAGCTGTCTTGACATCCATTTGCATAAGCTCCATATCCTCTACTGCCACTAGTCCAAGCATGCATCTAAGTGTGGTCATCTTCACAGCCGGAGAGAATATCTCATCAAAGTCCACACCCTTCTCTTGCTTGAACCCTTTAGCAACCAAACGGGCCTTGTACCTAGGCACATCATCACCTGTGACCTTCATTTTGTAGACCCATTTACATGGCAATGCTTTCTTTCCATGTCCCAAGTCTTATTCTTCATAAGTGAACTCATCTCTGATTGCATAGCATACTCCCACTTGTGTTTATCCTCACGCATCATAGCCTCTCTGTAGCAAGAAGGCTCCCCGCAATCAGTAAGCATCACATAGTCTACCCCTGGAACAAACCTATCAGGCGGTCTAGACACTCTAGATGATCTTCTCAAGGGCATTTCAGCTTGCTGTCCCACTTGCATATCAGCCACATTTGGCTCATCATTTCCACCAATAGATGATCGATCATCTACCCTTGATTGTATACCTGTGGGAGTACTTGGTGGTACCATTTCTTGCACATTTGGTGCATGGACAGCTTGCTGCCTATCAACATATGCAGGTGGATTCACATCTTGGAAAGTGATTCTTCTCATTTCCACATCCCTCATGGGTGCCTTATGCATCTTCTTCTCATTGAAGACCACATCATGGCTGCGTATGATCTTCTTTTCTTCTGGATCCCAGAGACGATAGCCCATCTCTCCACTTTCACCATAACCCAGAAAGATGCATTTCCTAGACTTAGGATCTAGCTTCTTTCGAAGCTCTTTTGGCACATGTGCATATGCCTCACACCCAAATATACGCAAATGAGAGTAAGAGGGCTTCTTGCCACTCCATGCCTCTTCAGGAATACCACCATCCAAACTCTTACTAGGTGATCTATTGATCGCATGCACTGCAGTCTTCATTGCCTCAGCCCAAAAACCACCAGAAAGACTTGCATTGGAAAGCATGCATTGCAACCTTTCTTGAATGGTACGGTTCATCTTTTCTGCAACTAGATTTTGCTCTGGAGTATGAGGGGATGTGAGCTCCCTCTTAATCCCACGTGTATCACAGAAATGCTTAAAGTCATGAGAGAGATACTCTCCACCATTGTCAGTCCGTAGGCATTTAAGCATTCTACCTGACTGATTCTCAACCAAGGCCAGCCATTTCTGAAATACCTGGAACACATCACTCTTCCGAGCTATAGCATAAGCCCACACTTTCCTAGTTGCATCATCAATGAATGTCACATAGTATTCAGCCCCGCCTAATGATTGTGTAGGCATGGGACCACATACGTCTGAATGCACCAAATCAAGCATTTCAAACTCTTTCTTTCCCCTTCTTTTATGGGCTGATTTAGTCTGCTTCCCATAGAGACAATGCTCACAAAATTCAAAATCAGAGAAACTCAAATGCGGTACATAACCCAAACGGCATAACAGTTTCATTCCATTCTGGCTCATGTGCCCCAACCTGCAATGCCACAAAGAAGTGCTTGGCTGCTCGGTTATTGCAACAACATGATCAAATACCCCTGACACATGTAAGGGATACAAAGTCCCACACTTGGCACCCCTGGCCAAAAGCATACAGCCCTTCTGAATTTTCCAACTTTGAAAGCCAAAAGTGGTGTGAAAACCAGCATCATCTAGCTGACCCACTGAAATAAGACTCTTGGTCAGCTTAGGCACATGTCTCACATGTTTCAAAACAAATGCAGACCCATTTGCAAAAGAAAATTTTATGTCACCTGCTCCCACTATGTCACATGCATAGTCATTTCCAAGATGCACACAACCTGTCTTTCCACTATCATAAGTGGAGAACCATTCCCTATGGGGAGTAACATGGAATGAAGCACCAGAATCCAAAATCCAATCCTGGGAATATGCATCATCTGAAGTGGTAAGCAACTCTGCAGATAAACTAGACATGAAGAGAACATCATTGTCACTATCACGTGTGACTGCATTGATCTCCTCGATCTTCACTTTTCCTTTGTCCTCCCTTGGACTCTCTTCCTTTTGATTTGCACCCCAATTTGCATTCTTTTTCTTATCCTTTTGCTCTCTTTTTAGCTTGTAGCAATCCTTTTTCATATGGCCCTTCTTGCCACAGTGGTAACACTCAATGTTCCGTGCCCTAGATTTGCTACGTGACTTCACTCTTTTTTGGGACTTCCCCCTGAACTGTGATCTGCCCCTTTGCACATTTAAGGCTGCATCCTGCTTGTTGCCATCCATAGACTTCCGTCTAATCTCCTCGGCCAACAAGCTACCCACAACATCATCAAATTTCAGTACTCCACCAGGTGCAGAGTTATTGACAGCTGTACGGAAGGTATCCCATGAGGATGGCAATGAATATAAGAGAAATATTGCCTTAGTCTCCGCATCAAAATTCATTTTCTGAGCCTGAAGCTGGCTGAAAATAATATTGAATTCATTCAAGTGAGAAGCAATGGAGACCCCTTCCTTCATTTGCGGCTCAAACAACCTCTTCATGAGGTAAACTTTATTAGAGGCAGTTTCCTTTTCATAAGTGGCACATAGTTTCTTCCACAAATCTTCCGTAGTCTGCTCATTTACTACTGTGAAATAAACTGACTCTGCAAGATGAAGTCTAATAGTAGACTTTGCTAATGCATCCAACTCATTCAAATCATCCTCAGACATATTTGCAGGCTTAGCTTCAATCCCTACCAAGGGTTTAATCTGCTTCTTTTGAATAAGCACATCCCTTATCTGTTCTTTCCACAAAGAAAAGTTTTTCCCATCAAACTTTTTAATGCTGAAAAACTCCTTTTGAGACATGGAAGAGTATGCCATGATGCAAATGAAACAAAATCCCAAATGCTAGTGCCTGCAAGAGAGAATCACACCAAATACCAGGTGCACCCAAATGTGTATGCCACAATAAAGTGAAATATCACCAAAATTCAAAGCTCAAAGCATCAAAAGATGCATCTGACTCATGCGCATATACTATGCATCCATATGAGCAAATCTGGCCCAAAAGAAAATGCCAATAAGTGCCAAATGACTCAAGCATAAACACCATCCACTGGCATATGCATCAATAATATCTCATTCAAGAGAGCATAGCACTATCAGTGCATCACCTGCAATGTGTCAAAGCTGTCCCTCAACTTAAAATAGCATCCATGTGCAAAGCGTCCATAAAAAATAGCATCCCACAAGGCAATTTGGGTCTATCAGCGCATCCAATAAGGACCGTAATGCATCCAAATGGCTTATAAATCATCCATTGCAACCCAATTCATACCACAAATGAGCGCACAATGCTCAAATTGCAACCAGAGTGATCTGCATAAGGTATGCTCAGGAAATCATGGTCCCACGGTAATGACCGCTACTGAAAATAGAACCTGAGATGCCTGAAAACATGGGTGCCATTGCATAATCGGACTCGGCAAGAAAATCTGCAAATATCTCTCTTCTGCCAGAACTCCAAAATCCCAACCGATGAGTGAGAAATGGGAGTCAACACTTATCCACTGCCATGTGGCATAAATCTAAGGTTTCAAAACCTTAGAATGAAAAATGCATAACAGAGAGACGAAATCGAATACACAGAGATCTATAACTCTGAAAATCCTCCACCGAATCGCGCAAGAACTGACACGTAGGGATTTTTGGGCGTCCGAAACGCAATGGGATAGACAGTTTTGGAAACCGTGGTCTCAATCACTGGGTCCAACACACGGACTGAAAAACGTTTTTGGAAACATAGCTATTTGTAAACTCCACCGGAGTGCGAATGATGAGCAACATAGCAGTTTTAGGACCTCCTGAGTCCACCGGAACTGACAGATCTACAAATGGTTGCTCCAAACTTGAGTTCCAACACCCGGGCAAAAAACGCAGAAACTGACACAGAGAGCCAGAATTCCAATGAAATGATCCTGGATTCAAGAATGAAGGTGTTTCCAAGCTCCTGAAGTAATGTGGACACCAAAAGCAAGCAATAGTTGCCTCTACAAGTCAATACGGAGTCTCTGTCATCGAACGGAATAGGGAAAAGCTCAAAAAACGACTTTTTCTTTCAAACCACATAATAGGCTCTCAAAACCACTTCGCAAAGCCAAAGTGACTTTTCCAAAGGTTCCTCCAAGGTCTCTGCACACTCGGATGCAAGTAAAGTCACCCACAAAGCTTCCCACAAAGCTTCTCCTTCCTCCCACAGAGCTGCTGAGCTTCAAGCATTCACGCACGCTCAGCTAGATCACCCGGGCTCTGATACCAGTTGAGAGTGCTCTCAACGGAAGCAAGAAGGGAAGAGGGAGAGAGAGAAACAGAGAGCCACACAAGTTTTGGTGGGTGCAGAACCACTCTAATCTTCTTTTTCATTCATTTATATATGTGTTTGAGTATTGTACATAACCGGGGTTAAGGCACAGTGACCTTTAACCCCCACACCACTCACCTGCAAAACAATTTAGGTACGAGATTGGAAATTGCAATTTGGGAAAAAAACATGACAATATAGGAGTAGATTTTACCATACGACCATATCCAAGGTTTTCAACTTGCATGAGGTGCTCCTTTCTAGGCCTTCCTAAGATAATGAAGGTCCAAAACACATAAGCTGTTTCTAATGGACATGTATGACACATTTTTCAATGTGTAGTATGTACATCACGTTGGCTTCTTCGTTGTACTCCTGAACGAGATGTGCAAACAATCCTTTGCATTCATTCACAAAAGTGAGATGCAAGCACAAGAATGTTTAAATAATCCAATTACTTAAGTTCAAACAAAGTTGCATATTTCAATGGTTTTTTGTGTTGTAGGACATCATTGCAACACGATCTTCATTCCTAAGTTCATCCACAATAATTAATTGGTCAGCAGCTCCTCCATCCAATATGATCCCCATAGCCCTATTTATTTACTTCAATGACCTACAGTTCTTTGCAAAAAAAAGGAACATATATAGCGAGTTTGTGGTCATTCAAAAGTGTGATGGAGCCCTCAAATGGCTCGGCCTTGAGTACACTTGTTGTGGTGTCAAGGTGAATAGAATAACGAGAGGTCCCTCCTTCTCTAGTGTTGCGCTTAGGCACTGACGTACCTTCTATCCTATAAAATCCATCCACTTGGAGCCTATCCTGGATTTGATTAATGCAGGAATGAGGCACAACAAAGGTGATAGTGTTGCAGTTGTGCCTATCAGTGAAGTCGACCTTCAAATAAACTGGATAGTTAGCATCCTTTGTCTTGTAAGTCCCATACTTGACTAGGATTCTATCCTTGAAGGCAAACCTATGACTAATGCAATCTGTGGGTTGCTAAATGTACAACAGTGGGAGTGAATTGTGCAATTTTAAATAGGTTCAGGAGATGCTAAGGGAATCAAATGAAGCTATTGCATGGAGTGAGCAAAGAGTGGAAGAGATGAAGGAGAACATCCGCAGCCTTAGGATGAGGGAGGAAGGAATCAAGAAGCAACTTCATCATGTATAGATTAAGACTGTGGTATTGACGGCCGCAATAGTTAAATTGGATGCCTATCCTACTATGTAGCAGGGTCCAAAATGCATGGTCTGCCAGACTCCCATCATAGGTGACTGCATGATCCAATGGCATGCATGTGCCACCCTATGCACGTTTCTTGTTTTAGGGTGTTTGTGCATGCAAGATCAATATGTAGAGAATGTCATTTTCCATTTCCCAAGTCATGGATAGATCAAATGTGCCTGCCTGCTATAGCTATCTACGACAAGAAAGTAGATGATGTAGCTCAATTTACCATTTGGGCAAAAATTGCAAAGGACAAGGAGCTCAAATTGAAGAAGGCCTGGCTGCGAGGAAAAGGAGCCTAAAGGGAGGAACCAGCCCCCTTCAGGAAAGGAGCAAGAAGAGCAGAGCCTACAACCAAGATTCTCAAAGCAAGAAAAGAGAAAGTGACATGAAGGAAGGGGTCGTGCCCCTAAAGGAAGGAGCCGGTCCCCTTCGAGAAAGGAGCAAGGAGGGCCTAGCCCCTCAAGGAAGGAACCAGCCCAAAGGAGCAAGGAGGGCGGAGCCTACAATTAGGAAGCTCAAAAAGATGACCTGCTCAAAGCAATGTGGAACCGGCCCCTAAAGGAAAGGAGTCTTTGAGATGTAATCTGTGTGTAATGTATTGAATTATTAATTTTCTCCAGAGTTTACTTGGGTAATGCATCTGTTTTACGATAACACTTTGCAGTATGCAATTTGTTCTAGTATAATAGCTTCTAGTATAATAGCCATTAAGGGAGACATGGGGTCTCAAAAGGGCCTCCAATTTGAATGGCTCAAGTCAATGCATGCATGAAAATTCGACTCCATAAACCTTGCACAAAAATCCATGAACCCCAATTTTTACAATCCTTGAACACAAAGACATGACAAAATATGAAGAGGGGAGAGGACAAGAGTGCAGATGAGGAGAGAGGGCACAGTTAGAGAGCACACCACAAATGAGACTAACTATACACTAGATCTAGTTGAAAATGTAGAATATATACAAACCCTTTTAGGGTTAGGGTTAGGGCATCTAACCCTTTCCCTTATAGCACTCTATTCGGTTAGTGCTATGCACATATTATCACATGATGTTGAGCATGGTTTCTCAACACCTTCCCTCAAGATCAACATCATGAAGTAGGCCTTCCCTTAAGATGATGATTCTAGGAAATCAAAGAAGGACTGAGCATTACATTCCATCACACCCCTTTTATGGGAATTTCCTTCCTCTGAGTCAAACCAAGAGCTTGTCGGTGCTTCTCGAAAAGCTCTTTACCAAGTGGTTTGTAAAGATGTCTGCAACATTTGAGAGTGCTCTCAACAGAAGCAAGAACGGAAGAAGGAGAGAGAGAGACAAAGAGCCACACAAGTTTTGGTGGGTGCAGAACCACCCTAATCTTCTTTTTCATTCATTTATATATGTGTTTGAGTATTGTACCTAACCGGGGTTAAGGCACAGTGACCTTTAACCCCCACAACCTCCCACTTAAAGGACAATGTGCCTTTAAGGGAGAATAACTAGTGAGCATACTATCCAATGCCCATCAATACACGACAATACTCAAACCGCTGACTAGGTAGACTCTTCGTCAGCATATCTGCAGGGTTATCATCTGTATGAACCTTGACAAGCTCTATGCGCTTATCCTCAAGTACCTCCCTGATGAAATGGTACCTGACCTCAATGTGTTTGGTCTTTGCATGAAAGACCGGATTCCGTGCTAGCTGAATAGCACTCATGGAATCACTATGCAATGTCGGTACACCTCTATGAATCCCCAAATCTCCCACTAGCCGATCAAGCCATATAGCCTCCTTGCAACCCTCTGTGGCTACAACATACTCAGCCTCTGTGGTAGACAAAGCAACACACTTCTATGCGCGAGACATCCATGACACTACACCACCTGCAAAGGTGAACACATAACCAGAAGTGGATCTCCTACTATCCACATGCCCTACATAGTCTGAATCTGTGTACCCAAGTACACGCATGTCTCCTTTACCAAAGCAGATGCACATCTCCTTGGTACCCTTCATGTACCTCATGATGCACTTAACTACCTCCCAATGCCTCTTTCCTGGATTAGCCATATACCAGCTAACAACTCCCACTACAAATGCAATGTCTGGTCTAGTAGCTATCATAGCATACATAAGACTCCCAACTGCTGATGCATAAGGAACCTTGGCCATCATGGCCCTCTCCTCATCTGATTTGGGACTATCTATATGACTCAGTTTCACATATGGAGGCAATGGAGTACTCACTGCCTTCCCCCCCTCCATATTGAAACGTTGTAATACTTTTGTAACATACTCTTTTTGTGAAAGCCAAAGGAGTTTCCTACTCCGATCACGCGTGATGCGTATACCAAGAATATGACCTGCAAGTCCCAAATCCTTCATATCAAAGGCCTCATGCAACATGGCCTTTAATGCATCTAGCTCATAAGTGTTCTTGCTAGCCAATAGCATATCATCCACATATAGTGCCAGGATTATCAGGCTACTATCCTTAGCTCTTTTAGTGTAGAGGCAGTGATCAATTTCACTCCTTCTAAAACCTTGGGAGACCGAATGAAAGCATCAGAATTTTGATACCATTCTCTAGGTGCTTGCTTAAGACCATAGAGACTCTTCTTCAGTTTGCAAACTAAATGCTCTTTGCCCTTTTCTACAAAGCCTTTCGGCTGCACCATGTAAATTTCCTCATGCAAATCCCCATGCAAGAAAGCTGTCTTGACATCCATTTGCATAAGCTCCATATCCTCTGATGCCACTAGTCCAAGCATGCATCTAAGTGTGGTCATCTTCACAACCGGAGAGAATATCTCATCAAAGTCCACACCCTTCTCTTGCTTGAACCCTTTAGCAACCAAACGGGCCTTGTACCTAGGCACATCATCACCTGTGACCTTCATTTTGTAGACCCATTTACATGGCAATGCTTTCTTTCCATGTGGCAAAGAAACCAAGTCCCAAGTCTTCTTCTTCATAAGTGAACTCATTTCTGATTGCATAGCATACTCCCACTTGTGTTGATCCTCACGCATCATAGCCTCTCTAGAGCAAGAAGGCTCCCCGCAATCAGTAAGCACATCACATAGTCTACCCCTGGAACAAACCTATCAAGTGGTCTAGACACTCTAGATGATCTTCTCAAGGGCATTTCAGCTTGCTGTCCCACTTGCATATCAGCCACATTTGGCTCATCATTTCCACCAATAGATGATCCATCATTTACCCTTGATTGTATACCTATGGGAGTACTTGGTGGTACCATTTCTTGCACATTTGGTGCATGGACAGCTTGCTGTCTATCAACATAGGCAGGTGGATTCACATCTTGGAAAGTGATTCTCCTCATTTCCACATCCCTCATGGGTTCCTTATGCATCTTCTTCTCATTGAAGACCACATCATGGCTGTGTATGATTTTCTTTGCTTCTGGATCCCAGAGACGATAGCCCATCTCTCCACTTTCACCATAACCTAGAAAGATGCATTTGGGTGTGAGGCACATGTGCATTTGCCTCACACCCAAATATACGCAAATGAGAGTAAGAGGGCTTCTTTCCACTCCATGCCTCTTCAGGAATACCACCATCCAAACTCTTACTAGGTGATCTATTGATCACATGCACTGTAGTCTTCATTGCCTCAGCCCAAAAACCACCAGAAAGACTTGCATTGGAAAGAATGCATTGCAACCTTTCTTGAATGGTACGGTTCATCTTTTCTGCAACTGGATTTTGCTCTGGAGTACGAGGCGATGTGAGCTCCCTCTTAATCCCACGTGTATCACAGAAATGCTGAAAGTCATGAGAGAGATACTCTCCACCATTGTTAGTCCGTAGGCATTTAAGCGTTCTACCTGACTGATTCTCAACCAAGGCCAGTCATTTCTGAAATACTTGGAACACATCACTCTTCCAAGCTATAGCATAAGCCCACACTTTCCTAGTTGCATCATCAATGAATGTCACATAGTATTCAGCTCCGCCTAATGACCGTGTAGGCATGGGACCACATACGTCTGAATGCACCAAATCAAGCATTTCAAACTCTTTCTTTCCCCTTCTTTTATGGGCTGATTTAGTCTGCTTCCCATAGAGACAATGCTCACAAAATTCAAAATCAGAGAAACTCAAATGCGGTACATAACCCAAATGACATAAGAGTTTCATTCCATTCTGGCTCATGTGCCCCAACCTGCAATGCCACAAAGAAGTGCTTGGCTGCTCGGTTATTGCAACAGCATGATCAAATACCCCTGATACATGTAAGGGATACAAAGTCCCACACTTGGCACCTCTAGCCAAAAGCATAGAGCCCTTGTGAATTTTCCAACTTTGAAAGCCAAAAGTGGTGTGAAAACCAGCATCATCTAGCTGACCCACTGAAATAAGACTCTTCGTCAGCTTAGGCACATGTCTCACATGTTTTAAAACAAATGCAGACCCATTTGCAAAAGAAAACTTTATGTCACTTGCTCCCACTATGTCACATGCATAGTCATTTCCAAGATGCACACAACCTGTCTTTCCACTATCATAAGTGGAGAACCATTCCCTATGGGGAGTAACATGGAATAAAGCACCAGAATCCAAAATCCAATCCTGGGAATATGCATCATCTGAAGTGGTAAGCAACTCTGCAGATAAACTAGACATGAAGAGAACGTCATTGTCACTATCATGTGTGACTGCATTGATCTCCTCGATCTTCACTTTTCCTTTGTCCTCCCTTGGACTCTCTTCCTTTTGATTTGCACCCCAATTTGCATTCTTTTTCTTATCCTTTTGCTCTCTTTTCAACTTGTAGCAATCCTTTTTATATGGCCCTTCTTGCCACAATGGTAACACTCAATGTTCCGTGCCCTGGATTTGCTATGTGACTTCACTCTTTCTTGGGACTTCCCCCTGAACTGTGATCTGCCCCTTTGCACATTTAAGGCTGCATCTTGCTTGTTGCCATCCATAGACTTCCTTCTAATCTCCTCGGCCAACAAGCTACCCACAACATCATCAAATTTCAGTACTCCACCAGGTGCAGAGTTACTGGCAGCTGTACGGAAGGTATCCCATGAGGATCGCAATGAACATAAGAGAAACATTGCCTTAGTCTCCGCATCAAAATTCATTTTCTGAGCCTGAAGCTGGCTGAAAATAATATTGAATTCATTCAAGTGAGAAGCAATGGAGACCCCTTCCTTCATTTGCAGCTCAAACAACCTCTTCATGAGGTAAACTTTATTAGAGGCAGTTTCCTTCTCATAAGTGGCACATAGTTTCTTCCACAAATCTTCCATAGTCTGCTCATTTACTACTGTGAAATAAACTGACTCTGCAAGATGAAGTCTAATAGTAGACTTTGCTAATGCATCCAACTCATTCCAATAATCCTCAGACATATTTGCAGGCTTAGCTTCAATCCCTGCCAAGGGTTTAATCTGCTTCTTTTGAATAAGCACATCCCTTATTTGTTCTTTCCACAAAGAAAAGTTTGTCCCATCAAACTTTTTAATGCTGAAAAACTCCTTTTCAGACATGGAAGAGGATGCCATGATGCGAATAAAGCAAAATCCCAAATGCTAGTGCCTGCAAGAGAGAATCACACCAAATACCAGGTGCACCCAAATGTGTATGCCACAATAGAGTGAAATATCACCAAAACTCAAAAACTCAAAGCATCTGACTCATGTGCATATACTATGCATCCATATGAGCAAATATGGCCCAAAAGAAAATGCCAATAAGTGCCAAATGACTCAAGCATAAACACTGTCCACTGGCATATGCATCAATAATGTCTCATCCAAGAGAGCATAGCACTATCAGTGCATCACCTGCAATGTTTCAAAGCTGTCCCTCAGCATAAAATAGCATCCATGTGCAAAGCGTCCATAAAAGATAGCATCCCACAAGGCAATTTGGGCCTATCAGCGCATCCAACAAGGACCACAATGCATCCAAATGGCCTATAAATCATCCATTGCAACCCAATGTATACCACGAATGAGCGCACACTGCTCAAACTGCAACCAGAGTGATCTGCATAAGGTATGCTCAAGAAATCATAGTCCCACGGTAATGAGCGCTACTGAAAATAGAACCTGAGATGCTTCAAAACATGGGCGCCATTGCATAATCGGACTCAGCAAGAAAATCTGCAAATATCTCTCTTCTGCCAGAACTCCAAAATCCCAACCGATGAGTGAGAAATGGGAGTCAACACTTATCCACTGCCATGTGGCATAAATCTAAGGTTTCAAAACATTAGTATGAAAAATGCATAACAGAGAGACGAAATTGAATACACAGAGATCTATAACTCTGAAAATCATCCACCGAATCGTGCAAGAACTGATAGGTAGGGGTTTTTGGGCATCCGGAACGCAATGGGACAGACGGTTTTGGAAACCGTGGTCTCAATCACTGGGTCCAACACACGGACTGAAAAACGTTTTTGGAAATAGAGCTATCTGTAAACTCCACCGGAGTGTGAATGATGAGCAACATAGAAGTTTTAGGACCTCCTGAGTCCAGTGGAACTGACAGATCTGCAAATGGTTGCTCCAAACTTGAGTTCCAACACCCGGGCAAAAAACGCAGGAACTGACACAGAGAGCCAGAATTCCAATGAAATGATCCCAGATTCAAGAATGAAGGTGTTTCCAAGCTCCTGAAGTGAAGTGGACACCAAAAGCAAGCAATAGTTGCCTCTACAAGTCAATATGGAGTCTCTGTCATCGAACGGAACAGGGAAAAGCTCAAAAAACGACTTTTTCTTTGAAAGCTCTTAACAGGCTCTCAAAACCACTTCACAAAGCCAAAGTGACTTTTCCAAAGGTTCCTCCAAGGTCTCTGCACACTTGGATGCAAGTAAAGTCACCCACAAAGCTTCCCACAAAGCTTCTCCTTCCTCCCACAGAGCTGCTGAGCTTCAAGCATTCACGCACGCTCAGCTAGATCACCCGGGCTCTGATACCAGTTGAGAGTGCTCTCAACGGAAGCAAGAATGGAAGAAGGAGAGAGAGAGAGACAAAGAGCCACACAAGTTTTGGTGGGTGCAGAACCACCCTAATCTTCTTTTTCATTCATTTATATATGTGTTTGAGTATTGTACATAACCGGGGTTAAGGCACAGTGAGCTTTAACCCCCACAACATTTTCTTTGCTATCACAATGCTTTGGTGGGATGTCACCAAGTAATACTCTTTCTCTGATGAAGTGCTCTCTAACATCAATAATGTGCTTTGTCATGGAGTGATATATTGGATTCTTGGCCAATGCTTGAGCCGATTGATTATCACAGTATATTGTTGTTGGCTTCGATTCATCAAAGCAATCTATTTCTGACAATAGTCTTCCAAGCCATATAGCCTCACATGCACCTGTAGTGAGTGCTCACAGTTGAAGACAAAGAAATAGTTGGCTGTTTGTTTGACAACCATGATATAGCACCTTGACCAAGGAAAAATGCATATCCCTATGTTGATCTCTTGGTCTCATGATCTTCAGCATAGTCACTATCACAATATCCATGCAACCTTGGATGACTTCCTCTGTATTCTATCCCAAACTATCTTGTACCTCTGATGTATCTCAAGACTCTTTTGGTTGCATTCCAATGAGATTGTTTTGGATTTGCCATAAACTATGCTATTATGCTTACTCCATAACAAATATCTGGTCGTGTGATAGTCAGATATATAAGAGATCCAATGAGCTACCGATAGTACCTGTCATTGACTGCTCTAGCATTTTTTGAATCTTTCGTAAGTTTCAAATTTTGTTCCATCGGAGTGGCTACAATCTTGCAATCTCCCATATGAAACTTCTTCAAGAGACTATCAACATATTTTAGTACTCATAAAGGTGCTATCTGAACCTCTCCAGAACTCAATATCAAGACAACACCAAGACAATAGTCCATAAAGGTGATGTCTGAATCTCTCCAAAACTCAATACCAAGACAATAGTGCATAAGTCCAAGATCTTTCATGTCAAACTCTACAGTCAGCAGTCTTGTTTCAATTTCTTGATAAAGCTATCCTTGCTTCTGGTCATAATCAGATCATCTATGTACAAAAGTGCCAAGTCTCGCACATCTTTAGCATGTAGATTGAGGTCTTCCAAATTAGTATCTGAGAAACCCTTTGAGGAGCTCAAACTCTCTTCACTTTCCAAAACTCTAGTAAATAGGGGTACCGGAAGTGCTAGCTTCCAATCCATCTATTTCTTTCTCTTCCATTTCATTCTCTACTTCCACATCTTAAAATACATGGTCTCTAGGTGCAACTTGAATCACAGACCACCACGGGTTGTGACCACCTAAAACAAAAATCCATGATATGTTCATACAATCTTTGATGAAGTTGAGCAACAAATGATATCCATACAAGAAATGCTTACTTGCTCACAGTGCGTGGGTAGCACAAATGTGTCAGTAAGGTCATCCTAGATTTTTGTTGAGTCAATGGCAAAAAATCCATTTTGGATCCTTCCTGACCATGCCTGAGCACCTCTACCAATGACTTTGAACCATTTCATGTCAAATATAAATACTTGGAATTTCCTAAAGTTCACTTGCAAAATGTCTTGTATGGCTCCAACATAATCCATTTGGGTATGCAAAGATTTGTATCTCTTGCATTAGCTCCTCTCTTTTGAAAAATTGGCCATGACTTCTCGATCAAATGTGTTGCGCCTTTCATCAATTTTCTCTACTCTGTAATGATCACAATACGCCCACATTGCATTGAATGAATAGTACTACAAAGGTAATGGATTCGTGTTAGCTTATATAAAAAGGCTATAAACAAATGTCAATAAAGGCAAAATGATTACATGCTTTTAGATCACAACCTCATGCAAATTACTCCTCCTTGTCTGTCACAATATCCCTTCTTCGACTAGCAGCTTCAAGCGCGTCTTCCAACCAATCAATGGTGCATTTAGTTACCATGTCTGATAACTCCAATGGATACTTCCTACCTCTATTGGCCCTTCAGCAAGCATTTATATCCTGCTCTCTTTTAGCTCTTTCTTCTTCATATTGTTTGAGCCATTTCTCCATTTCTCTACAATTGTAAAGACAAAAGTTGTTCACTTTTTGTTGGCAAGGCGATACTCGTTTTCTTCTGCTTTTCCTTCCCTTGTCCGATCTCTCCTATAACACGCGGGCCATTGATATCATCCCAAAGTCAATGTCTGGCATGAGTTGTACAAGAGACTCCATAATGTAAAACATTGACTCTTGCACCAGCCAGGCCTTCTCAATGCTTCCCTCTGGTCTTGCTTTTTGTCTTACATACCCTTAACACATATTTCGCTAATTTTGGACTCATATGTCTACATTTGGATTAATCCTAAAAATCCTTCCCAAATGAAAAGTTTACTTTATAAAAATGTCATTCGAGAATCAAAAGTTTACTTTTTGGCACTGTCATTTCCACATAATAAATTTCACAATATCTCTATATAATGTTGCACTAATAATGCAAAACTACTATTAAATCCTACTTTTGTATTTCTTATTTTTAAGAGTCCTATTCATGTTAAAAAAATCTGTTGAGTTATTAATTTAAATCCATGAAAAACCACTTACAAAATAAAGACCCAACAACATTTATTGAAGTACCTCCTCCAGATTGAGATTTACAATAAGATAACTAGAGGCGACTGAGCTCTTTCCACGTTTCCCAAGAAGATAAGGTTGTGGCTTGCTTTTGTATGAATCAGGGCTTGCAATTGTTCTTTTTGGTCCATTGATTCCAACACCCTACCCAAAGTCAAGCTTGTGGAAACTTGGGTTAACCTTAACCTAACCTAATATTAACATATAAATTGCTAAGTTCTTATAGGTAGGAAAGTATATCCAAAAGCCCAAATGTTGACATAATCATTGTCATAGTATTGGAAACACATATTCTCCCATCAGAATTTGCATTGAAAAAGGAGGGGGAGGAGGAGGGAGGAGATGAGATGGAGACAAGGGAGGGTAGCCAACGACACGCTCCTAATGATAGCTAGCTTGATAGTCACATAACAAGTGATAAAGATTTTATTGATAGTCACAATACATGCAATAGACATTTACTAAGGAATAATATAAAGTACATTCAAACACAACTCATCACTACTAAGGGTTCAAACCAAAAGTTATTGATCCTAAATCTCCTCTGCACAAAACTATGATACTAAAACCATTGGAAGGAAAGATAAAACAAATATGCAATCATGGATATAAGTAGATTCTACAAGAAATGAATTCTATTCATGTTAAATCCATTATAATAACTAAAGAATAATTAAACCACATATTATGGCAAATTTGCTGCTAGGAAAATTGTTGGTATGTCCATCAAAAACCACACATTGGTGTCAATGTCAGGTCTTGATGGTGATCAGTAGTATTTGACAACGTCAGTATAGCTGTTGGGCCTGACACTATTTAAAAACAAGGTAATATAAAAATGAATACGTGCCATCCAAGCTACAAAATTGCAAAATTGCAGAAACTCTCACATCATGTATTATTACAAAGCTCCCTTTCAAAGACGGTAATACAAAATGAACGAGAGGTACAAAATTGCAAAATCCTGAAGCATGGAAGAATCTACACTAAACTATTGATCCTCCTCCTCCTCCTCCTCCTCTTCCTCTTCTTGATCATGTCAATCTTTGCTCTTACCTCTTGCGCCTGCGATCTTGTCTCCTCCTGTGATGTCCTCGCTTATGTCTTCACACAGGTTGGCCATGCCCTAAGAATGTTGCATGAAACAATTTAGAAAATATAACTAAAGCTTGACTGTAAAAATGGAAAGGTGAAACATGATCAAGAACAAGAAGGATCAAAGACGTACATGGTGACTTTCAACTACCATTCAATGGGTACTCCCTTGTGATCCAACCTCTCAAAGAGAGCTCATGTGCCATGCCCAAATGCATATCTATAGTCCTCATTCGTAGGGTTTTGACCAATTGTAAAATGCCTATTAACCGAGATTAAAAACATTGGATGAAGTGCTATGGTAGTGGTGGTGGGAGGGGTGGCGTTAGAGTGAGAGGTGGCAGTAGTGGTGTGTTGTATCTTAGCGTATCTGTCTCGGCTTGGAATGTCTAGACTCATCCACGTCATCTGAGGCTCCTAAATCACATCCCATACTCTTCCTATGATGATGCCTCACCATGAGGAGGGGACCACCCACTCAAGAGAGGTGACCCCTTGGAGGGGAGGTGGCCTACTATACAAAGAAGTAAAAGAGGCAAGATAAGGGGTCATGTAAGACTAAATCTGTCACTAAAATGCCTCTAGTTGGTTAGGGACCATGCTAGAGATAATGTTTTCTAGACTCGTCTGCAAGATGCATGTTGATCGGCTTGACTCTGATCTGGATGACCCATGACTAAACATAGCTATTACAACGAAAACATGCAAACAAATGAATTAAAATTTTGAATTAGCAAAACTTGAGTTGCAAAAACACAATTGTGGCTCCAATCTCCTTTTTCACAAGATCCAGCCTATTCCATGGTCCTTGTGTCCAGTTCCTAGTTGCTTTCATATTGGCTTTGGGGGTGAGCCTTGATGCATATTGCTGTCTTATGAGGATAGAATCAACAGACATAGGTTAAACATGTGGGTAGGATATAATCTTTGCAACCAATAATCTTTTAGTGTGATTCTCTACACCCTGATCACTCAAATGCACATTAGATAGTACAATAGGAGCCGTGACTATTGGTTTCAGTTTGGGAAGATTCTAATGAGCTAGTTCAAGATATGGCACCTAGGGTACAATTGAAAATTTTATAGGCCTATTGTGCATTAATTATCTACTTGCAGAAAGAGAAAAGGGAAAAAGGTATGGATGTAGAGAAGAGAAGAGGGATGGAATGCATATTGCATAATGTAGAAAGAGAAGAGGAAAAGGGCGATGGAGTTTAGAATCTAGAATGCATAAAGAGAGGAGGGAACATAGAATACAAAAAGAGAATGGAAGAGGGAATACAAAAAAGAGTGATGGAATGTGGAAAAAGAGAAGAGAAGAGGGAGTGCAGAAAGAGGGAAAGAGACCCTTAAAGAGTAATGTGGAAAGACGGATGGAATGCAGAATCCAAAATGCAAAAAGTGAAGGTGGAAACAATGATGTAATGAAGAATGTGGAATCTCTTAAAAGAAGAGAAGAGAAGAGGGGAAAAGGAAGAGAAGAGGGAAAGAGGAACGAAATGTAGAATGCAGAAAGAGAAGAGGGAAAGAGCGATGGAATGCAGAATTGTGGAAAGAGAAGAGGGAAAGAGCGATGGAATGCAAGATGTGGAATGCAAAAGAGAGGAGAGAATGCAGGATAGAATGCAGAAAATGGAAGAGAAGAGAAGAGGGAAGGCAAAAAGAGGAAGATAGAAGAGAAGATGGAATGCGAAAAGAGGAAAAGAGAACCGAAGAGTGAATGCTGAAAAAGAAGAGGGACGAAATGTGAAAAACAGAAGAGATATGGAATGCAAAAAGAGAAGAGGATGGAATGCAAAAAAAGAAGAGGTCAAGAGAGGGAAAGAGAAGAGAAGAGGGAATGTGGAAAAAGAGGAGAAGAAAAGGGAATGTGGAACGAGGGAAAGGGAAGAGAAGAGGGAATGTGGAAAGAGGGAAAGAGAAGAGAAGAGGGAATGTGGAAGAAGACCAAATGCAAAAAAAGAAGAGGGATAGAAGGTAGAAAAAAGAGAGAAGAGGGATGGAATGCAAAAAAGGGGCAAGAGAAAGGATAGGGCCAAAGAGAGCAAAGGGAAAGAGAGAGAAAAGGGATGTAGAAAATCAAAGGAAGGGCTGAAAAGAGAGGAAAAGATATGGAAAAGGGCTGAAAAGAGATGAAGAGGGATGGATGTAGAAAAGAGAAGATAGAGAGATGTAGAAAAGGGAAGAGAAGAAATGAGAGTGGAAGCAATGTGGGAAAGAGAAGAAAAGAGAGATGAAAGAGGGATGTAGCAAAAAGAGAATAGAGATATAGAAAGAGGAAGAAAAGGGAGAAGAAAGAGGGAATGTAGGAAGGGAAGAGTTTCTAATCTAGAGCTCGGATTGCTAGGTATGGGGTGGACTAGGGTTGCCTATGGATGCCTACAGAAGACAAAAAAAAAATATTTTTCATAAGAACCATCAAGAAGCAATGAAAGGAGAGCAAAGCAAGTCAAAGGAGAAATAAGAAAGCATTGCAAAGAAGAAACTAGGCAACAAAAGGAGACGAAAGCAAGAGAAAGGAGAAACAAGAAAGTAAGAGGCATTCTTCTTCTTGCTTCTCGTAAGAGGGGGCAGCATTTTCTAAGAAATCTTATTTTTTTTCTTTCATGAATGTTAAAAACTTAAGGGAAACATGTTAGACTTAACAAAGGAACTAAAAATGAAACCAAACACTCAAGGAAATAAAATAGGATGAAAGAGCCACTTAGCTTAAGGAACTTAAAAAGGAAGCTTGGTGGGGAGGAAGCAAGGTGGAGAGGGAGCTTGTGGAGAGGAAGCAAGGTAGAGAGGGAGCTTGGTGGAGAGGGAGACTGGCATAGAGGGAGAAAGGTGGTTGAGGGTGCAAGGTGAGGGAGTGTTGCATTGTAGAAAGGTGAAAAAACATTTCCAAATTTTTGGAGTTCCCAAACCATTTGTGGTTATCATAATAGGTGTTGTACTAAAAAAGCACATCATTGGTATGGCCATTGATATATGGATTGGCATACCAATGCCTATATTGACGAAAATAGAGGTTTGGGTTGATACTTGATCTTTTTGGGTTTTGATTTTAATATTTGGCATCATTTTGGATGTGTGGATATGGATAGAATGAGTGGAACCTCATCAAAGTAAGGCACAATGCCTAGGAGCTCCAAGTGGCTTAGCTAGATGCCTGGGAACCTCATCAAATTAGGGCTCAATGCCCAGGAGCTCCAAGTGGCTTAGTCAGAGGTTGCCTTGTCCTTGCACAAGCTGCAAGTGACAAATTTGATATGAGTGCCATATTGCCATGCACTCATATGGGGAGTTTTCATGAGATGCTTTTCAAATTCTGTATGTTAATGAGCTAGATCATCAATGAGTCAATGGTGTTTAAGTTCACGATTGCATGCATATTGCACACACTCAAATTATTTACATGAAACTGTTATACAAGATGAAGAGGAAGAGAGAACAATTGCATCTTTCATGGTTGTACCTGATGTGGCCATGCATGCATACCAGGAAGATTTAGGTGATCTCAAGCAGTGCTAGAGCTCACCGGAATTCGACAAACTTTGTCTTCAAGTTGTATTACACACTCCAAACTTGAACATGAGACCAAAAAATTCTAGAATAAGGATTTATAATGAGACTTTTACAGCATTACAAGTGCTATGTTGCAACATGCATCTTGAAGACTATAGGATATAGCAATTTATTCAAAAACATTAAATTTTTGCTCTATACATATATGCAACCAAGTAATCATTCAAAAGTACACTAAGTGAGCCCAAGGACACACCTAAATGAGAACATTAGGCATGGATTAACGGCCCTCCAATGTTGTGCTAAAGTGATACGCACCCATTTGAGAGCATGCTCCATAACTTTTTTTAAAATTTTATTGAAAACCAAAATAGATTGAAATTTTGGAATCCAAACTAGTGGGACTACTATATGGTGGTCTTAAAACATTGATAGTTGCTGATATTGGTATCTAGATTCACCCTAAAATGGAAGAAGTTAAAAATGTGCAATTTGTGCATATGCAAAGATCTTTTAATAAATCCAAGACTATTTACAATTTTGAATTGTTTCTTTTTCCATGCACTTTCTTACTATATGGCTTATAAGCATGCCAAAGGTCATTCCATTTCATAATACATAGCATTAAACCCGATAGCTTACCCTTTGGCCTATTTGTGTTTTGAAGCATTTAAGGCCACATTTCACTTGTTTGGGATATCCAATTCTGTTGGCATGTATCACCAGAGGGGGAAAAACCGGCAGCTGAAAATTTTGATACTCCTGTGAATTCTGAATTTTCACACCTCTTGCCCATCAAATCTTGGAAGATTAAGTACTTGCAACCTGCCCTGCCTTGCAAATGCCTTGCAACTTGCATACACCTTGACGTGACCTTGTGTAGACTTTGGTTTGGCATTGTCTTCTTTCGGGTAAGTTGTCTTCTATTCTTTGCTCGCCTTACAAGCTAGCTTTTCTAGTTCTGATCATAGCCATGGCTTCAATGGCAACATGGAGCTCACCATGGCTTGCAAGAGAAGCAGACAGAGGCTGCGAGACAAGAAAGCTAAAAAGCTTGGTCAAGGCACAAGGAATAGATTACAGGTTGAGGAAAGCAATGGCACAGTATCAAAACAATAATGAAAGACACTTTTACAACATTTGCAAAGGGAGAAACAACTAGAAGAAAGAAGACTCCTTGTGGAGCAGTAGCAGGAAGCAGTTGCAAATGCACGCATTCAATCATTGCCATTGAAGCGAAGAACACAAGCTATGGTGTCACGATTGGTGGGAGCATTCGAGGTAGTAACATCAGGCCATTCAGGTGAATACCAGTCTCGAGTCTTCAAAAGCTTTAGCCTGCACCCTAAAGTTCATAGAGTAACAACCCTACCAATACCTCGGGAGATGCATGCCCAAGAGGCACGATGCTCTCTAACTTGAGAAATGGCCTACAAAAATTGAAATGGGTCCATAGCTTAGATCAACTAGCTGCAAAGAGGGCAACATTAGCTCTATTGGTGTCCCCTAAAACAATGGAGAAACGGCTTGGGTGCACAATTATGAAGATGTTATCAATTAGAAGGACCAATGTGGCTCTAGCGGTTGAACATAGAGCAAAAGCAATGCACGATCATCCCGATCCAAGAAGTTTGTGGACTTCAACACAACGCAAGAAAAGGAAGACAACCTAAGTGCAGAAGTCATTGATGCAGTGATGACGTTTTGGCATGAAAATACGAGAGCTTCTCCAAATAGAAAGGACATTTGTAAAAAGAAGACGGGATGCAAGGTGTTTAACGAGCACATCGTACACATGCTTGATACAACGCAGGTCAGTGGTGCCTAAACCAGCCCGGTGGTTGTTTGTGATAGAGCCTTAGGATAGGTTACTTGTTTCATTTCTTAAACCATGCTTATATTAAATGTGATTGTCCTAAACCAACCCGATGGTTGGAAGATCATGCAACCATAGGTTGATTCAACTCAATCACCATTTATGTGATTGTCCTAAACCAACATGGTTGAACAGACATTAATTTTTGACCAGCCTGGTGGCATGGTTGAGCAAAAAATAACAGTAATATATTTCACAATAGAAAAGCAATATATTGTTATTTTACTAAACCAGCCCGATGGTTGGAACATCATGCAACCATGGCTGCTTCAGCTCAATCACCAGCTATGTGATTGTCTCACCAGCTATGTGATTGTCTTGAACCAACTTCATTGAACAGACATTAGTTGTTGATGGTCCCGGTGGTTGAAATTACTATGTTTCTTAGTACTTAATTTCTAGGCCGGGATGGCTTGTACTTAATGTGATTGTCCTAAGCCAGCCCGGTGTTTGTTCAAGACAAACATTAGTTACTAATTGAAATTATGAAATTCAGAAATGAAAAGCAATATATTGTTATTTTCTAATTATGAAATGTTATTTTCTAATTGTGAAATTCAGAAATGAAAAGCAATATACTTGTTTTGTCTAATATGTGAAGTTAAAGATCATTAGGCTAAACCAGCCCGATGATTGAAATTGTGACTGTCCTAAACTAGCCCAGTAGTTGAGATTGTGAATATCCTAAATGTGTCCTAAACTAGCCCAGTGGATTGACTGTCCTAAGCATGTCCTAAACGAGCCCGATGATTGAAATTGTGACTGTTCTAAACTAGCTCGATGGTTGAAATTGTGACTGTCCTAAACTAGCCTGGTAAATAAAATTATGACTATACTAAATGTGTCCTAAACAACCTCGGTGGTTCACTATCCTAAACGTGTCCTAAAATAGCCCGGTGATTGAAATTATGACTATCCTAAACCAGCCTAGTAGTTGAAATTGTGACTGTCCTAAACTAGGACAGTGGTTGAAAATTATTTTTCTTCATTATATACTTTAATTAGATGCTTTTTATGCATATTGTGTTTTGTCTTATTTTAGTAGTGCAAAAAGGGGACTCATTGTACTATTGTTCCATCCCGGTGGATTCACAGAGGGAAACTTATGATATCACGTGAGTGTACAATAGGGGGTTTTTTTGAAATGAGGCATAAGCTTATACATTAGGGGTGGGGGCCCTTTTTTTTCCCCAATATTGAATTTAAGCTAGGGGGACCATGTCATATTTAAGAAGGGGGGACATAATATAGGTTACCTTGGGTAACTAGTCCAAACAAGTTTGATTTTGTGTATGGTTTTAAATAGTCATAGGGAAAGTAACCTAAATTTGCTTATTGTGTAATCTAAATGCTTGAGAGAGAATGTAGATTTAAGGAAAGGGGGGGACATAATGGAATTTTGGTGGTATCTTATAAGCTTAAATAGGGGTGTTTTATCATCCTATGTGGATCTTAAATAGGGGGTTTTCTTAAAGTTCATGCACGCAGGTGACGTCCCCCTTTAATGAAGAGTGAATCCCCCGGGTGTTCCATTCAAAAGAGGGCTCATTGTTCTATTGTTCTCGCATGTTGGGTCAACAGACAGAGTTGTATCTCAAGTTTATGGATCAGAATCCTGACATTTCAATTGGGCAGAGGAGCTTTGCATTATAAGCTCTGGTACATCAAGAAAGTCAAAGACAGGAATGTTTATTGTTGCAAAATGCATATAGACTTTGACCTAGATGACCAACAAGCTATGAATGACTTGAGATCTGGTCATGTTGGAGGATTGCTCTATGGGGATTGATGTCCATGTCTCCCCGATGAATGCGCAGTCTGTAGGCCACCTGGATCCTCATCATGTGTTGTAGTAGAGAGAAGGTTTTGTAGCCTAAGGTCTCTAGGGGTGCCAGTGCTTTGTCCAAAGGGAGATCGTGAGTAGCATCGCATTGAATGCATTTGTGGCACATGTAGGAATTGCAGTTTGAAGTTGAAAGAGAAGACATTTTATGTCTGTCCATTTGAAATGAGGGAAGATAACCATGTTGCTCTAAAATGGAGGAGATTTGAAAATGTCAATGTTGAAGGATCCGATAAAGACAGATGGCTACTACTGCATAAGACCACTCATCCAAGGGAGCTTATAGGTCATGTGGTTCAATCCATCCCAAAATATGTGCTTCACAATTTCGTGGCGGCGAGAGCTCTGGCAGGATAAGTAGTTTAGGATGTGCCTTGCCAATTTCCCCTATGACACTATTGTCTCTGTCGTAGATTTTGCTAAAAATTATTCATTTCAAGAACAGGATAAGATACAAAGTTCTCACTAGTACAACAAGCAGATAATAATTCTTGTGCATATCACGTACAATCATTTGCTTGATTCTTCCACAATGAATGCCAATCTGCTTGCTGACTCACATGAGTCTAGGTCAGTGCAACGCACATACCATTTCTACATTTTAGATGATAGGGAACATGACACATTATTTGTGTAGCACATGCTTTTCTATTGCATTGGGAATGGCTGAAAAGGGAAAATCCCCATGCAAAAAATATAAAACAACATTGGGTGTGGTCAAACATGGTGTTGCCTCTCAATTTAAATCAGCCTGTGGATTCTACTTTGTCTCAAGGTTGACCGATCTAGACAAGATGTGGAATTCCTTTGGGTCTAGCCATGGCAAGGGTGAACATGATGGATGTGGTGCTGTAATTAAGAAAGCTTTGTAACACCAACTAACATGGCCTCAAGAAAAACTCAATGATGCCCACGATGTTATAACATGGCTTATAGTCAACCTCTCCACATGCGCGCATTCAACATACAAGAAACAAAGCCTTAAGAATAGTGTAATACGTAGAGTGTTCCATGAAGTGGAAGTGGATGAAGTGCAAAGGAGAAGCCGCCACGATTGGGAGAAATCTAAAGGAGTTCATGGTTTGCACAGCATATGAGGCTTTTCAAACCACCACCTAATTAAAACAAGAAAACTTTCTTGTTTCTACAGTGTGTGCATCATAGGGGACCATGATGATTGTGAGAACATTGCAACTGTGAAGACATGAGAGTGAATTCAAGTTTCCCCTCTATGTTCAGATGGAGTGACAAACAATGGAGTGACAAACAATGGAGAGACAAACACCAACTCGCCATAGTTTTGGGAGAGTTTTGATGACCTCATTGACTGTTTGGAAGAGGGAGATAAATTTGCAGGTGTTGCTACCTCTAGGGAGAATGAGGAAGATGACCCATACTTTGTATTGTAGTGCACAAAACCTAAGCACAAGGTTGTGGAAGCATTTAAGGATAATTGGGAAACAACCTATGAGAATTGGGATGTAGTAGTCAAAGATTTTTCGTACAAAAAAACATCCCAGAGAGGCCGCAATTACAAACTGCTACATCAGAGTCCATAAACATTTGTGTACTCTTGTCTAGTAAGAGCTATTAAGTTCCAGATGGAACCTGTGCCACAATGAAAGAAGGGCAAGAGTGTCCTCAAATTGGATTTATACACGTATAAGCACATCTTGAGGTGTCTTGGAGTGGTGGACAAGGACGACTAAGATAGTACTAACAAAATATGGTCTCATTATAAGGAAACAATATTCCACTTATCCTTGAAAATGAAAAATGTATTTAAGACTACGCTTCTTTTAGTAAATCCCAAACTAACCGTCGCACTTGTTTTTGTAAATCCCAAATGATAAATCCCATGCTTGTTTTTAGTATATCCCAAACAACCACCGAACTGGTTTTATTAAATTCCATAACAAATCCACAAATCCATTCATCTTATAATAATAGAATCAAACCACCATGCTGGTGCCTATTAATATCCAGTGCGCAATCAAGCATGCGCAATCAAGCACTGCGCTGTGGTGACTAGTTATCTTGCACTACCATCATGCTATCCTAAAATCCATTGCACAATGCTATACTAAAATAGTCCCCTTTAGGTTGGTTATCTTTAAATGTCAGATTTCAACCACCGGGCTACTTAAAACATTTAAGTATTAACATGGAAGCAGATCGACACAAAATCAGGTATTATGAGCACCATAGATCATGGATGATGGTAGCCTGAGAAGTCCACAAGTCCAAGAAATGCTTACAATATTTTTTCTTTTTCAAAAATACGATGATATTTTGCGGCTCAAGGAAATTCCAACCTTCCAACTATCTTATCAACCTCTCTATAGCAAACATCTCCCAGCTCTTTAGGCCAGTCTGATGAGTTATCACAGACCTCATCACACACTCTTCTCACCAATTACTTACTACTCTCTACCTACTTGTATGCCCATAGTAACTCCTCCTTTTACTGGGGGTTCTCTTCATGCTACTCTTGACGCTCTATACATCATCGAGCCTTGCCATGTCCTACCAAAAGAACATACATCATGAGCTTGATAAGTACCTTAAAGGAATAGGAAAAATGATAGCCATGGAAATGAATATTCATCGTATCTATTGCCTCCATATCAAACAGCCAGTTATGAAGCATGTTCTCCTTGTAGCTATTTTCCTCCCTCATCTTCGGGTTTGTTTCTACGAGGAGGTGATCCAACATTGTTCTCAGATAGAGCATGAGCATTCCAAATTTTTTTGGGTATGCCATAGATTTGTAGTAGGTAGATCGGTGTATAGGCTTTCGAGGCTAGATTTCATAATGGGGTCTTAGTTGTGTTTGCACTGTACTTAAATAGGGAGAGAGTTCATTGAGCCCGGCCTTCTCATTCTTCTTTCATACAACCTAACTGTCCACCTCTCATCATTCGACTGAGGTGGGTAGTCTTCTCTGCCAATGTGTTGGAACTCTAGCAAAGATATGCAAAGATAATGTGTGAATAGAATAATACTAGTAATAATAGAAGCAAACCACCATGCTAATGGTAGTTAATATCCTAGTGTCCAACCAACCACTGCATTGGCAACCATTTATCCTATATTAGAGGGGTGGTCAGCCCCTAAAAAAGACGTGAGTAATATATATCCAAGATTCACTCTTATACATTTTGAATTGGTTTCACTCATAATGAAAAAGTGGTTCTGAGGTTGAAGTGGAAACCCAAAGAAAGATGGGTGAAAATAAAAAATTGAGAGTAGCCGAAGCTCCAAGAGATCAAGTGTGCCATCTCTGAAGAACTTTATATTCTCACAAGGCTTTCAAGATAGTGGCACGACATAAAACATAGTGGGAGCCTTTAGCAACATACTTCACATATTGTGGGTCCTTATAATCTTGAAGGCCTTCCCACAACTACTCCTACAATTGATCCATCTTTCGAATGACAATCTTGGGTCGATGTTGTGGAACACTAACTACCTCCTCTAATCGATCAACCTCTTGTATGATAATCCTAGGTTGCTGAGGGACCCATTGTGAAATGGCTTCATCTTTTGTAGGACAATAGGGTGAAGAGATGTCGTTGCTATCGTGGCTTTCCATTTATGTTCCTTCGTTGTTCCTTCACTGGTTTGTATCAAAGAGCATGTAAGTTTCAGCGATCTTTCTACAATTTTCTACCATACATACACATATAGATGTATATAGATACTCAAAATCTCTTGTCTAACATTATGGTCCTTGTCCTGGATATATATAGACATATAGATACATGTAGATATTTGGTCTGACATTACAGTCCTTGGCATGTCTTGACACTTTCTAGACTCAGAGCATTCTCTTACTGTACTAAGTGCTACCGTCATCATAGCAACATCTCTTCCTCTCTCATTAGCATTATCCAACCACTTTATTTCAAATCTTTAACTCCATTTAATCGAAATCTTTTATCTCACATTATGGTCCTTGGCATGTTAGACACTATCTAGTCACAAAGCTGAGAAAACATCACTTTAGTCACTTTGAAAATATTATAATATTGCATATATATACATATACATATATTATTATATGTCTTAACAATTGCACCTACATTGAGAAATATGAAATCCCATAACTAATCCACAATTCCTAAACGAATGAATTGTATTCCATTCATCTTGTCTTGTAATAATAATAATAGAAGCAAACCACCGCATTTTGTTCTTTGCATTTATTTTGGGTTTCTTCTTTATTAAGAGGAGTTAAGAGCATTGTTGTATGCATTGGGGGGCGAGAAGCAAGCCTTTCCTCTTCTCTTGCAAGTCTTCTTGTGTTTATTGGATTGGATGTCTGGGTTCGGTAGCTCAAGCATTGATATGTCACATGATATGTATTTGTCGACAAAGTCTTCTATCTCGCTATTTGAAGAAACACCATACATTGGTGATCCCTAGATGCAAAGCAATCCATGGTCATGCTGGCTACCATGATTTTGGAATTTTGTGACAAAGTAGAAGCCCATTACTTTTTTGACAATTGAAAAGTCTTGTTTTAGAAGCCGTTTGAATGCTTGGAATCTGTGCACATAATATTGAGCCATTGTTATGGGGTCTTGCTGGATTAAGTTTTGTACTCTAATAGGTGCATTGTCAAGGCCATTATCAATGAATTTATGTTCAAGTTTTTCTAAACATTCAACCAAAGGTTCCCAAATCCTTTCTGCCCCACAGACAAAGTTACGAAGAAAGTAGGAGAGTCTAGTTGGCACATCATGGCAAAGATTTTTTTTTTGAGCTTCATCTTGTAATCTGAGAATGTTCGCAAGCAAGCAAGGTTTGATAACCAACGTTCGAATGCAAAAGACGCTCCACGTCTATGTTCCCAAGTGCATCATTTTCTTTTAATTTGCGACCATGCAATTGTGCTTTGCCCATGCGGACCCATGTGGAGGACATAATTTGACGTACCAAGATTTTCATTGTTTTGAAGAAAATGTTTTCTATGGACATTGCAAATCGATGGTCATTGCATGTAAGTTCCTAACGCGTGATGTCTTGGTATGAAGTATGTTGAGGCACGTTGTATGTGTGCAGGTGGCCATACAAAATATTTGGATTTATACTAGTTCTTCATAGTACTTGTCTTTAAAAATGCTAAATGGTGAAAATCCCTTTGAAGGAGTAATAACTTCCGAAGTCGATTACTTGTTAGGCTGTGTGTATGCCATGCACTAGCATGTTAGTTTCGAGATTCTCTTTGTTTACATCCAAAGGAGTGGATGTTGTTGAGTCTTCTTCCAAGGCTTCATTGTTCAAGTGACGAATGTGCTCAGTCCAAATGGAATTTAATTGGACTTGGTTGTCTTTATAAAGTGTAGCTTGTAAGAGTTCCTTCAATGCACACATTGTGGGTGTGGGACTTACCAACCCACTCATGTAATTGTGTGTGTATTCAACTTTCCTTTTAATGGCCACCACAACAGTTGCACCATTAGTGAGGAATCTAGGAAGAACACGTTGAGCTATGTCAACATCTGTGAATACATTCACTACACTTCCTATGAGACCGTATTGGCCATAAAAGCTAAGTTCACGTACCTGTGCGAAAGGAATTCGTATTGACACAAGACATGCTTCAATATCATTTAGCGCACTTGTGAATGTAGTTTTCTTTGGTAGGACCATGTTCTTGTGGTGAAATGTGGGAATTTTAGTACTCTTAATATGTTTGAAGCAAGGAATTTTTGTTTCACTATTATTATTCTCCATGAGAAAGGTACTCATCTCTGATTTACTATCTACAGTTTTGAGAGAAATGTTATAGTGTTGCAGCATATACAAGCATGTTGCCGTGAGTCTCGTATTGCTCTACCATACTTTGTGCAAGAAATATTGGCTTCTCTTTTTCTCTTTCTAGTTTTGTTTGCTGCCTTTTCTTGTCTCATACTTTGGTTGTTGGCCATTGAACTATGTACTTGAAACGAAGGATTTCTTTAGCAAGTGCAACGTCAAAGGTTGCTTCGTTTTCCTTTCTAAGACTTGCATCTTTTATTCTATACACCTTGCACATAATTGATTGGATAGAATTGTGACCATTATTGTGCACTCCAATGAATATTATTGCAGGTTCTCTAGCACTTGCATTTGCATTCTTTTGAAGAAGAAGTGCAAGTTTCATCTCATCCTCTTTTTCCCAAGCCACATAACCTCGTTTATGTGAACATTTTTGCAAAGGAGTTTGCATTGGAATGGTTGTTTCATCAAGAAGAATTGCATGGCAAAATGTGGTTTGAGGAAGTAATACATGGAAACTTTTATAAACATGGGTTGTAGATTGATAGAATGTGGTGAACGAACAATTCAATTGTTGTGCAAGTTAAGTCAAACAACTATATTCAATGCTCTCAAAGTAGAGGCATTTGATACCACGCATGCAATTTCTTTTGCGCTCACACTCTTGTTATTTGAATCAAGAGCAACATTTCTCAAAGCATTCCATGGGCAATTGCTAGAGTTAGCATTTTGCTCAATGGATTCCATAAGCATGTGTAATAAGGATGAATATGATTGTGATGGAAAAAGATGGATAATACATCTAATAATGTCAGTGTTATTCTAGGAAGCTTGCATTTGCAAGGTGGTCAAATGTGCTGAAGTTTTCAATTGTTCTTTCTCAAACGAGATATCCATTTGCTTACGAGTTGGTGAAGGTCTACGAATGGAGCCTCCAACGCCAATATGTTGTCGACATGGTTGCCACAAAGTTGCACTATCACCTCCTCAGCTCCATGTTGTACTATCTTCCCTATTAAGATGGGAGTTTGAGCAATAGACTGGGCTTCATTGCAAGTGTAGCAAAAAGGACGTCGATGATTGCGACTAATGCGAGTCCCAGCACAAATAGTGCAAGAGTACTCCACAAGAGGTGTATTAAGATTTGTGAACTCAAGCAAGCCACTCACCCGCAAAACAGTTTAGGCACGAGATTGGAAATTGCAATTTGGGAAAAAAACATGACAATATAGGAGTAGACTTTACCATCCGACCATATCCAAGGTTTTCAACTTGCGTGACAAAGACTTGCATGAGGTGCTCCTTTTTAGGCCTTGCTAAGATAATGAAGTCCAAAACACACAAGGTGTTTCTAACAGACATGTATGACACATTTTTCAATGTGTAGTATGTACATCACGGTGGCTTCTTTGTTGTACTCCTGAACGAGATGTGCAAACAATCCTTTGCGTTCATTCACAAAAGTGAGATGCAAGCACAACAATGTTTAAATAATCCAATTACTTAAGTTCAAACAAAGTTGCATTTCAATGGTTTTTTGTGTTGTAGGACATCATTGCAGCACAATCCATTCATAAGTCCATCCACAATAATTAATTGATCAGCAGCTCCTCCATCCAATATGGTCCCCATAGCCCTATTTATTTACTTCAATGACCTACAGTTCTTTGCAAAAAAAAGGAACATATATAGCGAGTTTGTGGTCATTCAATAGTGTGATGGAGCCCTCAAATGGCTCGCCCTTGAGTACACTTGTGGTGGCATCAAGGTGAATAGAATAACGAGAGGTCCCTTCTTCTCCGGTGTTGCGCTTAAGCATGGACGCACCTTCTATCCTATAAAATCCATCCACTTGGAGCCTATCCTTGAGCTGATTAATGCTCCTCAGTGTCTTGACTTGTCCTCGGAGTGTTGGTGACTCGTCCAGGTGGAGTCCAGGTGGAAGGAAGGACACGTCATCATCGTCTTCCATGAGCCATATCCACAGCCTAGTACTACGCCATAGCCTCTCTCTTGTCTCCTTGGGAGCTCGAGCGTCATAGCCATGTCCGGTACTCGCCACCATCGATCTTCGTCTCGCAAATCCCTCCATTGCAACCTCGACCGATTTCTCCAGTCCACCTGCCCTGCCGTCCGTCCTCAGTACCTTCCAAAGGTGTGTTCTTCGGGGCCAATTTGGCAAATAGCGAATAGTCGTTGCCTGATTTCTCTGTTCGAGTGCCGCATTGTAACCTTGAATCTCAGCTGCGCGCATCATTCGTGTCGTGCATTGCTGACAGAGTTGTCAATGGGAGGCTTGCCAAAAGAGGCAGCAGCCGGGTAACTCCGGCGAGTGTCTGCCGTTTTTTGCGTTGGGAGATTTATGGGATCGCTTTGATGAATGGAGCGCCTACGGAGCCGGCGTGCCGATTACCCTTGGTGGACAGGAGATTGTAATGCAATACTACGCGCCATACTTGTCTGCGCTGCAGCTTTACACACTGTCAGGAAAAAGGCACTCGCTGAAGCTCAGGTGCGGAGTGCTCTGGTTTCTCCGTTGAACCGATTTCAAGATGTTTACCTTACTACTTGCAAATGGAATCCCTCCTCACAGGTGTACAAGAGAGGACAGCGATAGTAGTGAAACTGATTTAAGAGACTCGTGCAGCGAGACTAGTAGTGATTCTGATAGCGACAAATTCCCAGAGTGCTGGAGATGCGAGTGCGGCAAGGCGGCACGAAGGGATGCAGTCACTTGTTGCTTCTGTGATGATCTTGAGCATGAAGGCAGCCGTGTAGAGGATTCGCAACCTGGGAGGGACTGGAATAGCCATCTTCTTTTCGAGTTTTTTGAGGAGACTCCTCCACACGCCCGGGTGCCGTTCCTTGACAAGGTACTCACATTCTTAGACATCCATTTGTTACTTGGTCGAGGACGTTGTGTTGGGGGAAATTTGTTACTTGCTACTCTTGGCAGAGATATTCATCAACGTATTTGAAAAGTATTTCCTTTTCCAAGACATGCCGTAGCTCTAATCTTGAATTCTACAGGGTGGTGTTAACAATTCAAGGATTAACAATTAGTGGGATGCAATTACTGGGATGCATCTGTGACAGCGAGACTGATCAAATTCGTATCTTAGGATTTGCTGTGGTGTTGAGGCTGCAGATTGCAGAGCTTGCACGAGGATTTCCTGAATTGAACTCAATTAGGAGCATTGACCTATTACCTGCAAGCTGGATGTCTGTTGCATGGTATGATACATCGGAGAATCTGCAAGCACCCAATGATGCCCATCTCTTTCTGTTCTGCGTTTGAGCTGATTTTTTTTTCTTTGGAAACGTTCATTCCTAGGTATCCCATCTATCGTATACCCACTGGCCCTACTTTACGGGATCTTGCAGCATGCTTTCTCACATTTCATTGCCTGTCAACTTCTTTGCAAGGTGTAATCCTGACCCAAACTTTAACTCTCCTCTCTCTCTCTCTCTCACACACACACACACACACACACACACACTCACACACACACACACACCCCACACACACACGTCACTCTAATCATCCAATTCTCCCATCATATGAATCATCTACAGATGACTGACACGCATACTACAGCACCCACCGTTTTGCAACGGATACAAACAACTGAAGAGTGAATGCTCTTTGCCATTTTTCTTCTCTTCTGCTTAAACGTCAAACAGTGAGCTGCACACGGGAGAGGGGTTGCTTGGTATATGAACAGGGAAATAAGTATTTAAACATGGAAGTCACGGGACAGGAATTTGCTTCATGTTCCCATGTTTTCAAACATGGAAGTCGAGGGACAGGAATTTGCTTCATGTTCCCATGTTTTCAAAAGTTTCCAGTTGTGTTTCAATGTTTTGGTGCCTGCGTTTCTCATGGCTATCAGTATCGGGTCCATAAAAGCTGATAAGCTGAGCCCTTAACACTGTTTCATATTTTACATTGGTAGATGGTACACCCTCTGGTTTACTGGAACCAAAATGGAGTCCTTCCCAATGCTCAATTACTGTCTCATCAGAGAGAGATTCGTTCTGGATAAATTTACAAGCTTTTGGTATTGCGCACTACAAACTTCGAGGGTCCATATGGACATCTGCGGGGAATCCAGAGCGAAAGCATGCAGCTTCTCTCTACAAGTGTGCTGAGTCCTGGTTAAGGCGCCTTAATGTCCAACATCCTGACTTTGAGTTTTTCAGATCTCATAATCCCTCTTCTGGATGAGAGACTTTGCATCATTTTGCAGTTGCATGTGTTGATGACAGCAAACTGCCATGCAAGCAGTTCCTCCTGGTCCCCCCCCTCAAAATTGTCCCTGATGTATCCTGTATTTGCATGAAAGGAAGACAGGCCTGTAGTCTGTACAGTAACCTTTCTTTCGCACAGTTGAGTTTTGTATTATATAATTTTGAAATGATATACCCATGAAGTTGAGATCGTGCTTGCAGATATGTCTCGCTCATCTTTGTTCATATTAAGCCACGTCGTTTGTTTTTTTGGTGAATACAATGGAACAGCAGAATGTGTTTGGAATGTGAATGCACGGCTGCTTTCTTTTATTTTTGACAGTGAATTCTTCAGGTATATGCCCTATTTCACATCCTACTGATTTTATAATCCTCGCACAATGGGAGCTTTGAGCGGGAAGGGTAGGAGAGGTGTGCATGTCCGTTGCCTCGCAGAATGGTGTTGGAAAGAACAGTGCTAATCATCGTTGCTGTGAGGTTGCAGAGGGCGGGGATTCCCAAAAATTGTCAATGAGTGAATGGCAAGCAAATGAGGTGGCGAGGCCTTTGTTTGTTGAGCCATGAGTGGAGGAGACGTCTGACAAGGGTGAAGCGGTGGAGGGGACGAGTCATGGGAAACCGGAGGAGACGCCTTCCTTCCCTGAAGTGGTATCTCGTAAAGTCCATAGTGCTTTTACCTCGCTGTCGGAGATGGAGGCTCAAGAGCTTTTGAAGCAAGAACTGGCCTGGCATCAGAGAGAAGCGGAGAGAAAAGGGCAGTCTGTTGAAGGAAAGGAGCATGCAGTGGTCTGTGAGTTGTCCTTGGAGATGGTCAAACACGAGCTTGAGAGGTTGGTTAGGGAGGTTTGTATTTGTTTTTTACAGGTAGAGTCCCGTCTTTCATTGAGATTAGGAATTTCCTTCTGTCGGAGTGTGATCTTCCAGCATCATGTTATTCTGCGAAGTTTATGGGGAAAGGGTTTTCCTGCTACGTTGCGCTTCAGAAGCTATTCGTAGGGATTTGGTATCGAAATCCTTTGTTTTTGAAGGCTATGGTGTTCTCTATTCCTTGGAGTCCTAGCTTCAGTGTGGACGAGTTTCTGTATCATGAGTGCCCGGTGTGGGTTGAGTTTTCGGGGTTGCCCTCTTGGTTGGAAGGAGCTGTGGATGAGCTTGCCACTACGCTTGGAAGAATACTCCTTATTCCACAGTCTTCCAGAAAGGATTTTGCCCTGCGCAAGGCTTGGATTCTCTGGGGTCAAAGTCAGGATCCCTCGGATTTCGTTCGAATGGAGTTTCCTGATGGCAGCTTCTTATGACAGAGGGTCCAATTCGGACTTTTCCCTATGCGTGCTATATCTGTAAAACCACAGGTCATTATGCAAGAGTGTCCACGAACAGCAGAAAATCCGAAGCTGGCCAGGGAACTGGTGGAGGACGAGGATAGGAGCATTTCATCGACACAATTGGAGTGAACCATAGTCATCGACACAATTGGAGTGTACCACAGTCAGATGGGAAGGCTCTTTCATCATCTTCGAAGATGCGTGGCAATGGTGAGACATCTGGGTCCCTTTCTTGTTCAGTTGGCCAGGAATCTTGAAGTTGGTCTGCTCACCTTCGATGGAGCCTGTTCAGCACGGGATGGATGAAAAGGGAGGTGAGTCTCCGAAGATTTCTTCTTGGAAGCTGGTGGGGAAGAAGGGTAAAGTGCAAGAGATTTATGTTGGGGAACCCTACCGTCTGATTGCAAAAGGTGAAGTTCTTCAGTTATGGAGCTCCAAGAGCAGTCGAAAGGTGAGCGTATTAAGGTGAGTTTGGATGCAGAGGCTCTTAAGAATTCTCAGGCTGTATCATGCAGCGTTCCGCAAGTTCGATGGGCAGACCTGAGTGATGAGGAGACGATGGGTGTTGAAGATGAGAATGCTAATCAGAGGAAAAGTGTTTTGGAGTAAAAGAATGTATCTGCAGCAGGACCTGAAGGGAACCGTGGTAATGAGAAGGTTCAAAGTTCCAAAGGCATGTTGAAAAGAATTAAGGATATGGCTAAGGGGTCTGCGTTGGGAAAGGAATACCATTTTCATTTTCCTAGAGATGCATATAAGGTTCTCACCCAGCAATGGACATAAGGAGGGTATTAGGACAGTCAGGGTGCTGTCATGGAATCTCAGAGGATCCTGTGACAAGGGGAAGCAAAGAGGATGCTTGAAGATTTTCCTGAAGAGGAACCCCGGATGTGATCTGGATCCAGGAGATGAAATGTGGAGCCGATGACACTTTCTGGTTCTCCCTCAATAAATGTGGTTTTGGTTCTTTTGCCAATTCTCCTTCGAGAGGTGAGGGAGGGTCTGCAGTATTTGTTCGACAGGGTTTGAGTGCTAGAGAGGTTTGCAGAAGGAAGGTTGGTTTTTTGGTGTGGAGTTAGTGATTGAGGGATTTGCTTTCAGGGTTGCATCTGTATATGCCCCAAATTAGGTGACTGAAAGAACTGCCTGCTGGAAAAATTTAAGAGTGTCTATGCTAGGATCTAGTTGGTTGATAGGGGGTGATTGGAATATGACCGAGAAATTGGGGAATAGATCTCACGACAAGAGAGTGATGGGGAGTGTGGAACGTGAGGCTTGGGACGAGGTGTCTCTGACTTAGGGTTTAGTTGATTGTGTGGAGTTGGATGAAAAGGGTTAGGGGGGTACTCCTGGAATAATCGGAGACTGGGGGAAGATTTTAGGGCTGGGCGACTTGATAGGTTCTATGCTTCAGAAGAAGGGTGGTGGTTGAGACCACCCTTTGGGGGTTCTTACATTCTGGCCTCTTGCTTGCCTAATCATGTGCCTGTGATATGGAGGTTTTCTCTTCCGAGTGTTTGTGGCAGGTCCCTTGACGTCCCATTCAAGCTCGATAATCGGTGTCTGATTAATAAGCAGTTTGAGATCATGATCTGAAGGACTAGGAAGAATGCTATAGCGGGGGTAATGGATCCGATTCAAAGATGGGTCAGCAGTTAGAATCATCTTGCAGGAAGCGAGGGCTTGGAGTCGGGCAGAAAGGAGTAGCAAACGCTGGGATAAAGGTAAGCTGGTTGAGATCAGAAAAGCCGTAAGGCTGGTTGTGATTGATGCTCCTAAGTATCAGATTCCTTCCTCTTTACTTACCGAGGCTGAGTCAGTTATGCATGATTGGGAACTGCAAGCTGCTAAGGAGGCCTGTATTAAGAGTAGGCAAACTTGGCTCCAAGTGCAGTCCCCTCCAAGTTGTTTTTCCAATCTATTAAAAGGTAACACATAAGAAAATATATTGACAAGGTTAGGTTCTAGACAAAATTGGGAATCTGGTGAGAGAATTTTGGGTTATCACTCAGGTATTTTTCGAGGAGTTCAGCAGTATTGTTGGTGAAGAGGCCGTGCAGGATACCTGTTGGTCTGAGAGCTTGCAACAGTTCTTTACGGATTTGGATTGCAGGATCTCTGATGGGCAAAGAAACTTGCTAGCCTGGCCATTTTCAGAGGATGAGTTTTGGAATGCCTTTTCGGGAATGGAAAAAGAGAAAGCTCTGGGCCCGGACGGGTTCACTGTGGAATTCTATGCTCATTTTTGAGAGCTCCTCAAATCTGATTTGGTAGCTATGGCAAATGTTACAGTTAAGAGAGGTGCTCTCTCTGAGGAGGTCAATGTAGGCCTGGTAAAGCTATTCCCTAAGAGACAGTCGAGGTTGGTGGTTGGGGACTGGCACCCTATCACAATGCTAAGCATTTCTTACAAGATTGTTGCCAAATCTTTGGCACTGAGAATTAGGGAAATCTGTTGCTCCATTGTTGACAAGGAACAAACTTGATTCATTAAATCAAGGGATATTTTCGAGAATATACTGAATACGTCAACTGCATTAGACCATACTGGTGCTGTGGGACAGAAATGCCTATTCTTTGGTATCGATTTGGACAAAGCATACGATAGAATTCGGTGGGATTATCTAGTCTCAGTTTTAGGATTGGTGAGGGCTTCATCAAAAAAGTGATGGCCCTGTTTGGGAATGCCTCTGCAATCTTGTGTTTGAATGGGGGAGTGGTGGGGAGTGGCCCACTGGCGCCTCTGCTATTAGCTATTGCTACAATTCCTCTGATATCTCAGATTAAAAGAAGTGTGCTAAAGGGTTTGATTAAGGGTGTAGCTTTGCCATTAGGGAATCAGTGGCTGTGCAGTTTTTTGCGGATGATATGCTATCTGCTACACTGGAGGACCGCAGCAGTGTCATGAATCTGTTTGAGTTGTTGAAGACTTTCTGCAGTGCCTCCGGATCAGTGTGCAACTAACATAAAACGTTTGCCTTCAGGTGGAGGTGAATGATCTGCCTCAAAGGACTCTAGACTTAGGAGTTCAGTGGATTTAGAGGGGCGAGATTGTCCGATATTTAGGGGTTCCAATTGGGTTGGGAATCTCTCGTCACCAGAGGTTTGAATGGTTTTAGGCCAAATTGAAACAAAAATTGTTGGCTTGAATGGTCTTCCGCTGGGATGGAATGCACGCTTTTTGGTGTTGCAGCATATTCTTTCGGCCTCCACCACCTGTAGGTGGGCAAACATTTGGTTAGGCTACAAAAGAGACCTCTGTCAAAACCAGTCATTCAAGGGCAGATTGATTTAACAATTGCAAGAACGTTGGAGTAGTGTACGGTGTCTATGCTCACGAGAGGGAGAACAGCTGTTGAGCTCTCTGGCCCACATCACACGTCTCTGGCTCTGCGAACTTAGACAAGCAGGTGATGTGCGCCTTCCAATCCCTCCAGGTTTGTCCCTTGTTTCTGAACCGATTCTTATGACCACCTATCTCACCCTCGCTCTTTGCTGCTTCTTATTCTCGTCTTATTTCCCTGCTATTGCTGTCTTTCATCCTGGAATGAGCTTCTGCTGCAGCTCTTCAACAAATTACTTGAACTGAGTCTACAACAGGCACGTGCAAGGGAAACGGAAGAGAACTTTTGTCAGCCTCAATGTACATCAGAGGCCTCCAAAATTAAAAGTTTGTCCCCCCTCTCTCTCTCTCTCTCTCTCTCTCTCTCTCTCTCTCTCAGCTTCTAATAGACGAGCAAACATTTGATTAGGCTATACAAAACTAGTCATTCAAGGGCAGATTTATTTAATAATTGCAAGAGCTATGGAGTAGTGTCTATGCTCATGATAGGGAGAACGGCCATGTTGAGCTCTGGCCCGCATCACATACTTGTCTATGGCTCTGTGAACTTACCTGGCATCTGTATGGAATTTTAGAAAGAGTCACTGGGGAGAAGTGGAGAGGCTCTTTAGAGCCTTTCTATGGGCTGAAGAAAGGGGCTCCAGGAAGTTGCATGACATTACATGGAATTTGATTAAGACACCCAAGAGTAAGGGGGGGCTGGCCCCTGGGTATGGTTGATGTGGAGGTGAAGAATAGAGCCTTGATATGCAAATGGTTTCCGAGGTTGTTGCAGTCAAACCCCCTTGGATTAAGATTGTCAAGTCGTTTGTGGAGCAAGCTAAAGGGAAGGTGGTTGGGAGTTGGAGTAATTTGAATTGGTATGAGAAGCTATTCTCAAGTTTCCCTGTTAAAATCAAGGGTTCTGATATGGTAAGGGCTTGGAAAGAAGATATGCAGCACCTTTCTTGGAAGGGTAGAAGTGGGATGTGTGGTGATGCAGTTTGGTGGGGTCGGGCAATTCGGGTGGATGATGACCCGTTGGCTAATCTCAATCTTTCGTGTGCTAGAGCTCTGCATCGCAAGGGCATCAGGTGGGTGTACTTATGGGATCCCCAGGCTGCTGACTGGAAACCAATCAAGGTCTCAAAGCGCAGTTCAGCCTGAAGCACCAAGAGCAGGTCTTTCTGGTGGAGGTCTTGGAGAGAGTCCCCGATAGTTGGCCACTATCTTCTCGGACAGATGGATTGCTAATCAGTGGACTCTAAAGCGCACCCGCCTAAGTAAGATCACTTCAAATCTGGTTTATAAATCCATGTGCAAAGGTGACTCGGTGTCACCAAATTTGAATGCCTTGTGGGGACTTACACGTAGGAGTAGTGTAGTGGTGTAAAGATATCTGGTGCAGCTGTGTATTCGGGAAAGAGGTTCTTATTGTGGAAAATGTTGCAAACATGCCTACCAGTCAGAGGCAAGATCTCTAAATGGGTTAATGTCAGTCCCATTCGTCCGGTGTGTAGTGTGGCAGTTGAAAGTGTTAAGCATCTCTTATGGGATTATTGCCAAAAATCGGTAATCATTTTGCAACACAATCAATGGATGAAAAAAAAAGTTTCTTATACAAAAACTTTTGATTTTTCAAAAATATGTGATAAAATAGTCTCCTTTTTATTAAACGAGTAGCTTGACCCGTCTATGACGGATTAGAGACCCGCTTCGTTGGGTCTCAAGGTGGGATCATAATTTTAAGAAAACAAAATTTCAAATTTCAAGACCCCGTTTTCAACAAGTGTTGTGTGTGAATGCACGCATCCTCATGTGTGTAGACATACACACACACATCATCCTCATTTGTGTACGGTAACACACGTTCTCAATCACACTCACACACACAAACACACACACACACACGCGCACACACAAAACACTCAGAGGCTTCTTTGTGTGTGTGCGTGTGTGTGCATACACACACACACACACACACACACACACATATATATATAAAATATAATATAATATAAAAATATATAATTCAGTATATATATGTAATAATAATATATTATATTACAAAACATATAATTTATTATTTAATATATATTATATTGTATTACATATTTATCTCTCTATATCTATTCTATTATAATAAATATAGTCTATATTGTATTCTTTCTCTCTCTCTCTCTCTCTCTCTCTCTCTCTCTCTGCTACATAACACACACACACACACACACACACACACACACACACACACACATATATGCATACACATATACATATACATATATATATAAACAGAATAAATAATGCATATAATATTATTATTTGTATATTTATATTTATATATATAATATATTGTATAGATATAATAGTATAATATGTAATATATACTATAATATATTATACTATTATATTATAATCCAATCTATATCATATAATGTTATGACTATATATATATACCTCTCTCTCTCTGTCTCTCTCTCTCTGTCTCTCTCTCTCTCTCTCTCTCTCTCTCCCCCCCCTTCCTCTTCTTCGTCGCATTTATTCTGTCGTGCGCGTGTCAGTATGCTCTCTTACAGTTTGGTTGCTTAGTCTTGCGTGCCTCTATGTCGTGACACGTGACGGGTCTCGTAGTTGGTTTGAGTTTGAATATGTGGCGGATCTTGCAGTTGGTCGCATCTCTCAAGCTACTTGGCGCCTCTGTTGGTCTCGCGGAGTCGTAGTTTAGAGTTGGAGTTGGTCGCGCAGAGTTGCAACTGAATGTGCAGATTCGCAATTGAGAAGCCTCCAAGGCCACCCCCTTGAGCTACGTGGCGCCTCTATTAGAAATTAAGAGGGAATAAATCTCTCAAACCTCCACCCAAGATCTCTCCAACTCTTATACACACTCAACTCAGACAGATGATCACAGATGCAACACTCTCTCAGAAATAAATATGGACAGAGAGAGAAAGAGAGTATATTCATCCACCAGATGGTGGGCAGAAAAATAGCTCCAAGGGAGCAGTACAAAACATAGCAAAGTGTTGGAGAATATTAATGGACTCTCTCTCTCAGCAACTACTCCATATCTGAGTGCTGAACATAGCCTTGGAGAGGGGCTTTCAGTCTTGCACTGGATGCTGGAATGAATGGAGGAGTGGGCCTTTTATAGGCACTGCCTAGGTCCCTTGAGTTGACCGACCAACCGGGTCAATACCCTGTTTGGTGACCGACCACATGGGCCCTAGAAAATTAACCAGGATTGACCCTAGTCGGTGGCCCCGGTTGGGCCGACTTGGCTTGCCACAGGCCCCTATATAAGGGTGCCCTGTGCAACAAGTCTGCGCTGCTGCAGGAGCCTCCATGTGAGGCCTAAAGTCCTGTTTTACCTGCTATTGTAGGTTGCAACCAGCCCGTGTGCTGGTTGCCTATGATGCCGGCCTGAGTCTCTGTCTCTCCCCAGCCCTCCTACCTCTCATTGTCCCTTGTCCCCTCAAATTGGGGGCTCACAGGTGGGCACAATGAGTTTCTAACACCCCCCCTCAATGTCACAACTGTGGGCCAATCCCCATTTGTTTGATGAGGTGCTCCATCTGTTCTCGAGGAAGTGCCTTCGTGAAGAAGTCAGACAAGTTGTCGACGGTCGGGCAGTACATAAGCTCGATCACGTCATCGATGATGAGCTCTCGAACAAAGTGGTAATGAACTTCGATGTGCTTGGTCCGCGCATGGTACACTGGATTCTTGGCAATGGCTATGCAACTTTGATTGTCGCACATCAGCACTATTTCGTCCTCCTGACACACGTCCATGTCTTCCAGAATCCAGCTCAACCATAGTGTCTCACACGCTGTACACGCGGCTCTGTACTCTGTCTTTGTAGATGAAAGGGCCACTGTGGGTTGCTTCTTACTCAGCCAAGAGATGGCACCAGATGCAAGTAAAAAACAATACCTTGTTATTGATATCCTGGTGTCAGCATCACTCACCCAATCACTGCCATAGAACCCGCCTAGTTCGATGCCTTTGGTATAGGTGATCCTAGGTACAAGTACCCTTTAGATACCTCAGCACCCGTAAACCTGCATCCCAATGACTCTTCCTGGGAGAAGTAGAGAACTGGCATAATAGCCCAACTGCATAACAAATATCAGGTCGAGTATTGGTAAGGTAAAGCAAACTTCCTACCAATCGTCGGTACAAAGGAGTATCGACCGGTTGAGATGTGTCATGAACACTCGACCTCCATGGGAGTTGCTACTGTCTTGCAATCCTCCATCTGAAATCTCTTCAGAAGTTCTTTGCAATATTTCTCCAGTGAAATGAAGATCTTGTCTTTGGCCTGCTTTACTTCTATCCCAAGGAAGTAGTGTAATAACCCAAGGTCAGTCATCTCAAACTTAGACATGAGTAGCTCCTTGACCTGAGAAATCTTCTTGACATGGTCACCTGTCAAGATAAGATCATCAACATAGAGGATGAGTACCAATCGCAACCCCTTCTCAATGAACAAGTAGAGGTTTGCCTCAGAAGGGCTTCGACTTGGCCCTATCTTCTAAAAGAATACATTAATCCTTTGGTACCAAGCTCTGGGGGCCTGTTTCAGCCCGTATAGCGCCTTCTTCAATTTGCAGACCTTTAATGGGGACCCTGGATCTTGAAATCCCGGTGGCTACTCTACGTATACCTCCTCCTCCAGGGTTCCATTAAGGAATGCGGACTTCACGTCCATTTGAAAAATAGGCCATTGAAATTGCGCAGCAAGGGCAATCATTGTCCGGATAGTAACCATGCGAGTTGTGGGAGCAAAAGTTTCATCAAAATCCATGCCTTTAGCTTGAGCAAAACCTTTGACCACTAACCTTGCTTTATACTTATCCAAGCTACCATCTAATTTGTATTTAAGTTTGTATACCCACTTAGTGCTGATGACTTTTCATCGCAGGGGCCTGGCCACTAAGTCCTGGGTATTGTTCTTCGGGATAGCATCCATCTTTGCCTGCATGGTAGCCTGCCATTCTGGATGGTCCTTCACCTCCTCAAAGGTCCTTGGCTCTTCAAGTTGAGCCATCAACGCAAAATGCACGGATGGGGTCTTCTGAAGACGTTGAGATCATCGCATACTCTCAGGTATTTCAGTGACCCGAGTCTTCCAATGTCTGTAGGTACCATTGGGGCAACCTCTTCTACTTCTCAGTGGGAGGAGGAACTGGAATTGCTTCTGGAACATCCTACTCTTCCTCAGTACCTTGTGGAACATCAGCTTCCGATTTCGCCACCTCTTGGATGGTCAACCTGGGGCAGGGTGGGTTTGGGGGCTGAACAATCTCCTCCTCCTCAATCTGAGGCTCCTCCGGGGGTTCAGGTTCCTTTTCCTCGAAGACATCATCCTGACTGATAAGGATCTGCTTCTTTACTGGGTCGAAGAGTCGATAGGCCTTGGATTCTTCGCTATACCTAACAAAGATATATTTTCTGCTCCGAGAATCAAGCTTGGTCATGTCTTCCTTGTGCACATGCACCCATGCATTAGAACAAAAAATACGAAGATGAGTGATAGAGGGATTCTTACCAAAAAATGCCTCATATGGAGTCTTGTTCTTGACGGCCTTCGTCTTGGTTCTGTTGAGAATGTGTACGACTGTATTGATAGCTTCACTCCAATAGGCTTTAGAAAGGTTCCTACCTCGGAGGATAGCAAGCCATGTCTCCGTGGTGATTCTATGCTTCCTCTCAGCTACCCCGTTTTGCTGAGAAGTATGTGTTGTGGTGAGTTGTCTCATCCCATGCTTACGACAAAATGTGTTGAACTCATTTGAGGTGAATTCTCCCTTCCTGTGTGTAAGAAACGTCTTGACATCCTCCCCTGTCTCCTTTTCAACTTTGGCCTTCCAGTCCTTGAACTTCTCGAAAGCCTATGACTATTTGGCCAAGCAATACACCTAGGTCATTCTACTGAAATCATCCACAAAGAGAAGTGAGAGTACTTGGATCCTGCCCATGATGTTGTAGACATTGGGCCATAAATGTCGGCATGAACCAACTCAAGAGGTTTGCTAGCCCGAAACGAGGCCTCTTGTGGGAACTTGTCCCTGTGTTGCTTGCCTTCTAGACAAGCCCTACAGACACCATCCTCGCCTATAATTGGTGGAAGTCCATCCACCATTTTTGATTTTGACATTTCAGCCAAGGTTCCATAGCTGACGTGACCGAAGCGCTCATGCCAAAGTTTGGACTTTCCGTTTGTCTTCATGAACCAACATTGCACTGAGGCGGTACAATCCATTCTCTTCAATTCCTTGAGCCACCATCTGTCCATTTGCTTTGGATGTCACAGTGACCTTGCCATCTTGAAAGAGAACTGCAATGTTGTTTTTGTCCATCTGACTTACAAACAGTAAGTTCTTGCAAAGGTTGGGTACATAAAGTACTCCAGAGATATCCTTCTCCTCACCCGTGGTTGTAATGAAAGGAATGCTACCGATGCCCTTGATAGGACACGTCCGGCTATCCCTGACAGAAACTTTGGAATCCGGATGTGTACTTTCCATGGTTTTGAACCAAGTCTTTCTATTAGACATGTGCTTCGAAGCACCACTGTCAACATACCAACCCTCTTTTCCTTCACTGACTACATATGCTGAACAATGTTCATTGATTAAAAACAACTGTCCAATTGTCACATTGGCAGAATCATTCTTAGGCTCTTCTTTGTTCCTGGATTCTCTCTTCTACTTCTGATCCGCCTTCTTCTTTCGGCATTCTTTGGCGGAGTGGCCAAGCTTTTCACAGTAATAGCACTTCATTTTCTTCTTTCAGTCAGTGTCCTCTGACTTCTTGAACTCCTTTGGCTTGCCTTTTCCAGGCTTGTCTTTGGCCACTAATACCTTCTCGTCGGTTTGCGTAAAGAGTTTCTCTCGAGCCTCCTCCTGAAGCAGGAGGGGTCCAAGCTCCTCAAAGGTGATTGGCTTAGTCCGTCGACCCGCAGTGATCGTAGTCACAAAACTTTTGAAACTCTGTGGCAACTTGTGGAGTGTGAGCAACGCCAATTGACTCGAGTCCACCTTCTGACCAACCGCTGCGAGGAGCTAGTCCCGCACGACTTTCACCTTTGTCAGATGGTCATGCACACTATTACCCTCATTTATATCAAGATTATAAAGCTGATGCTGAAGAGTAATGATACGGGCTGTATTATCGATTTCATATAGCTCCTTCAGTATGGCCCATGCCTCTGAAGACGTCTCTGCCAACTGGTAATGAGGAATCACAGCATCTGCTGTCGTGCCAATTAGCATTGCTAAGGCTTGAGCATCCCTCTCCTCCCATGCACTGAGTTCATCCGCATCTGCTTCAAATAAAACTTCACCTCTTTTGTCGACAATGTCCTCTGGCTTCTCGGTCCCAATCACTATCTTCCACAGCTTCTATGCCAACAGATGGCTTCAGATCTTGACTTTCCAGATTGGATAGTTCGTCCCATCGAGCTTTCCAGCTTCGCCAAAATTGGGAATAAATGAAGAAGGAAGATGACTAGAGAAGGCAGAAGGACAAGCAATGGGTGTAGAGGCTTCTAAACACTGATCCATCTCGGTGAATAGCAAACTGAAAAACTGAAGCAAAAAAAGATGTATTGACCTCCCGTGCTAGCCTGAGTTGAAAATAGAATCGCATTTCTGCCAAGGGACTCCTTCCTTCAAAGAGTGCTTTGATGAAGAAGAGTTGAGAGCCTATGGCTATGATACCATGTTAGAAATCAAGAGGGAATGAATCACTCAAACCTCCACCCAAGATCTCTCCAACTCTTACACACACTCAACTCAGATAGATGATCACAAATGCAACAAACACTCTCTTAGAAATAAATATGGACAGAGAGAGAAAGAGAGTATATTCATCCACTAGATGGTGGGCACAAAAATAGCTCCAAGGGAGCAGTACAAAACACAGCAAAGTGCTGGAGAATATTGATGGACTCTCTCTCAGCAACTGCTCCAGATCTGAGTGCTGAATATAGCCTTGGAGAGGGGCTTTCAAATCTTGCACTGGATGTTGGAATGAATGGAGGAGTGGGCCTTTTATAGGCACTGCCCAGGCCCCTTGAGTTGACTGACCAGTAGGGTCGGTACCCTATTTGGTGGCTGACCACATGGGCCCTAGAAAATCGACCAGCAGGGTTTGGGCCGACTTGGCCTGCCACAGGCCCCTATATAAGGGTTCCTTGTGTAGCTAGTCTGCGCTACTACAAGAGCCTCTATGTGAGGCCTAAAGCCCTGTTTTACCTGCTATTGCAGGCTGCAACCAGCCCGTGTGCTGGTTGCCTATGATGCCGGCCTGAGTCTCTCTCTCTTCCCAGCCCTCCTACCTCTCACTCCCCCTTGTCCCCTCAAATCGGGGGCTCATAGGTGGGACAGTGAGTTTCTAATAGCCTCTGTCAGTGTGAATCTCGTACAATTTTTGGTTAGCTCAATATTGCAGTTCTTTGCTATCTCAAGCTTTTGCGAGTGACACATGGCACAACGACGCGCGTCCCCTTCTTTCCAGCACATGGCTCCCCTTTGAACCTCAGCCAAAGCCCGAACCTCTCGCGAAGCACCTTGCTACTCCTCCCGAAGCTCCACAAACCTTCACATCAAAACCTCTCCTTAAAGAATAGATAGATGCAAGAATAAAAATATACTACAAAGTGGGCAAGTATGCCACAAGACCCTAGCTCAACAAACGTAGAAAGGCAAGATTTGGATCTCTCTTAACATTGTACTTTCAATATTAAAATTATTGCAAATCGACTTTTAATCAAAGTTGATTTCAGTATGGTTTCCTTTGAAAGCTGTATAACATGAATCCAAAAAGTATAGGACAAATAATTCATCCTTTTAGAGAAACAATCATTCATCAAGGTGGACCCAAGACATGCAACTAATGTCAGAGAATCTGCTACAACCAACTACTCTTTACGGAAGACTTCCTTATTATTGGAAGACTTCCTCGAGATCATACAACCTTACTGGAGATAGCAACTCACTCTGTGTGTGTGCATGTAGGTGGAAGCATGTCAGATCTAGGTAGGCTATACTCAAATGTACAACCTAGAAGAATGTCTAAATATAGGCACCAAGTAGAAAATGTGTTAATATATGTACCAACACATGCAATAGGAACCAAAATTGCTTGCCTCTTATTTGCTATGCACCTTTAGGTAGACTATAGTAATTACAAAGGATGAGTTGTCCTACCTAGCTTCTATGCATCGACTGAGGCACTTCTACCTTGTGTGGATCTGTTCTCTTGTTGTGCCTTAGAAGGCTCATTTCTCCTTTAGATTGAGCTACTTTATGCTGCATTGGGGGGGCCCTTGTAAAGTTCAAATCCCCCTCCATTTTGGTTGATTGGCCTATAGAATTTGACCAAAGTCGAGTGAATTGGATCTAATTACAAACTTGTTTGGCCTACTACAAATCTAACGCTAATTCGTGAACCCACTAGTCCTTTCAAACTAATTGACTAACTAGTTCTCTTGTCCATTTAGGGAGTAGAATAGTTAGGGAAGTAGGTTAGCTAGGGAGTAGAGTAGAGTAGTTAGTGAGAAGAGTAGTTAGGGGGTTGCAAAGAGAGAGAGAGAGAGAGAGAGAGAGAGAGAGAGAGAGAGAGAGAGAGAGAGTCAAGGAGAGAAGGTAGAGAAAGAAAGGAAGAATAAATATGCAAAGAGAGTAAAGGGGGGGGGGTTTAGTGAGAGGGGATAAAAAGGAGAGTGGGTAGAAAGGGGAAAGATAGAGTAGAGAAAGGCTAGAGATACAAGGTAGAAGGTGGAGAGAGAATAGTTGGAGAGAGTGGGTAAGGAGAGGGTTGCAAGGGGGGAGGAGAGAGGATAGAGAGAGAGAGAGAGAGAGAGAGAGAGAGAGAGAGAGAGAGAGAGAGAGAGAGAGAGAGAGAGAAGTTGAGGGGATAGAGAGAGAGTGTGGGATTAAAGAGAGAGTATGAGATTGGATAGAGAGGATATAGAGAGGGAAAATTAGAGAGAAGGAGGGAGGGGGGTTTAATGGAGAGAGAGGGGATAAATAGAGAGAGGAGGAGAGAGAGAAGGACATAGAGGGAAAGTGGGGAGAAGGGTGCGAAAGAAGAGAGAAAAAGGAGTGAGGGTAAAGGTAGGGTGTGAAGGGCGATAATTAAGGAATTAGTTTGCAATTCTTTGCTATCTAGGGGTTAAGGAGGTTGCATAAGATATTGAGAAAGGGTTTCAAAAGAGGCTTTGTCATCATGGGACAGAAGATAGAGGTTGATGAAGCTATGAAAGTTGCTGTTGGAAGGGGCAAGATGAGTAGAGATAGGGAGAGGAAAAGCTCCATTGAGAATGAGGATGTCATTAGCAAGACCAAGGATGATATAATGATACTCATTAAGAGTATTAGTATCATTAAGGTCAATGGCAGCGAGATTGGAGGCAACTCTATGTAGCTTAGCAAGGGCACCATCACTTTCACTATGAAAGAACTTAAGGAGTTTGATCTAGTCATTGAGAAAGTGTGTTGATAAGTAGAGGGGTACTTTTAGGAAGCTCTTTCAGATCATGGGTTCTAATAAATGCGAAGAACTCAAATTGTTGAAAGTAAGTAAGTAGTGCTAGAGAGGTGGGAGTGGGAGTGGGAGTCGGAAGTGGGTTGTTAAGAGATTTTGACTGGAGAGTGAGATGCCCCAAGAATTTTTTCAAAAAGAGAAGAAAAAAGGGGTCAGAAGCAATAATAATAAGATTAGTGAAAGGAGTCAAGAAGCCCAAAGAGGCCTTGATGACTTAAGTGTACTATGTGCAATAGTCCCAAGTTGCAGGGGAAAGACTATGTGTGGAAGACTTTACAAAACCATTTTCCATAGTAAAATGAAAACAATGTACAAATAGACCATGGATTCAAGTGAGAAAACTGTAGTTTTAATATGTAGGTGATTGCGAACAAATGTTTATACAAAAAAGGTTGGCAAGAGGAAAGCATTTAGTTAAAGGTGGTAGAATGCATAATTGCACAAAAAAGATTGAGATTTGACAAGTCGTAGAAAGCATCACTTCTATTGAAGAGGGGAGTCTGCATACCTGCCACCATCCAACAAGAAAACATGGTAAGAACTAGCTTAAACCTTAGTTGGGAAGACAGGTGTCATAAACACCCCTCCCTTGTTATTGAGGTCACAGTATAAATAAAAACATAACCATAGACCTATCAAGCTCAATGTCATCTTATGAGTGTAAAGTTGATTGGAGTAACCATGATTTTAGGAGAAGGATGTAGATAAATGTAAATACCAGTATGAAGGGGATTGACAAGAAAAAGGTACATTGGAAAATAGGGGATTTAAGAATTTAGGTATGAAAGAAAATGGAAAATTGTGGAGAGAAGAATTTCTAAACAAGGCACATAACTTATCTATGGATCATGAAAGAAGACAAATAGCTTTTCTATGGATCATGAAAGAAACACAAAGTAAAAATTCTAGCATTAAGACCTTCTGTTACAAAAAGAATGGGATGAAGAGCACAATTAGAAAGAATGCAGAGAGAGGGGAATCATTTAGAAAGCATTAGAAGAGTTAGGGCTATCAATTTAGCAAGGTTAGCGAAGATGACGTGTTCGAAGGGGGGGGTAGATTGAGAAAAAAGTTAGTAACATATAGCTAAAAAGAGGTAGAAGGGGAAATAGTTAAATTTGAGAGGACAATAAGTTATAATGATAAACAAGAACTAGAAAGCAATGATAATAAATAAAGAGGTAAGGAGGGTTAGAAGGGGGCTTAATAAGGGAGCACAATTGTTATGGAAAGAATTCATTATGGTCATAAGTACATAGAAGGTAGGGAGAGAGAAATTTTTTAAAAAAGAAGGGGTAGGAGAGAATATTTGGAAAATATTAGGCTTAATAAATAATAAAAAGGGCTAGTAAGGGATATGGAAACATAGAGCACAAGATTAGAATTCTAAAATTATAGAGGGTGGGAGAGGTCATGGAAGAAATTAAGAACTTGCAAATTAGTATAATAGAGGGATAGTAATAGAAGGATGAGTTATAGGAGAGGGTTAGAATTAAAAAGGAAGAGGAATTACTAGTATTTTAAAGGGATTAGTAAATGTAAGAAGAAGGGGAAAGGAGGGGTGTTAATATACAAAGTCAAAAGTACCTATGAATCCCTGTGCTTGGCAGTGAGTAATACGTGAGGCACGGGGGGATGAGGACTTTAGAGAGGCTAGCAGTTTGGACAGTGTGCATGGCCAGGGAGGGACAAACTCTCAAGGTGGGTTGAGCTGGAGGCTGGTGTGCACAGGTGGGGGAGCTGAGAACAGTGTATAATGGTAGTGAGGGAGTGGAGCAATGCTAGATTGTAGGTAAGGGGGAGTGAGGTGGTGCTAGTGTGGGTAAAGGGGAGTGAGGCAACATTTAGTTAGATGGAGTAGTAGAGGCTAGGAGGTGAGGAGTACAGAGTAGTACTGACGGGCTTCGTAGACCAACAGGCGAAGTAGGCAGGGTGAGGGAGATGGGAAGGGGGGGTTAATAGCCAGTTGGGATTAGTTAGGAGGGAAGGGAAAGTCAATTGGTGTCAAGGGAGAGGGATAGTTAGGGTAAATGGTAGTTAGGCTGATGAGGGTCGGGGGAGGAGGGAGAAGGTGGGTGCGTGCATGCGGGAAGGTAGTAGGTTAGTTAGGAAGTAGAGTAGAGAGTAGAGTAGAGTATTTAGGGAGTAGTTGGGGGGTTGCAAAGAGAGAGAAAGTTAGGGAGAGAAGGTAGGGAGAGAAAGGAAAAAGAACTAGACAAAGAGAGTAAAGGGGGGGGGAGGGGTTAAGTGAGAGGGGATAGAAAGGAGAGTGGATAGAAAGGGGGAAAGATAGAGTAGAGAAAGGCTGAGAGATAGGGTAGAAGGCGGAGAGAGAGTAAAAGGAGAGATAATAGTTGGAGAGAGTGGATAGGGAGAGGGTTGTAGTAGTACTTTAGAGGGGAGAAAAAAAGGGGGGGGGGGGGAGGAGAGAGGATAAAGAGAGAAAGAAAGAAAGTTTATTAAACTCTTCAAAAGACTGATGGGTCTATGAGACTGTGAAAAACTTGGTACAAATGAGCTGTGGTGGTGGAGCTACTAAACGAGCATCCACACCAATGCAAAATGCAAAAAATGCAAAATGGTAGTACTAAGTCCTAAGTACAACATAGTCATGTCGGTGGTCGACTATATATCAATCTCGTCATCATCATCATCAGGACATCAGGTGAATGAGGCAATGGAGGCATGAAATCGGCGATAGAGTGTTGTCGGCCACTCACAGGTGCGACCCTCGCACATCTCCTGGTCATAGCTCTGCCTCTAACAAGGGATATCATGACCACTGTCGATCAGGCTCCGACCCTAAACAGGGAGGGGATGTCCCCAAGTGTGATCTGTGTGTCAACCCTCTTTTTGAGCTATCAGGTCACTAGCTCTAGGTCATGATCATGTCAAGGCCTCGTC